>NW_026000249.1:34764623-34768894 GCF_001458135.2 Marmota marmota marmota
TCACCGGCACTCTACATGCACGTTCTGGGGAAAATCCACACCTCCACTCGGCTCTGCATCCCAAAATACTCTCTGAATCCCTCGAGAACTCAATGGGAACTCCAGGAGCGGGCAGGCGCCTGAGGCAGCAGGATACTCCCGATTCCCAGCAGGATACACCCTAAAACTGGACCCACCCTAATCCAGCAGGATCCTCCCTAAACCCCGATCCACCCTGGTCCTTGAGCAGGGTCACCTTTCTCAAACATTCATGCAATGTCACTGCAAATGACCTGGGTCCAAGGCAAGCCCATTTCCACAATGGAGAGTCCTCCCTCTAAGCAACATTGGGTAGGCTGACAAAGAAATTGCCATGCGTCATTCCTACTTGGCAATGGCTCTCAGCAGCTGCCCATGCTGCCACCAAAACAGGCAAGCTTGCAGAACCACGGCACTTCTTGTTTCTTAACCTTTCCACCCCAAACAGGCTTCTCTTCTAGATTCATGACCTGCATAGTGTAAGGACAGCTTTGCGGTTTCCAAGTGCTCCTCCCCATGGGGTGTTCAGAAAGGGCACCAGGCGGTCTTACCTCCCAGCCACCCTCAGTCCACATTCTCTCCTGCACCTGCCCCGGCACTGAGGGCCCGGGCAGACCAGCTGCCTCGTGCAAAGGCATGGGGCCTGTGGCAACTGTGGGGAAGGGGCTGGCATACTTTGTACTCCACCCCCAATTCCACATGACCTGTGAGGCGTCCATGACAACTCCTCTTGTGTTTTACAAGCAGAGGTTATTACAGCCTAGGTAGAGCCTCTTTGTAGGGCATGACTTGCTGCCTGCATCCCGGTCTTGGGGCCGCACAAGTAAATGAGATGGCACCAGGCAATCAGCCAGGAGGCGGTGCTGTGGGTGGTGACCAAAAAAAAACAGACTACCTCCAGGATAGGTCCAGGACTCTTCTGCCCTTGTGGACAGCTCCTGCCTTCCCTTACAGACTATGGGATGGGTGTACACGTGAACTCGCTCCACCCCTCTGACCTTTATCCTGATTGGCTCCAGTGCAGTATATAACCTGTGTGTACTTCCTCAATAAAGGAGATCCTGCTTTGACGGTTCTCCCTGGCAGGTCTGATTTTCCTTCCTGAGGGAGGGCTGGGTGCAGGCCGCCAGTCGACCTTTACCTTTCTTGGCTCGTCCTGGTCGGGGCCTGCTTTCCCCATCTCTCCCACAGGTCAGGAGGAAATGGGGGGCTAAAAACCCCGACACCTCTTCATTTGTTGTGCATTACAATCACACTTAGAAATATTTCTGGGGATGCTTTGCAAACAGTCAATGAGAAATGGGGACCCAGAACAGAAAATTATTGCTGGCCATGAAGACCAGTGGCTTTCCTGTTTGCAGTTTTAGGAGACTAGCATTCTGTTGCCATTGCGTGTGCACTGCCAGAGCAGTCAAGGGGAGGTCTTTGAAGTTTTACTGACATTTTCTCCTGAGTCCTGCAGGAGTTTTTCTTTTCTAGACTAAAAGCTGGGTCACTCCAGGGCTCTGCACCGTATGGTGTGGTTCTGCCAGGACTATTCTTTGCCCTTGAGGTCAGATGGGACTCTACTATTAATTGGCACAGAGTGCAGAGGTGTGCCTTTCCCCCCAAAATGGACCTGGGCTGCAGGTCCAGCCCCAGATGGAGGGAGCAATCCTTGGCAGTCTGTGACCTTGATGCTGCTAGATGTCTCTGACAGCAGATAGCTGAGCAGCACAGTACCTGGAGGGGACACCACAAGCAATAACACACAGATCTGTTGTGTGGGGACGCCGGTGTCTGGCCTGTTCCAAACAGTTTGCATTTCCCCAGGAGTCTGTTTTTTAAAGTAGGAGATGGCCGGTGTGATATGCAACAGATCTCCTTTCACACTAGCCTCTTCACTTCCCTTCGCGAGTGTGCCCGGTGGACATTCGTCTCTTAACCAAAACCTCACTTTTCATGGTGTTAACAATTCCTAGTGCAGGGCCTCCTTGTTGAGCTTCTGTGGAGGCCAGTTTTGTTCCTTCTCTGAAACGTTTAATGATTAATTAATGATTAAACATTAAATGTCTGAAATTCTGTAGGAGGACTTGAGTTGGAAGAGTGGGAGGGGGGTGCTGCATAGTGTTTGCAGGCATGAGCGAGATGCAGCCTCCTGGAGTAGGAAGCGGTGGCCTTGTGGAGGCTGCTGGCCTGCTTCAAGACCACGGGGACACAGTCACCCGTAGGTGTCCATTAGAGGTAGTGAGGAGTGGCAGTCTCTTTACAAAACATAGTATTTTTATTAATTTGTATGTATTGAATGAAAAAAAATGAAAAATGAAAAACAAAATGGTGTCCCTTTTTGTGGTGGAATTGAACTACTATGTTAAAAAATAAAGTTCTATATTTCCCCTTAAAAAAATAAAGACAGGATCTTACCACGGAGCCTTAAAGTGTACAAACTATCAGTTATAAGATAAGTAAGTTCTGAAGATACAATGTACAGCATGGTGACAATGGTCAATAAGCCATATTATGTACTTGAAATTGGCTAAGAAAATAGATCTTATGTGTTCTCACCACACACACACACACACACACACACACACATAACCATGTGAGGTGATGAATTTTAATTAGCTTGATTGCGGTAATCATTTCATGATGTGCACATATATGTATCATCATAATGTATATCGTAACTGTCTATTTTTTATTTGTTGATTACACTCCAGTAAAGCTGGAAAACCCCTAAGTGCCTATCATAAGACAATTAGATAAAGAAAAGGTCGCACGTGCACAGAGCTTTAGAAAAGAAACTCTTGTCATCTGCAACAACATGCATGAACCTGGATGATGTTAAGTGAAATAAGCCAGGTGCAGAAAGGGCACATGATCTCACTTTCACAAGGTATCTAAAATAATTCAAATCACAGAAGCAGAATCTACAGTTCTGGTTCCAGTAGCTGAGGGAGGTGGACACAATGAGTAGAGAGTTTCTATCAGGCAAGATGGAAAGTTCTAGAGCCCTGCTCTGCATGCCAATGTGCATATAGTTTATATTCCATATTGTATACTTAACAAGTGTATGAGGGTAGACATCATGCTGTTTTTCACCACACACACACACACACACACACACACGAATATACCTTGCCTTTTACTAAAGTCAAGATTTGCAGCTAGGTTCTCTAAGTCCCAGCCCAGAACTTTATGTAGTGTTTTTGTTGGTGGTGTTTTTCTTTTGGTGGGGAGGGGCCCCTTTTTCTGGTGCCAGGGATGGAACCAGCACCTCATGCCTGCTGGGCAAGTGAATGTTCTGCCATTGAGCTCTGTAGCCCCAGGGCCTCTAAGTACTTAGCCATAGCCTTTGGGCAAGAGAACTGGTAACTTTCTTTAGAATATCAAAAGGGTCCTTGGGAGAGGTTGTAGTTGCGCATGCGGGCGCTTGCTGGAAGTCAAGATGGCGCATAAGTGGACTCCAGGCTGCAGCTGGTGCCTAAAGAGTATCTGAGCCAGGTGTTTCTGAAGGTGCTGTGGCAAACGCCCTGCCTTGCTGCCATGGCCCAGCATCAGAATGTCCGAGGCTACAACTACGATGAAGATTTTGAAGATGATGATTGCTATGGTTAGTCTGTAGAGAATGATTATTGTATTTCACCATCAACAGCTGCTCAATTTATTTACTCACGATGTGACAAGCCTTCAGTTGTTGAGTCTGTAGAAGAGTATGATTATGAAGACCTGAAAGATTCTTCCAGTTCTCTTTTGAACCGTCAGCTAAGTGAAATTGATCAAGCTTGTCTTTATTCGTGCCTTGATCACATGAGAGAGGTACTTGGAGATGCTGTGCTGGATGAAGTACTGATTGAAGCAATTCTGAAGAACAAGTTTGATGTGCAGAATGCTTTGTCAATGGTTCTGGAACAAGATAACTTGCAGAATTTGAAGGGAAAGAGCGAGAGAGCAATATCTACAGGAAAGTAAGTAAAAGCCCAGAAGCAAAATATGGATCATATAATTCTTCGGTTGTACCAAGTCACTGTTTACTTCATAGGAAAAAGAAACTTTTTTTTAAATTTTTTATTGTTGGTTGTTCAAAACATTACAAATTTCTTGATATATCATATTTCACACTTTGATTCAAGTGGGTTATGAGCTCCCATTTTTACCCCATATACAGATTGCAGAATCACATCAGTTACACATCCATTGATTTACATATTGCCATACTAGTGTCTGTTGTGTTCTGCTGCCTTTCCTATCCTCTACTATCCCCCCTCCCCTCC
>NW_026000249.1:34771323-34775686 GCF_001458135.2 Marmota marmota marmota
CCCTCCCCTCTTCTCTCTCTACCCCCTCTACTGTCATTCATTTCTCCCCCTTGTATTATTGGAAAAAGAAACTTGACAGACCTAAAAGTGAAAAGAAACTAGAATTGTGTAAGTTAACAAAAGAGGTTTCATTAGCTGACCTAATTCATGATATGCCAAGAGATTCTTATAAATGTCAGCCAAAAGGCAGATCATTATCCACAAATGATTTGAAAAGTCTGCTTTCAGAGAATCTAGATGCTGATTTGTTAAGAACTCATGCATCTGAATGTATTTACAAAGATGATTTTGCTTTCAAAGGAATACCAGATTTAAAGACCTTAATGATAGAGAGCACAACAGCTAATAATTCTTTATTTATTCAAAACAGTTCGCTATCTATCTGATTTCCAAAACATTCCAGTACAAAACATCTTGGGAAGTTTAAATAATCCTTTGCACTTAACTAGCTCATTGGAAAATATAACTGGTGATAATCTAAATCCTAGTAAAATGACTGAAATTGGAAATGTTTCTTTAGTTGAACAGAGTGCCAAGAATTGCATTTTAAAAAATGACAGTTTGCAATTTTCCCAATGTAAAAGCCCGTCACTAGCTGAACTGTTTTAGGAACACGAAGAAAACCATCCAAGCCAATGCTTTACTTTATCTGATCTTTGTAACCAGTCATCTGCCAGTTTACAAATCTAAGTTTGGGATCCTTTCCCCTGTCACAGCTAGCAAATCACTGTCAGTCTTCTACTGGAATATCAGAATTAACATAAGATGGATCTGGAATATCAGAATTAACATCAAATGGATCTCTGTCATCTTTGGCATTTCATAAAGCTTCTCCCACAAGAGACCTTGAGAATTTGTCACTTTCTGATTTGATTGTAGAAACAATTGATATAGACAACTCTCATATTAAGAAAAATTATTTTGAATATGTTAGGGCTGAAACATGCTGAGTTCTACTGAATGGCATCATAGAGATCTTATCCCAGAAAGGAAAAATAAAAAGTTTGGTTTCAAGCTAGGTCAGAGAAAATGCTGTGTCACAGGTGAGCATACAATTAGCCTACAATTAAGAATCAACAACCTGTTTAAATTCCCAGCACCAAAAGAATCAAAATTAAAATATAAAGCAGAAAGCTGGCTGTGGAAGGAAGGGGCCACTGTGTGTTTGCTGGCCACAAGGAAGAAGCTGCACAAGAACCCAGAAAGACACTAAACAAGCAGGATAGTGAGAATGTCCCATTGAGTCACAACTGACTTGTCAACACTTTTCCTGTTAGGGTGAGGTCCTTTAAAAACTCTCGGCCCACACGTGGCCATAGAGAAAACATGGGAGATTGACCTGCCCAGGTCAAGGTTGAGAAATTAGCATCAGATTCAGTAAGAAATTCTATTCTGGAGGCTGTTATTGTGGCTGTTTTGTTTGGTCTGATCTGAAGCCAGCTGAGACACAACAGGCTCTAGTAGGAACAGATGATCAGATACATTTAGGACCCTATCTAAAGGCTGATTCTTCCCAAAGGCACAACATTATTAATTGGCCAGCCTATCAATGGATGCTCTTTCCTGTAGGTTTGTTTAGAGACAATGCTGCTAGTCATAAAGTTTGCAGATTCCTGGCTTGATCATTCAGTGGGGCGAGTGCAAGGCTGTGCCAGGACCTCCAGAGACTGGGACACACGCAAGTACAGTGCTACCCATAGACGCCAGCGCTGAGCCAGGGTGCGGCTGAGCCTGGGCAGGGGGCATCCTCAAAGTGCTCCTTTATTTAGACTATGCTCCCGGGCAGTGTTTCCTAATGTCCCCACACACCTAGCGCGTACACACAGTGCAGCCTGCACACATAGCCCCACTGTGTTCATGGCCTGCTTACTTTCCTTTCCACCGCTCTAGGCAAGGTTCTCAAATTAGCAGCCTTGTTAACCCTCCCAGGACCCAGTTCTCGGGACCTTCAGAGAAAAAGGCAGGAACGCGCAGATCAGGAAACCCGAGTTCCAGCCCACTCGGCCGCGCGGGCCATCCACACTAAGGACGTTCAGCCCCCCTGCCCCGGCGGGCTGAAGGGCGGGGAGCCGGCAGTGAAGAGGAGGACCGAAGAGGGGGCTGCTTGAATGAAACAATGTAACAATTGATGTGAGGCCTCGCCTCGGCCCCCCTCCCCGGCGATCCTATAGGCGAGGTCCCAGTGACCGCCCCGCCCCATCGCCCCGTTTTCTGGTCCATTACGCGCTATCCCTCCGCCTCTCCTTCTTTCTTTTCTTTTCTTTCTTTTTTCCCCTTCTCCTTTCCCCCGCTCTCTCCCCCTTTCTCCAGCTCCGTGTCATTTCCTCCTTGCGCTCGGGCAGCAAGCTAGCGTCTCCAGCCGGGAGAGTAGGCGGAGCGGGGCGGTGCGGGGTGGCGCAGCGCTGGAGGGCGATGGTGGCGGAGCTGCTGGGGGCGGAGACCAAGTAGCCCCCGCGGAAAAGGAGCCCGGCGGCGCCTAAGGCGAGCCGAGGATGGAGAACCGGCCTGGGTCCTTCCAGTACGTCCCTGTGCAGCTGCAAGGGGGCGCGCCCTGGGGCTTCACCCTTAAGGGGGGTCTGGAACACTGCGAGCCGCTCACGGTGTCTAAGGTAAGGCTGCGGCTCTGCCCGAGCGGCGCCCAACTTTGAATGGGCAAGTGGATGCGCAGCTGCCGCGGGATGGGCCCTCCGATCTGCTGTGAGACTTGGCCCCGATTCGGGGTGAAAGCCCATCCGAGGGGCGTGAGCAGCACGGAGGAGTCGTGCCAGCAGCCCAGGCGCAGACATCCCCTAAGGGTGGCCGGAGCAAGGGAGGAGAGCACTGCTGGCCCGGAGCTAGAGGCTTGCGCACAGACACACTCCAGGGGCGCTGGAGCAGCTTTTGCTCTCCCACGTCGGGGAGGCTACTCCCCCGGTTTGGGCTGGAGGAAGTGGAGGCTGTTGGGGGTTTCTCCTTGGAGGCCCTTATGCCCCTGCGGGACAGCGAGGGGCTGCAGGCACAGGCAGTGCAGCTTGGCAGCTCTCTTGGCTCGCTCGCCGGCCGCCCCACCAGGGCAGGTTGCAGGGCCAGGCGTCCGGTGTGGCAACGGAGATGAGGCATGGGTGGCTTTCGTCAGCTTCACTTCCCACAGCCGGACGCGCAGATCCATTCAGCTCTTGGGGCGTTGCTGCCGCCGCTTGGGCTCGGCCTGTCCCTCACTCCAGAGTCCTGTCCCAGCGCCGGCGAGATTTCCTGCACGTTGAGAAGTGTGGAGGAAACTTTTGCGCCATGGAGCGCAGCTGTGCTGGAGCTGCTGCCGCCGCTGCCGCCAGGGTTTGTTTGTTTTAGGAGGCAGTGATCTGCTGGAAGCCAAGTTGCAGCGGAGGACAGGAGAGAGTAGCTCTCCTGAGTGCTTGAGGAACCCCAAAGCAAGCCGCCCCGAGTAGGAGTGAAGGTAGTGGGTGGGAGCAGCGGGGGCTGTTACTGGGAACAGTAACTTGTAGGACCACTCACCCTGAGGCACTAGATTGTCAAGTGAAGGAACCTCACAACTTGATCTGATTCTTGTTGTTGTTTTGGTTTCTGTTAAATATTCAAATCTCTTAAATACTCAAATAGCTCTCTTCCTTCCAAACCACTCACATTACAATTGAGATTGTAGATGTGGGTTCAGGAGGGAGATAGGAAGATGTGGCTTCTCAGCAGGGATCAGTGTCGCTAAAGATTTTTTTGGGGGGAGGGCTTTTTCATGTTGCTGTCTCAGCAGGGATTTCGTGAATACGACTCCCCAACACACATGCACACCTTGTATACCATGTCCACTGTTGTAGCCTTCCATCAGAGTTGCTGGCTAACTTGTGGTGTGGGGGTCCTTCAGGCCTGGGGGCAACCCTGGAGTTTGCTCTAGGTGGTACCAGTCAGCTTCAGTAGTCTGAGGTATGCTGAGACAACATTTTGGAGCATGAGTAAGGACCCCTGGGATCTTTAGCTTCCCTAAACTAGTCCAGATCTTCATCCCCATTCCTTCATAATTGTCATGTATTTCTAACCAGCCTGAAATGCCTTTGTCACCAACTATCATGCTCTTTCATTCTCCTTCCATCCTTCTTTGGAGTAATACAGTTTAAAAAAAAATAACACACACACGTCTCAAACAACCCACTTAGGAGAGGGGAATCCTAGCCTTCAGGAATTTCTCCTAATCACTAGTCTCCCCTCTCTTTCTACCAAGGTCACAATGGGATATGCTGCCCTCTCTGGTCTGGCAGTTCCTCCCTTTCTTTTCCTCCTCCCTCTACCCACAGAATTTCCACAGACGACCTGTCTTGGAGAGGTCATTTTTCTGTTCTGCCCAGGGCTGACCCAGTCTGAGGGGCAGCCTAAG
>NW_026000250.1:0-9171 GCF_001458135.2 Marmota marmota marmota
TGAGCTGCACCCAGCACCAGATGAACTGTTTAGGGCAGAGATGGTGCTTGCCATTGTGCCCTCAAGACACGGCACAGAGCACAGCACATAAGCTGTGCTCACACAGGAAGACAGCAGCTGAGGAAGGCTGTAGAGCTGAGTGGTGAAGAAGCTTGGGATGTAAGGGTAAAAGACCGGGTGTTGTAAAGTTTCTAAGCTGCAAGGTCTGAGTTAAAATGTAAAGGATTAGGTATTGTTAGGTTTCTATGCTACCTGCAAAACCTGAAATTTCTGTAGCTGTTAAGACAATGCTTGGAACTGCCCAGTAAATATTTCCCCTGACTATTTGGTTGTTTAATAAGGGCTCTGTGTGGTCGCACGTAGGCATTGCAGGGCCTGGACCAATCAGTTTAAATGTAACCCCCTCCTTAGGAATGACCTATCACTCCAGCCTGACCTGTTCCCGCCAATGAATGAACTAATCATGTTTAGGAGTTGTTGTTCAATTTTCCCGCGCCTCATGATGATTTGTTCTGATGTATACAAAGCCCTCCGCCCTCCCCAAAAAGTATACTTAAGCAGTGCTCAGCCCCTGCTCGGGGCTCTGGGCTGCTTTCCCTTCTTGAGTGGGCACGGAGCCCCAGCATGCTGGTTCAATAAATCCCCCTTCTGCCAATTGCATGAGTGGTCACTTGGTGGTCTCTTTCTCCGACGTTTCGCGGGACCCTTACAGTAGTAAGACAAGTCCTGCTAAGCTTGTTGTTAAAACATGACTACATCCTTTCAAGTCACAATGAAAGCAAGTTTGTCAAGTATCTTTTGTAACATATAAAAATACAGATTAATTGATTGTATGGGATAACTTTCAACACAAAGGCATTATAACACAATGGTTAAGAACACAGACTCAGAAGCCAGATTGCCTGAGCCCACCTTATTTTTACCCCTTAGTAACTGTGTACCCTTGGGCAGATTACTTAGAGTCTCTGTGCATCATATTCCTCAGCATAACATGACTAACTAAAGTGGTCATGAAAGTTAAATAATATTTTTGAAATACCCAGAACAGTGTCTTTCACACATAATAAATATGTTACCACAGTACTAAGCACTAAATGCAGAATTATATATTAATAAAATACTAAAGAAAAGTAAATGATAATAAATAAAAGAAAATTTTTGTGAATTAAGTTTTCAACTCAACTATATACTTTTTTCTCTAAAATGTCAAGTTTTATTAACATTAAAAATTTTGCAGACAGGCCTGGCTTGTGAGCACTTTCAATACTTATCAAAAATATAATTAATTCACTTTATATGATTTCACGTATATTTCAAATGACAGTAATTTTCATTAAAGTTCCTACCATAAAATATTCTTTAATACCCAAATTTTCAATATAGTTACATTTGTTAATATTTCTGAACTGAAATCTGTATACCTTTCTAAAATATCTCTCCAATAAATATGATTGATTGTTTCTACTCTGGCTCATCAATTTTTATTCATGCTGTGTTGCAATTGTAAAGTATGGGTTATAATAAGTTGCTGCAAAGTAAAACAAGCACAGATGTCATTTAGAGAAGGGAATAGTTAAATCCATATATGAAAAGACACCCTCTATGAAATGTAATAATTTTCTTTTCTGCAAATGCATAGTATTTATATTCAATCCTTCTATCTATTTTTGTTATTATAAGCAAAAGGCATTACCTGACATTTCATTTATGCAAAAGTCTAGGAATTTTTGAAATCATTTATTGCTTGGACTCATGTTGTCAAGAACAAATATTATGCAGGAAGACATTTTGAAAGCTTTGTGAGTAGCTTGAGAAACATTTGGTAAACATGTAATGGATGACAAGAAAGGTATTTTTAAAAACTTTCCTAATGAAATAGTTTTAAGAAAAATATATCTGATAATTGAGAAGAAAATTAGTGAAATACTTTCACTGAAGTTCTGATAGGAGCAAGCAATCCCAAATAAATTGATGTAGCTGAAAAGTTGTCATTTCAAAATCTATGTTGACTTTCTTATGTCATTAAAATCCTTATTTCAAACCCATTTTCCATGTAAAGTTTTGAACATTTCTCTTTCACAAAGGGTATAACATGTGGAGTGTCAACAATATGTTCTCTCCCAGGATAAATGTTTTATAAACATAATTTAGTGAAAGATATATAAACATTTAAAATACAGCAAATTTCAAATCCAATCTCACTTTCATGTTAAGATAAAGGTTCACTGTGCAAAAATGTTGAAAAAAGCTTTACATTCAAAAACTTCCCAGAAATAAAGGCAAATTAAAATTACATAATGTAGAACATAGTTTCTATGTTTTCTTAATAGTTATTAGGAAATTACTATTTTTGTAATTTATCTCAATGACTTTTAGAAAATAATAAAAATTAAAACCAATTTGTTAGGCTCAGTTATTATTTCATGTCTTTCCTCTACTATAAAAAGCGACAAATTATGTATGTGCTTATATTGACACTTCTTTCTCTATATACCCTATGATTTTTAGTTCCATTTAAAATCTTACCTCCTGTTCCAGTAGACAGTATCCTCCACTTTTTTAATTAATTTTAATTTTAATTTTTTTATTTTTGCATTACTGGGGATTGAACTCAGGGCCTCACACATGTTAGACAAGCTCTCAACCACTGAGCTACACTTTCACAACTCTACTGAAACCATTAATCTGATGTCCAAAATAAATGGTCTCTTTTTATTTATCTCCCTATTTAAGTCTTTTCGTTGACATTTGATCCTGTTGACTTTACTCTCTTATAAAAACTGTCTTTCCTTGGCATCCATAATACCACTCAGTCCTGGCTTTCCTTATCCCTTTGAAACAGATTTACTGCTTTCCTTACTTCATTATTTCTCTTACTGACTCTCTTAAGTGTTGTAATTTCCCAAGTTTTCAATCCCAGACCTCTTCACTCCTAATTCAATACAGTCTATCTGGTCATACTTACCCATAATTAAAACTGTAACTATCATCTATGTACCAATGGTCCCTAAATCTCTGGCCTCTGCATTAATCTGCAATACTCAAGACTAGAATCTACCAATTCTAACTAGAAAGACAACTCTGTCTAATAAGCACCTGTAAATAAGAAAGTCTAAAACCAAACACAAGTATCTTTTGTTAAAAAGTATTCTTTATTCCATATCTTAATGATACCACCATCCATTCAGTAACCCAATTTAGAAACCTCTAAATTAGTCTTTCTTTTTCATTCTTTTCTTCACAACACATTAGTTATTTGCATATATGCATTTCCTAAATAACAGAGACCACTTTTTATTCATCTTCTTCTTTCACTCCAGGTTAGTTCAATCATCACAGTAGGTTTCTATTAAATGTTTATTGGACTGAATTGTTGAAATTTTAAATATCTGCTCAAAATAATGAGAACTGATTCTCTAATGACTGAGCAATATTTAAAAGTGCATTATATCTTAGTGAAATATAATATAGAGCAAAGCAGAAATGTTTTGAAAGAGTAAAAGAAATTGAAGTTAAAGTGTAAAAGACCGGGTATTGTAAAGTTTCTAAGCTGCAAAGCCTGAGTTAAAATGTAAAGGACCAGGTATTGTTAAGTTCCTATGCTACACGCAAAACCTGAAATTCCTGTAGCTGTTAGGACAATTCCAGGGACTGCCCAGTAGATACTCCCCCTGACCATTTAGTTATTTAATAACCTGGACAATAACCTGGACCCTGTGCAGCTTGGCACATAGGCATCTCAGGGCCCAAACCAATCAGTTTGAATGTATCCCCCTCCTAGGACTGCCCTATCACTCCCGCCCGACCTGTTCCCGCCAATGAATGTGCTAATCATGTTCGAGAGTTGTTGTTCGATTTTCCTGTGCCTCATGATGATTTGCTCTGATGTATGCAAAGCCCCCACCCTCCCCAAAAGGTGTACTTAAGCACTGCTCAACCCCTGCTCGGGGCTCTGGGCTGCTCTCCCTCCTTGAGTGAGTACGGAGCCCCAGCATGCTGGATCCTCAATAAACCCCCCCTTTTGCTGTTGCATGAGTCGGTCTCTTGGTGGTCTCTTCCTCCGACGTTCGCAGGACCCTTACAGTTTGACTTAAAATTTATGAGCCAAGTGAAAACATACACAATATTTTTTTAAATTTTGGGTCAATTTAACCAATGACAGTGACTAATACCAAAGTTAGACCAAAGTACAGGCTGACTCAAGGGAAAACAAACAGTGACCTTCTAATGATAAATGGACCTGTGTTTTAATTTAGACTTCTTGAGTCCCCCCAAAAATGTTTATGTGTGTTTAGACATGTGCATGCACATGTCATGCAGATTTGTATGTTCTAGGAGGAAGAAAGTAGAGGTATGGAGAAAGAGAGATGAGGAAATCAAGAGAAAAATGGATGAGGAATAATCAGTTCTACCAGGAATATTAAATCATAACTCATTTTTGTCTACATTTTAGTCTCATTTCCCCCATCTAAAGCTGTTTACCAATAACAACATCAACTTTTTTGAGTCATATCTTCTTTCCTTTAACATGGTCATTTTGAATATCCTTATTTGTTCTATGATTCCCAGGTATACAAACAAAAGTTTTAATAAATATGTGTTGTTCTATATATTTTGTTCTCTGTTCATTGTGTTTTTTGTTGAAACATGATGCCTTTCTCTCTTGTCTCTGTCCCCACTCTTTTCCCTTGTATTCATTTCCAAATATAAACTATCTACACAAAATCCCATGGCTCATACTTTGCTTTTTGGGGCAGTATAGGCTAAGGCAGGTCTCAAATGACAGCAGTACACTTCTGAAAAGAGTGAAACAGTAAACTGAAGCTAAACTGTTGAATTATGTGCCTGCTTTTGTGGTCTCAAATTTGCAGAATTGAAGCTTTTTCAGAAAGCAATTCATACCCTGCCATTTAATAAGAACATCTTGTATTATAGAACCTTTCCCCCAGTAATAATATGGCTTCTAGAGCCTCAATTTAGGCTTCAGATACACTTTTCAGAATCCTAAGGCATTCATTCAATGCATTTACTAATGTATATCATATATGGTATATTATGCTAATGCAGACAAAACACCTATGTTGAGAGCCACAGCCCAGTCAGAATGATGCCTGGCATTTGCCAGAGGGAATGGTTGAAAGGTGATGCAAGCGAACCATTGAGATGATGATTTGAGTTAAGCTATATATAATTGCTGTGATGCTGGATTGATTGTATTGTATATTTGACCTTTACTGTCGGGCAATAGGGCTCTTGCTGCCTCGGGGGCACTACTTTGGAGTTCCTGTGAGTTCTCGCGGGGTTCGGGGAGATTGGACGGAGCCCGGTGGAGGGAGTGTGTTCCCGTGTGGTGTGTGCAGTGCCGGTGAGAGTTGGGGAATAAAGAGTTGCTGTTTGAATCTACAAGGCTTTGTGGCAGCTCGGTTATTTGTGCCCAGCCAGACTGCGGCACACCTGTAACCAACTAATACAAGCTTCCCATTCTCAGAGATCTTTTTAAGAAGAAGCCAAATACATGATACTAAATCACAAAACACTTTGTTCTTATTTTTCATGTAGATGAATGATAATATCCAAGGTAAATGAAAGTTTCTGAGGGTGACATTACACCAATAAGCACTGCTCATGGGACAGGATCTATTCAGAAGTGAAAAGACATTACTTCAGGGGAAATATAAGTATTAATAAGCACTACAACTTCTAAAAAGGAAACCATGGGAGGGAAAAATAAAAGGAAAGTGACACTTATGTAAATGCTAACTCCAGGTAAAGATGGCAAAATAGCACTTCCCTTATATGTTATATCTCTGATTTTCTCATTAGAAATTTTGTGTAAATACAGAAAAAGAACATAGATAAATTACCATAATGCCATCTCTCATTCAAAGACTACTACTCAAAGTAAGAACCTAGATTAGGAAATCATGTTGCTGATTATACAAGTCCTATTTTTTGTCCTTGAATAACATAGCTATTTTGGAAATGCCACAGGGAAGTTTTAACTTGTCCCAATAGGAAAAAAACCTGGGGAAACAAACCCTAGGAAAATAAACCCTAGAAGGCCATTGCAATAAGAAAACTTGGCTGCCATCCTTTATTGAAGAGGAGATACTTCTGAAGAGAACAAGACTTATCTCTCTCCTTATTCTCAATGATGTGTCTATCAAGTCCAGGCAGATGCCATCTCCTATACTCTATCATTGACCCACATATCCTTATGAAAATGATATTCCTACAGGTTGCTTCTCCTGCCCTGTCCTCATAAAAAGAAACTGATCAGAAATAATACAGTTTCAAAAAAATGGCTATACAAGGAAATGAGAAGTTACTGGAAAAAGATACCACAAGCAAAATACTCAGAAGGAACTAGTAATATCATTCTATAGAAGGGGCAGGGAAACCTGTCTGAAACCTGTCAGAAACCTGCCAATGCATGCCAATAGCAAAATGGAGCTAGGTTTTAGTCAACCCTCAAAGAAATGATAGACAGAATCCAGAAAATTACAGCAGGCCTCAAATATTACTGACTTCAAGAAAAATGTTTCTATATTTTTCTGGCTAAACAACTGATTCTCCTACATAACACATTTTAATTTTATACAAGTACTTGTTCCTGGGGGAGAAAATGTGATTGCAACATATATGAAAGGAGGGCTATGGTAGTAGTGTCACTTGGGAAATTATTTTTACGGTCAAGAGAGAAAGAAAAAAAGACAATGTGTTGCATAAGAAAACTGCCTTGAGGCACTTTGTATGGGCCACAAGCTCATGGTAGACTGGTTTAAACTCAAAGGTATCAAGGTGATGGAGAATAAAACTCACTTGGTGCAGTCACCCTGAAAAGAGGGCAAATAGCCAGCAGCACGTAATCCTTAATCTTCCCTTAGCTGTTCAAATTCATTTTTGCCACACATCAAATGCAGAATCTGCTTTTCACCCACATTAGTTCCACAGGAAAAGCTGTGTGTATGTTTGTTTTCTTTTCTCTCGTCTCTGGTACTTAGAAGTGATTCACAGAAAAGAAAGGACAGAAAAACCATTTAGTTGTTGTAACCATCTCTTTCTCAAGGGAATTTGGAAGCCAGAACTTGGTTGTGGTATGGCAAACAAAAGTTTCAAACTTCAATACTGGAAGATATGAATTCCAAATGTATTGATATTTTGATTTATTACATATGAAAAACTATGATTTTGTTATTTTCTTTCTTATTGCTTATTTTTCAAGATTGTGTACTTTTTAAATAACAATTCAAACACTAACTTACATTCTCAAAGTGTTTTCACAAATAACTCATTTACTCTTAGAACAAGAATAATAGTGTTCTCTTTTATAAATACGGAAACACATTCAGAGATGCCTTGTAACTTATAAAAGATTGCATGACTAATAAGTAATAGATCAGGACCAGAACCCAGATTTTTTTCTGACTCATAGTTCAATACTATTTTAAAACAGGTGAAGTATGCTTCTTGTTAAGCAGTTATAGAGTATGAGTCAGCTTTTCATTCCTATAATGAAATATCTGAGACAGACTAACTTTATAAAGAAAATAGGTTTATTTAGCTCACAGTTCTTGTAGTTTTAAGGCCTTGCGTCTGGTGATGGCCTTTCTGCTATCTGAGTCTGAAGTGGCACAGGATATCACATGGCAAGAGATAGGGAGTACACCTATGTATATCTGTGGGTTTATCTCTTTTTTTTCTCCTTCTTTTTATATAGCCTCCAGCATCTAATTATGAGGGCTTCATTATCATGACATTATCTAATGCTAACCACCTCCCAAAGGCCTCACCTCTAAATACCATAGTTATATTAAGTTTCATGCACTTAATACCTCATAACAGGGTTTAAATTTGAATATAAGATAATATAATATAAATTTGAATATAAGAAGTATTTGGGGACACTAAAACCAGAACCAAATCGTAACATATAACATCTACATAGAGAACGTTGTGCTGTATTAAGGTGGCATCATCACTAAGATCACATGGAACTATTCATTGAAACATAAATTCAAGAAGTTATTCCCTAAAGAAAAGTTTTCAAAAACATCTCACACAAAAATTAATGGCACTCTCATCTTAGACTGCTGTACTTTGCAAGTTTATTCTTCCTTGACCATTTAGGGAGTTTATTGATTACAAAGAATAGCCTAGAAGAATCTTAGAATCAGATAAAGGAAACTAATAACAACTACTTTTTAAAGTACCCAATAACTACAAATATTTATTAAGCATGTACTATATGCCATGCAATACAATAAAATTTTGATCATCATTTTAGATAATCATTAAAACAAATGATAAATTTAAGTACTAATTATCTCTCAATTTTACAGATAAGGACACTAAAGATAAGAGGTTAGGAAAAATTTCCAAGTTCATACAGCTAAGTAGCAGATGCAGGATTTGAGCCTTAGCATTCTTCAAACATTTAACCACTAAAATACATGTTGCACAAAGCAGGTGTTGTATAAGCATCTATTTTCTCCTCTAATCTTCATAATAACCCTACAAGTGAGTTATTTATATTGTAATTTCATAGATGATAATACCGAGGTTCAGACAGATTCAAGAGTGCCATTTGTTTTAAGGCCATAGAGATCATCAGTAGCAATATAGGAAATTCACCTTACCACTCTTCTAGTCATACTTATAGTCTTGACTCAATATGGAGAAAGATGACCAGAAAGAGTTCACCTTTCTCTCCATGAAAATAGTTAATTGACATATAGATTGTTTAAGCCAATTTATTTGGTACTGTAACTGAAAAACCTGATAAGAGCCAGCATAGTGGCTCACTCCTGTAATCCCAGTAACTTGGGAAGCTGAGTCAGAAGGATATCAAGTTCAAAGTCAGCTTCAGCAATTGTGAGGCACTAAGCAACTCAGTGAGATCCTGTCTCTAAATAAAATACAAAATAGGGCTGGGGATGTAGCTCATTCATTGAATGCCCAGAGTTCAATCCTGATACCCCTCCCTGCCAAAAAAAAAAGGACCTGACAAGAAAAAACATTGAGGAGGAAAAGTTTATTTAGTGCTCATGATTTTATAAGTCCTATTCCATAGACTTTATTGCTCTGGGTTAGAGATGAGTCAGGACATGGCCAACAGAAAGGAAAGAAAGCTCTTAATCAGCAGGGACAAATATATATATATATATATAT
>NW_026000250.1:9183-23645 GCF_001458135.2 Marmota marmota marmota
TATATATATATATATATATATATATATATATATATATATATATATATCTATCTCAAAGGTACATTCCCAGTGACCCACCTCCTCTAGACATACCCTGCCTGCCTACAGTTACCACTCAGTTAATTCCTGTCAGTGGATTAATGCACTGATTAGGTTAAAACTCTCATATTCCAATCATTTAAACTCTGAACATTTTTATGTTGTCTCACATATAAGCACTTTTTTTTTATTTTTAAATATATATTTTTAGTTGCAGATAAAGGAAACTAATAACAACTACTTTTTAAAGTATCCAATAACTATAAATATTTATTGGGTACTTTATTTTATTTATACCTTTATTTTATTTATTTATTTTTATGAGGTGCTGAGGATCAAACACATCATCTCACATGTGCTAGGCAAGTGCTCTACCGCTGAGACACAACCCCACCCCCTCACACTTTATATCTAAATTCTAACATAGATCAATGGAACTGAGCAGAGATCACAGAAGTAAACCCACACATCTGCAACTATTTCATTTTCAGTAAAAGTGCTAAGTGCAAGCAACAGAGAAAAGATAGTCTTTTCAATAAATTATACTGGGAAAATTGAATACCCAACATGCAAAAAAAAGTAATATATCTTTTACCACTTTCAAAAACCAACTCAAAATGAATAAAAGACTTAAATGTAAGTCCTGAAATTATAAAACTACTAGACAAGAACACAGGGCAAACACTTCTGGATATTGGAAGGGGCAGGGATTTTTTGGATAAGACCAATCAAGTGCAGGGAACAAAATAATAGGCAAATGATATTACATCAAACTAACAAGCTTCTCCACAAGAGAGGAAACAATCTGCAGAGTGAAGGGATGGCCTAGAGAATTAGAGAAAATAATTGCAAACAATATTCAGACAAAGTGTTAGTATCAAAATTTGTAAGAAACTCCAAAACTTAATATCAAATTCAATAAATAAGCTTATTTATAAATAGGCATAAATGTACATCACCCAAAAGAAGATAAACAAATAATCTAGATATATGAAAAATATATAACATTGTTAAGTATCAGGGAAATGCAAATCAAAAAAATAAAGCGATATCACCTCACTCCAGTAAAAATTGCTGGTATCAAAAAGACAAAAAATAAGAAGAGCTTGTGAGGATGTGGAGACAAAGAAAATCCTGAACACTACTGGTGGGAATGTAAACTACTATAGACATTATGAAAAACAATATAAATGTTGCTCAAAAATTAAAAAGATAACTATCACATGTCCAGAAATACCAGTATGGTATGGTAAGGAAATGAAAGTCAGTATGTCAGAGAGACATTTGCATTGCATTGTTCATGCCACCACTATTCATAATAGCTAAGAAATGGAAACAACCTGTGTATCCATCAGCTGATGAATAAGTAAAGAAAATGAGGTACACATACACAATGAAATACTTTTCAATCATAAATTAGATGCAATTCTTTCATTTGTGATAACTTGGATGGAGCTAAAGATAATTATATTAAGAGAAACCTGACACAGATGGGCAAGTATTGCATGATCTCACTCATCTGAAATCCAAAAAACGTCCATTTATAGAAACTGGAGTAAAATCCTAGTTACCAGAGGCCAGGAACTGTAGTAGGGAGGGCAAGATGAAAGGTTGAGCAGTGGGTACTAAGTTACACTTAAATAGAAGTAAGAAATTCTGGTGTGCTATTGCACAAAAGGGAGACAAGGGACAAAATACTATACACTATAAAAATCTGGAAGAAAGGATGTTGAATGTTTTCAACATAAAGAAAAACTCATTGTTTACCCTGATCAAAATATTACACAATGTATATACATACAGAAACATATGATACACAATAAATATGTGCAATATATTATTAGTTATCAGTTTAAAATAAACTTTATTTAAATTTGCAAAAATAAATTTTAGGAGAGGGGAAAGGATGGGGACTGATATTGGCCAAAATATATTGTTATATTGTGTAAACATACAAATCTGTAACAATAAATTCCATTAAAGTATAAACCTGTAATGCACCAGTAAAATATGAAGAAAAAATAAATTACAAAATTAAGCAAAATAATCAATGCTTATATCTAAGAACAAATGTCATAAGTGTATTTTCCTTTTTCATAACTAAGAACAGAAAATGAACTCAAAGTTCACAGCAGTATGAGTTAAATCCACAGGCACATTATAAATTCAGCATCCCATTAATGAATGAATTCTATGAGTGCTATATAGTTCCAGGTAAAATTTTAAATATTAGAATTGTAAATTTTTAAAAATCTTAACGAAGAGTAATATTACAAGCATTCTTATGTATAATTTCCTGTTAAGCCTCAGGCCCTGTTACCTTACAATTATTCAAAGGATAGACTCTAGTTTTCCAGTAATGATCATACATTATTGATTTCTCAGGAACCAATCAATGCCCTATCAGTAAAACATGTCAGTAAAAAATGATAGCTTAAAGAAGAAGGCATATTATGTAGTCTTAGGATGAAAACGTGAGAGAATGTAACTAATGACTTCTCTGTATTTCTTAGACAGCCCGAGGTAAGCTGGAAATAAATTTCAGCAGTTTTTGCCACTAATCTTTGGTTGAAATGCTTTAGTGTCATTCCCATCTAACTACTATACAAAACTGTTTGTATATCCATAGGGGAAAAAGTCACACTTCATACACAGAATTGATTGTTGCTATCTAGATAGGGTAGTGAAAGTATAAACAATACTGTAAAACCTCTGAATTCAAAAATCATAATTTCAATATGATTGGACTATAAATAACTGACATTTTAATGATTCTTAAAATAATTATGAATGTTTAACAACTATTACCACTTTAAGAAAATTCTTCTCATTTTATTGTTAAGTTAGTGATTTCTCCTTAAGCAGTAGTGCTCAGTGAGAAGAGGAGATTTGACTTCCCAGAGACATTAATGTCTGGAGATATTTTTGGTTCTCATAACTGGGGAGTAGGGCAGTTAAGTGCTATTAACATCTAGTGGGTAGAAGCCAGGGATAGTAATAAGCATCATACAATGTACAGGAAAAATCCCCACAAGAAAAAATTATCTCACCCCAAAAGTCAGTATCACCTAAGTTGTGAAGTCCTGACATGAGTTCTATGTACTTTCTTCAGGATTTTTTTTAAGTACAAGGTCAAACCCAAAGATTATTCTCAATTTAGCTTTAGTAATTTTGCTCACAAGTATTCTATAGATTAAAAGGCAAACAAAATCACCACTACCAAAACTAATGCTAAGTTAAAATACTCAACTCCATGGTCGAAGTTGGAAGGCATCTTAAATTAATTAAGAACTAAAATGGAAAGAAAGTACCTGGTTTTGGTTGTTTCCACAACTTATATGTACTAATTTACCACAAATCAGTGTCTTAAAACAACAAAAAATTGTTATAGACACTTTTGTACATTAGAAGTCTGATGTGGGTCTCGCTGTGCTAAAACCAAGCAGGGCTATATTCCTTTCTGGAATTTCTAGAAGACAATACACACTTGCCTTTTCCAGTTTCTAGAGATCACCAATATTCCTTGACTCCTGGCCTGCTTCCTCCATCTTTGAGCTACATGTGGCAGATCAACTCTTAGTCTGTCCTCTTCTTCCACTTGTAATTATATCGGGATCACCCAGTGATACAACATAACCTCCCGACTTGAAAGTTAGCTGATTAGCAACCTAAGTTCTTCTGCAACCTTAATTATTCTTTACCAGGTAAGGTCATATACTCACAGGTTCAGAGAATTAGAATATGGACATCTTTGGAGAGGATCTTATTCTTCCCTCCACAATATCTATAGAAAAGTGAAACATATTAGAAGGTTCAATGAATAAAAAGAGAAAGGCAGCCTGCATTCCACAAGCTCAGGCTTAAGTATATGCTTTGATATTATAGTCAAAGGACATTTTATCATCCTCAATCTGATTAACTCCTTGGTTATAAATTCAATCAACTTTTTCTTATAGGGAAATAAGTATTGTAACAAATTCATTAAGTCCCAATGAATGAATACATAGTAAAAATAGAATCTCTATATCATTTTATAATTAGAAACTAACCACAACTTCTGAACTGAGTCCTCTATTTCACTCCAAAATTTCTATATTTTTCTATAGTTCTTTCATATGTGAGCTTGTCTAACATTGTTATATTAGAGAGGTTGATACCACCTGAGAATGCCTCTGGGCTACCTTATATTTCTGGAAAGAATCCCTGTAACATCTCTTTCTTTTATATTGGTCTCTATGGGCCTGGAAAATATTACCAACGTGTTTTCACTAGGGGAAATATCATCTGTTACTGACTTCTGTAATCATGTTAAAAATATCAGAAAGGCAAAGAATTGTCTATGCCTAAGTTTTAGTTGTAAAACTACCATGTTCTAAGTCTATATGCAGTTTCCTTCCTACACATCAGATATTCCAACATCAAATGCTTCAGGATGTTTCTAGACTTTAAAGTAAGAATAAGTAACATAAGTAAGAATCATTAAGAAAAGTAGTCATGTGTGCTTCTGTAAATCATTTTGATCTTATAGAATGAAAATGCTTTGTTGAAAAGAACAAGTAGGATCATGAATGCAATCTAAAACATACTTACCTTTAGCAAAGGTATAAACAAAATTGTAGCAATGTTATAGCATCAGAAGTTTATTTGGCATGCATCATCACAGATTTCTTCATTCACTGATCTTACTAAAGAGGTATATTGCTCATAAAGGTTTATAACATGATGTGTATTCATATATAGTATACTTGATGTCTAGACTTTATAAATAACATAATATTGGACAGGGCATAAATACTACTACTGGTAGATACTTTTATAGCATCTGCTTGTGTGTACATACATTTAATCCAATGATTAGGAATATGTTGGAAGAAAACATGCACACTTCATTATCTAATATAATTGGTGTTGGGCATACCACTGAAACTAGTTTTTATCATACTGTCAGAGCCAATGAATATCAAAGGCAGTTTCAAACTGAAATAAATGCATTTCAGCAATAACTGCTTCAGGAGACTATGACTTTATGTAATTCGATATTTCTATCTTGGAACAATTATGTTAACAGCAAGTTGTTCTTACCTTGGCTAGACAGCATGACATTGGTGTCATCCATTTTGTCAGAGCGACCTTCGAGAGATATTAGTAGGTTTGTCAAGGCCATTTGAATGATCAACTTTTGACCTCTCTGGGAGAAGACTTCACTGAAGCAAATCATTTCTATAATCATCGGTTTTAGCTCAGAGAAAGGTTTAAGGCTAAGGGCCAAAAATTTATGAGATAGTTCCCATTTTAGGAGATAAATCTGAAACTCCCAAATGGCTCTGCCTGTCCGCTTACTTGAACAGCAATTGGCCAATTGCCAGTTACCATTTCATTAGAAACTTAAAAAAAAAAAAAAAAAAAAAAAACAGAACAAAGACTGTCACCATTATCTGAACAGGTCTGATTTTGAGGCAGTTTTCATATGATATACCCATTAGAAAAATTAGTTTAAACTGAATATTTTTCCTTATTTAATATGTGCTCCTTTACCACAAATATAAACTGTACTGCGAAAAATGTCTTAATCTTTTTTTTTTTAATTTAATGATTTCCATATAGTCATATGTGATTTCTCCTTTAAGTATTCAAGTTTGGTTATTTCCTCCCTTTTAGCAACAGATATATGAAAAGACTATATTGAATAAAAGAATTAGTATTTAAATTCATAGTCTTTTATTTTTGGTACTAGGGCTTGAACCCAGCGGTACTTAACCACTGAGCCACATCCCAGCCCTTTTTTAAATATTTTATTTAGAGTCAGGGTAGTTCTCAGTAAGTTGCTTAGGGCCTTGTTAATTTGCTAAGACTGGCTTTGAACTCAAAATCCTCCTGACTCAGCCTCTCGAGCCACTAGGATTACAAGTGTGCAACAACATGCTGGCCACATTTATTTAGTCTTAAAAAGAGATTTTTAAAGGTTCAAATCAAAATAAATGATTTAAAATTTTGTTTTACTAACTTTCCTATTTGTTTACATGGGCCAGCATCAACTTTTGTCTCATATAGGATTAAACAGTATTTATTTCAACACTCCTAATTATGTTGCCCATTTTGCTCATTAAAATGTAAAACAAA
Source organism: Marmota marmota marmota (assembly GCF_001458135.2). Taxonomy (NCBI): domain Eukaryota; kingdom Metazoa; phylum Chordata; class Mammalia; order Rodentia; family Sciuridae; genus Marmota; species Marmota marmota. Next base: position 15,343 of record NW_026000250.1, read on the forward strand.
GTTCCTACTATAATGTCTAATATATAATAGAATATCAACAACTTTTACCTGTTGTTTTGTTTTATAACTATATATAGTTCTAAGATACATGTCTTACTTACTTAGATGATTCATATAAAGAATAAATGCTTTGCAACATTATCCCCAAATACCCCATCCATATCATTTCCCTGCATATATCTAGAATGGTAGTTTGAATTGGAGTAGCAAAAAAATGTGGAAAATACTGCCATTTATTTAGTGTTTATTATGATATCACAATTTCTGTGACAAAAAAATAACTCCTCAAACTGTATATGCTGAGGTCCTAACACCCAACATGATGGTATTAGGAGATGGGGCCTTTGGGAGGAACTTAGGTCACAAGGGTGTAAACTTCATGAGGCATTAATGTCCTTATAAGAAGAGAGAAAACATCTTGTTTCTCTTCTCTTTTCTTCTTCTTCTCCTCCTCCTTCTCCTTCTCCTTCTCCTTCTTCTCTCTCTTTCTCTTCTCCACCACATGGGGATACAAAATTGTGAGCCCATGCCCATATGACCGACCTGAGAAGATGAACATCCCCTTTTCTAAATTATGTGTGATAATTTCTGTTATAATCTAAAGTGATAAACACTCCCCACATTCCCACCAAGTTAGCAGAGAATTAAAGTCAAAGTAAAAAGACAACCAGAACACATCTTCTATTTTTAGTATGTCTTGGTAGTCCCCAGTGTGGTACTTTTACACAAGTTTTAATAACTTTATGTGCCTGGTATTTTTTTTGTAGTGCTGGGGATTGAACCCAGGGTCTTATGCATGTGAGGCAAGCACTCTCCCAACTGAGCTATATCTCTAGCACAAATTGCCTGGTAACTTTGAGGGCAGAAATAAATTTCAGAAAGACCAAACAATGCATTGAATACTCAGTCTATTTAGAGCATTATAATTAATCCTGTGGAAAGAAACAAGGAAAGTACAGACACAACTTACATCTATTTGTGTAAATTTGATCAATTTGACTAAATGAAAACTACTGAAAACATTTCCCAAATATCTTTGCTTTGTGTGTGTGAATGTGTGTGTGTGATGACTCCACTATTCATTTTCTATCATCCAAACATTATTGGCAGTATGTTCAGTTAGAATTAAAAATCACTAATGGCAAATAATATCACTTTCAAATGGAACTGAAAATATTCTTTGAGATTAATGTATTCTGCTGTCATATATAATAAATTAGAATAATTTTTAATTATTAATTAATTAATTATGAAAATTAAAAATATTAAATTTGAAGTACTTTCTCCCAAGGTATGTAAAAGTTTGTTAAAAAAAAAACTAATATTAGTATATGTTTAGTTTTTAATAAATTATCAGTATGCTCTCCAACATGGTAACCACTAGAACGATATAATTATTATGAACTTTAAATGAGACTAATGTCACAGGATAAAAGATACTATTTGGGATATATATTAGATTAAGTAAAGCATAATATAATTAATTTCATAAGTTTCTTTGTTTTTAAATGGCTAAGAATATGTAAAATTAAATATTCAATCTGTATTATATTCCTATTGGGTAGTACTATGATTGCAATATGATAGAGTGAAACATTTTATTTGTGTTGATCATGGGATTATAATTTTATGAGAAGTGCTTAAATCTATATTTTTGCACATTCTAAACCAGTGTGGGCATGGATTGGATGATAGATGAGGCATATTCATTAGTACCTCTGATGTATTCTGTAATAACTTTTGTTCTCTTCATCAAATGCTATTTTCTAGAGGATTAGACTTTTCTTCTATTTATGAAAAACTCAATTACCACTAATTAGGAAAAGCAAGGCAGGAAGGCAAGTGTCTTAGCTAATTCAATCAAGTATTGTAAATTTTTAACAGTTCCTAATAAGGTAGGCTGGAACCTTACATGCACTTCACTACAGAATAGTCTGATTCTTAAATTAGCTTTGGTTCTTCTAGTTTATTACAGAGATGATTGTTCTTTCTGTTATGCACTATCAGATCATGGTATTTTGCTTAATTACAAATTGAATGCTGTGATTATGAAAGACAGGGAACAGCTGGTTTTAATTGACTACTACCCTCTTTCTTGGTAGAGATGCAACATATAACTCATGGTTTATTAAATAGAGAATGAATATAATACAATACAAACTATATATAATGTAATCAGATTAATAAAGTAACCAGTTAGCAGGACAGCTTCATTTTCAAGTAAATATATCTGTAACAATTTTCTGAATTTCTGTATCTTAGAGATCCTGAATCATACAACACATTCCAATACCGATTCTTTACTGACATGTATTTTTCTCTATATGTTTATTTTATATATGTCTTTTTTCATGTTGGCCTGAAGCATCTTACTCAGTTAGGAGGTAGACATGAGCTGTGTAAACACAGAGGTTGAGACTCAATTCTATGAGTCTATGTGCTCTAGAATGATTTTCTTTGAAACAGCTCACACAAGCCATTCTAACTCAGCTGTGGTCTAAAAAGATAACAGTATGTTACTATCAACCCTTGACCAACAAGCTTATTATTTCCAGGGTTGTCCTTCTTTCTTAGGGATGATGAACACAGGTCCAAAAAACAACACAGGTTACCCTGATGCAGCATGGACCTGAATGAAAGAGGGATTTTGTGACCTTTCCACAAATTCAAATGACAGAGAGATGCCTTTAGGTAAAAACATGTGCAGTAGGCACTTAAAAACTCAATCCTATCATCAGTCAAAAGTTAAGAAGTAGTGCTCGGGTGAGATTTTGCAGAAACCTCCCTTCCTACCCCAATGAAACCAAGCTCACAAAGAAATGAGTTGTCACTAATCTGAGAGGACCTAATCTCTCCCTTGTGGGTGCTTCCCCCCTTTCCTTGTAACAAAGTTTGTTATACTGATTCTTGTGTCTTGCTTGAAATCCTCTCATATAAAGACACATGAGACAAGAACACAATAAAGCCTCTGATAAGAGCTTATCTCATGTATCATCTTATTTCCATTATCATTAACAAACATTACTCCTGCTGTGTGCAGTGGTTATACAAGAAGGCTGAGGCAGGAGGATCACAAGTTTGAGGCCACACTGGGTAACTTAGGGAGACTATGTCTCAAAATATTAAAAGGTGTGGAGATGTAGGTCAGTGGTAAAGTCACCTGGTTTTAATAATCCCCAATAACAAGTAAGAAAGAAGAAAAAGAGAGAGAGAGAGGCGGTGGGGGGAGAAAGAGTGAGCTCCTACATTATTTTCATTCTTTACACAATAGAGGCATTCCAAACAGTTGTTAGTTTACTGTGATAACTTCCTGAATTTAATTGGAAAAAAATAGAATATTTCACCTCAACCGGTAACCTTGTTAAGTGGATTTGCTCTACTAAGCATTTCTTCAACATGCATCTTGCCTTTATTTTTCCTTGTACCAAGGATTGGACACAGGGGCATTCTACCACTGAGCTACATTACAAATCATTTTTTAAATTTTTTTATATTGAGACTGTCTCAGTGAGTTTTTGAGGCTGGCCTCCGATTTATGATTCTCCTGCTTCAGTTTCCCGAGTCACTGGGATTACAGACCTGCACCACCATGCCCTGTTTAGATCATCCTATTGTAAAAGTTTCCAATGTGAGGGATCTGACAACCTCATTTACAAGCTTACTGACAATCAAGATAGTCATCTTTGTTTTGTTAAATTCTATACTTGAAGACAGAAACATATCATTTATGACAAAGGGAATTGACCAAATTATATTGTTATATTGTGTATATATACAAATATATAACGATGAATTTCACTAAGGTGTATAATTATAATGCACTAATAAAAGCAGAAAAAAACAGAAAAAATACATCTTTTCTTTCATCTAAATATTTCAAAACTTTTCCCTATCCTTTTTTTTGTGCTTTATTTCTCTTAATATAGCTTTGGACTACATTCCTAATGTGTTGATTTTTTATCTTTTATTAACTTAAACTTCTTATTGGATTTAATTTTTTAAATTTTTCTTTCACAGACCCAACATTTTTGTACTATATTACATTTGGATTTTGGGTTAACTGGTGAATCTAACAGCACCTACACACTTAATAAGTATTTCTTCCATTATTTATTTTAATTTATGAATTGTAGACAAGAAACTCATATGAGCAAACTTAAATTAGCAATGAAGTACTCTCATGTTTTAGTATACATGAAAATTATCTAGAAGTTTTACTAAAATAAAGATTCCTGCTTCTAACCCTACAGATTATGACTCAATTTAAGGCTGTTTATCAGAAATTTGCATTAGGCAACCACTCTGGAAAGCAGTATGGAGATTTACCAGTAGAATGAAATCCCCATTTGACCCAGTTATTCCACTCCTCAGTATATATCTAAAGGATTTAGAATCAGCATATTATAATGACACAGCCACATCAATGTTTATAACAGCATAATTTACAATAGCTAAGCTATGGAGCCATTGTAGGTGCCCTTCAACAGATTAATGAATAAAGAAATTGTGGTATACAAACACAATGGAATATAATTCAGCCATAAAAAATGACTTTATGGCATTTCTCAGCAAATGGAAGGATCTGGAGACTATCATTCTAAGTGAAATAAGCTAATCCCAAAACACCAAAGGTTGAATGTATTCTCTGATATGTAGAAGCTAAACCTAAATAGAGGGTGGGGGAGGGGAAAAAGATAAATACAGTCAACTAGAGAAAGGGAAATGAAGGGATAAAAGGGGGATAGGAATAGGAAAGACAGTAGAATAAATCTAATACAATATTCATATATATATATATATATATATATATATATGAAAATACCTAAGTGAATTCCACCATTGTGTACACCCACAAGAATGGTGTCTTAATTCCTAATTAGAATAAGATATATTTGATGTTTATACAATTTTATCAAGGTGAATTCTGCTTTCATATATAACTGAAAAGAACAAATAAAAAAAGAAATTTGCTTTAAGTGTGCCAATTAGTTTTGATACAATTAACATGAAGAAGATACTTTGAGAAACCATACATTTTAAAAAGTTATTTATATAATTATGGGATTAAACTTTATCATTCACTGTGACTAGAAAAATATGTAGTGTTTTATTAAGCTCAGACTAAATCAGAAATGTTAACCTATGGCTTTTAAACTCCAATAATTAAATCAATAATTTTGATAGAACAGTGGAAATTTTGTTTCCAACACTTTTATGTTTTCGATGAAGCAAAATAAAAATGTTCACCTAATATATAGACTGTATTACTATATCCTTACATGTCATTTGCCTTGAAATTATTTTTTAAATATTTTTTTAGTTGTAGTTGGTTGGACACAATACCTATATTTTATTTATTTTTTTATGTGGTGCTGAGGATCTAACCCAGGGCCTCACATGTGCTAGGCGAGCGCTGTACCACTGAGCCACATCCCCAGCCCCTGCCTTGAAATTATAATACATTATTTTAGTCAAGTGGAATAGTAGTGCTTCAAAATGCTAAATTTATCTCTGTAGCCATAGCAGGTTGAATCTTCATTATCAGTTAATCATCAATTGCAATTTGCCACTGAAAAATCGGTCTAGTCCAAGTATTTACAGTATGCAAAAAATTATGAACAATCTGTTCATAATTATCAAGGGATTACCTGGCTGTTTACTCATCATTCTCTTCTTTTTGTACATTTTAATTTTACCTAGTTGAGTGGTCAGGGTAAAGGATGCCATGACTTTCACGCATGAATTATTTTAACTAGAAATATTTCTTAATAGAAATGGTTCCAGAGCCTTAGCAACATGTGATGTTTTATTTTTTAATTTTTTTATTTTTTATTGGTTTTATTTTTTAAACACATGACAGTGGAATGCATTACAATTCTTATTACACATATACAGCACAATTTTTCATATCTCTGGTTGTGTATAAAGAATGTTCACACCAATTCATGTCTTCATACATGTACTTTGGATAATGATGTTCATCACATTCCACCATCCTTCCTAATCCCTTGCCCCCTCCAGTTCCCTCCCACCCTCTTCCCTATCTAGAAAGTGAAGTTAGCCAATCCCCAAAAAACAAATGTCAAATGTTTTCTATGATATAAGGAGGCTGACTCATATTGGGGTAGAGGAGGGGAGCATGGGAGGAACATGTGATGTTTTAAATAGCTGAAAGATATCACTGCAATTTATTGGGTTTGTTTAGTAGTCATTCATTATTGAAAGCTAATAATTACACAGATTATAATGAAATTTACCTGTTCTTCATCATCAGTTGTATTAGAACATGTCATCCATTGCCATGTTTCTTAAAGAAGAAAGCAATTATTTCTTTGGATCTTTGTTGATTATTGCCAACAATTATTGCAGAGTAGCTTAGTCTTGCCGAGTGTAATATGTTATGACACTACAAAGAGGTAGTATGGGTGGACTTAAGGATTCAAGTATACCAAATCTCGTCTGAAAGTATATATGTTGGTCTGTTTTTCTTAAGACTAAAAAAAATCATTATTGAAAAAAATATTGTCTTATACTATGAATTCAATTTGTAAATATTTTGCAGGAGTGTAATTAAATTATAAGCCTCAAATTTTCTATTTTAAGTTAGAGACATCTGCAACATTACTTAAACAGGCAATAACTGTAGGGGTGTATGCTCTATAACGTTTTTCAGGTTAAAAAATAATCAAGATGAGGTCATACTCAGCTAAAATGAAAGCATCAACATCACAACACTTTTGAGTGGTTATTGTAAAAAATCTAATGTTAAAATCAAGAGCTCTTGAGTCAGCTTTATTTTAGGAGTGTTTAATACTCAGTAGAGCTCTGAAGGGAAAGAATTGCTCTTTCAAAGAAGCTGATAGCTACTATAGGTTACTGCAATTAAATTTATTTTAATTTGTGAATTTGATCTAAGCCAAAATTTTTATGCAGTGGAAAAGTAGCCAAATGCATTAATTAGAATAGCTTTATTATTCAATTTTGATCAAGCATACCGGTGATTTAAAAATATAAGAGAAATATGAAAGCCTTTTGAGGGAGGCCAAACTGGACACAGGATTATATAAAAGATATTTATAGAGAAAATTTTAAACTCAAATCATTTTGGCCAGAAGGAAGGAAATAATTTTCTGTTCTTTAATGAGATCTGCAATGCAGTTACTTATAGTGATTTTATAAATGATTCCTTTTCTCACATATGCACCAAAGCTTCCATATATAGTCATGATGCTTTATGTACATACCTTTCTAAATTGTCTCCCTTTAAAAATCTTTTCACACATCTATTCACCTGACTATCTTTAAAATTCCATATATGAATGTATGTAGGTACATAGGACATCTTAAAGCAAATTTTGTTATGAATATTAACTATTCACTTCCACACTTTCACTTTTACTATACTCTTCTAAAATGGACTGGCAGTTGCAATGTATGAGGGTATATGTGCTCTGTAAAAGAAAACTAATATACAAAACATGGAAGCATGTGGTACATGTTTATTTGTTGTTTATTATTTTTTCCTTGGTGTAGGCTTTGGAATTTATTGGCTAGTAGTTAACAATGATTGCTTACTTACAAGGCATCATGCTGGGAACTTAACTACATATGCTATCACACATAATTCTCACAATTACCATATGAGGTATGTACTAATATTAAGTAGCCCACTTTGTAGATGACAACTGAGTTTAAGCTTGCCTTAGCTTTTGTTTTACCAAAGGGACAAAATATAAAATTATCTAGAAATATGTCCTTGATACCAAGCATCATGATTCTCAGTATCCCTCAATCCAAAATCAATGTAAAGTATATTTCCAGTTAACTTTAGAATTTCATTAAATCATGTGCTCTCATTTTTGTCTAGCCATTTATGCTTTTCAAGATCCACCAAATATACAAAATTATAACTGGAATCATTGAAATAAATAAGCAAAACTATGTGAAAAACATTGCTATCTGTTTTAGTCAGCTTTTTCGCTGCTGTGACTAAAAGACCTGACCAGAAGAATTGTAGAGGATTAAAAAGTTTACATAGGGGCTCATGGTTTCAGAGACAGGCACCTCCATTACTCAGGGTCCAAAGTGAGGCAAAATATCATTACAGAAGAGTGTAGTGGAGGGAAGCAGCTCACATAAAGATCAGGAAGCATGGATGAGAGGTGGGAGGGAAAGGGAGAGAGAAGGGAAATTGCATGAAAATGGAAGGAGACCCTCAGGATTATACAAAAGTACATACAAGAGGAAGTGAGGGGAAAGGGAAAAATAATACAAGGGGGAGAAATGAATGACAGTAGAGGGGG
>NW_026000250.1:24709-35614 GCF_001458135.2 Marmota marmota marmota
CCTTTTTTTTTTTTTTTTTTTTTGATGCTGGGGATCAAACCCAGGGCCTTGTGCATGCAAGGCAAGCAGTCTACCAACAGAGCTATATCCCCAGCCTAAAAAGCTTGTGTTTTTAATGACTATGCTGTACTATATTTGCATATAAAGAGATTCAGCTATGAATCTTTTAAGTTTTTAGATGGATTTAACCAGTGATTCCAAAGAGAATTATTAAAACATTGTTACCAATTGTCACAATTTATTCTTGTGAATAAGGAATGTGTAATATATTTTTGTTTTTCTTTCTCTTTCTTTTCTTTTCTTTTTTTTTTTGGTACTGAAAGTTGAAACTAGGGTGCTTTGCCAGTGAGCTATATCCCTAATCTTTTTTTTTATATATATATTTAATTTTGTGGCAGGATCTTGCTAAATTGTTGAGGCTGGCCTTAAACTTGCAATTCTCCTGCCTCAGCCTCCTGAGTTCTGGGATTACAGGCATGCACCACTGTGCCTAGTTGATTGTGTAATAACTTTAAGAAAAAAAATATAAATAAACTGGATACTGACATTGGTATAAGACTTCTACCATTATTCATAGGTTTGCATTTAAATTTTTGGTGGGCCCAATGATAGCATCAAAGTTTTTAATTATATATTACCAATTGGAATTCTAAAAGTGTGCCAAATAAAATGTCAACTTTTGCTTTTTGTATTGGTTTAATATTTAACTTTGTAAAAGGCAGTTCAGTCTTAAAGTTTCGTTTTTATTATCTCCCATGTTTAGGACAGTGGATAAATATAGCACAATCAAAAAAAATTTTTAACACAAGATGGATTATACAACTCTGGCTTATACTGTTACAAGAAAAACCAAGACCATTTGGTAGCAATAGAAGTACTTGTAGGAGATTCTGGAATTCCTTTTAAAGAACTTTTGAATCTTACAATTTCAGAATCAGCAAACTTCTCTTTCAGAATCAGCATATATTTCTGAATCTGTAGACCAGATATGGGCACAGTTTTCTGTATCTGAAGCAGTGGAATATGCCTCAACCTCTCTGGAATTTTTTTCTGCCTTGTGCTGTTCTTGATAGCAAAGTGGATTCTACCTACAGTGGAGAGCATGTGTATATGAAACAGATACTTTCATCCCTTTGTGATGATGCAATATCACCAATTAGATAATTTTTCACAGACCACTCTACTTTTCAGAGCAATTCTTCACTTTTGCCTGCAAATGTCCAATGGATGGCTACAAGCTGGATTAAAGATTTGGCATTCCTGCCTCCATTTTGCATCCATTTTTTGCTTCCAGATATTTTGGATTCCAGGAACATAGTCTGATCCAATCAATATCTTGTGATAAGTTGAAACTATATCCTAGGCAACAGCAACTTTCTTATCTTGGACAAGTCCCTGCCTAGCCAATCCAAAGAACATGATGAACACACCATAACTGATCAAGATCACCTACTTTGACAGCTGTGAAAAGCTTCCAGCTGTGCAAACCTTCAACTCTTGCTTTCATTCCCCTATCTATAAAACTTAAATCTTTGTCAGCCCCTCAAAGACAGGGTCACAAAATGGATTCCCTCATCTTTCTAGGGTAGCTACACTAATTAAAGTTTCTTACATGCTTTTCACCATTACCTTTTCTGTTTGGTTTTGGCTACTGGCCAGACCTGATGAAATAGATGCTCAGAGTCAGGTATAAGGACTATAACTCTTGTAACATTGGTGCTAGAGAAAACTGAACCTTATAATTTTGATAAGTTCATTATGTACTCTAAGATTAGATGAAGGAGAAGTGCTAAAAGATGTTGTTTTGATATATGGTTAGCCCATGGATTGCTAAGAGGACAGCCTGACAACTGTTTGAGTTAACTGATGCTATATTTTATTATTAATTCAGTTAGGGGGTTTTCACTCTCTGCTTCCCATCTTTCCTTCTAACTCTTTCCTTTTATTCTGCAGAAATACTTTCTCTCCTTTGAATTCCATGGAATCAAAAAAAAATTTTAACTAGTATGCCCATTAAAAAAATCAGACTGTTTTTTTAGTAACAGCCCAAATGATGAAATGTTTACACAAATACAGTATATTCGCCATTTGGTATTTATTTCTTGCAAATTCCAGAGACTGCATCAATATTTGGGCTTTGTACTTTATTTGTTTTTAAAAAATTGCCCTTGAGTGAGGAAATACAGTATGTTATGGATACAAAAGTTAATTAACTCTTTTCAATCTATTTGTAAATCTCAATGAATTAATGTCCATAGTTTAATACATGTGCACTAATTTGAATAATATTCTCAATGTAAACAATTTGTAAAATGCAGAGTATTGGGGAGGCTCAGAAAGTGATACCCAAAGTATGATGCTTGACAAACTGAGTGCACTGAAATAAACAAGGAGCCTTAAGGACTCTTGAACTCCACTATTTCCATTCTCAGGCTCTATATTCTTTTCTCAAGTACAAAGAGGGAAATTCTTTGAAGTTCCTTATTTGAATAAAGGAAGTTGCTCTGTAAACATGCAATTGTTTGGGGCCTATCCCTATAATCTCATCAAACAGGGATTATTAGCTCACAGGAAAAAATACTAGAGTGATCCCAGAAGGAAGACAAGATTTGTTCCAAGCTACTGGGTATTCTACAGATCCATTCATCTCCCCTGAAAATCATTTACTCTTCTCTAAAATTGTGTGCTTTCCCCACACCTCTCCCCTATGAAGAGGATATACCAGCTTTTAAATCTCACTGGTTTATTGCATACTTACTTTCCTCTGATGCCCTGATACATGCTGTATACATGTATGCCTTTTCTGGTTATCATTTTATTTCAACAGACTCAGTTGCTGAAATTTCAGAAGGTGGAATAATATTTCACTCCATAATTACATGAGTAAAATAAAACAATCACTCAATCCCACAGTCCAAAGATAAGTTTATTCATATTTAATAAAATTTCTTCTAATTAAATTTATATAAATTCATATAAATTTAGCATCATTTTTGAATTTAACATACAAAATTAGGAACCTAATATATTTTAAGTTTTTTATGTTAATCAATATCCTTGTATTCTGCAGAAAAAACACAAAAAATAAACTTACAATGTTCAATAGTTGCAAATAGCAGCCCTGCATCTCTGTGGCAATCAAGCAAATATGGATTAAATGTATTTGGAAAAAAAATTCATCTGTACCAAATATGTACAGAACTTTTTTTTTCTTATTAGGCTCTAAACAATAAAGTATACAAACTACATGCATAGCATTTAAATTGTATTAGGTATCATAAGCAATCCAGATATGATTGATTGATTGATTGATTTTTTGGTACCAGGGATTAAACCCAGGGGCACTGAGCCACATCACCAGCCCCCTTTTTAAAAATATATTATATTTTGAGATAAGTTGCTTAGGGCCTTGCTAAATTGCTGAGCCAGGCCTTAAACTAGTGAATCCCCTGCATCAACTTCCTGAACCACTAGGATTACAGGCATGCAACACCATACCCAACGAGATTACTTAAACTCTACAGGAAGGTCTGCATAGGTTCTAGGCAAATACTACACCATTTCATATTTTATATAAGAGACTTTGGCATCTGCAGATTTGGGTATCCTGGGGAGATTCTTGAACGACTCCCATTATGAAAATGACTGATTTTATCACTTAGACTTTAGGGGGAAAGCATAGAACTCACAATGAACAGTGTTTCAAACATAATGAAAGCTTATTATCCATTAACAAATTAGTACAAAGAATGTGATCCTATATAGTCAATAACCCTTATGTTTTAGTTAGCTTTTTTGCTGATGTGACCAAAAGACCTGACAAGAATAATTAGAGGAGGAAAAGTTTATTTAGGGGCTTATACATTCAGAGGCAGCCAGCTGGTTCCATTGCTCTGGGCCAAAGGTTAGGCAGGACAAAATGGCAGAAGAGTATGGTGGAAAAAAGCAGGTCTTAACATGCCCACTGAGAAACAGAGAGGGAGGGAGAGCTCCCAAAATCACAGACAAAATATAAACCCTATATGGTCCCATCAACCCAGATTCTCCAGTCACAAGCTATCTGCCTACAATTACCACCCAGATAATCCCTATTAGGAGATTAATGCACTAATTAGGTGAAAATTCTCATAATCCAATAATTTCACATTTAAATTTTATTGCATTGTCTCACACATGAGCATTTGGGGAACACCTCATATCTCAACCACAGGTGTGAGGGTGTGAGTGTGTGTGTGTGTGTGTGTGTGTGTGTGTGTATAAGAACAAAGGTTCTTTGGCTCAAAGGATTCTAAGCAAATCACATAATAGCAGCAGACAGTTTATTAGAAGGTAAAGGAAAAGGGGGGAAAGGGAGAAAGAGAGTAGATGCTCCCAGAGTGCAGAGGAACAACACACTCCTCTTGCCCTTCAGTATTATCCAGGTTCCCGGGGGAAATTTCCAGAGAGTCTTACCCAAGTCTACGTTCCACTTTTGCCTAACAGCAGGATTGGAACAGACTTCTATGTCCCTACTGCACATGGTCTTACCCATAGATACCCAAGCAAAACCAACAGGGGTTGGGGGCACTTTATTATGATGACATGTTGAAGATCCAAAGGAAAAAAAAAAGTTCCAAAGTTAACTCCAGGTCACCTCAGCCCATTTATTGTTGTTGTCCTTTGTTTCCAATGAGATTTTATGGTTGGTAGGCTTTGTTTCTAATTATCCTGTCTTCCTGAGTCCTTGAATAAAGGTCATTAAGTTCTCCTCTGCAGTCTTCTTATGGGCAACAAGGAATCCATGGCCTGTATTCTTCCCTCCTGCAGGCAACAGATTGTTTGCAATGGAATGTAACATTCTATTGACTGTAGCAAGGGCAGGGCCAGGCAAGCTAAGTTACATACCCAGACCTGAAATTTAATTTTCCTTTTTAGAGTCTCAAACTAGCTTTAAATGATTGAGTTAAATTTCTAGCAATATTTTTATTTGCTTTATGCTTAGAAATTTCTCTTTTATCTCAAGATCAGATCAATATTAACATATATATCTTATAGTTATTTAGTGATTTCATTTTTGACATTTAAACCTTTAATCCATGTATAAACATGAAATACATATTAATGTACATAGTATGAAATAAAAATAAAACTAGATTGTTTCTCATCTATTTAACCATTTCTGTTTTGCCATTTCTTTCCATAACTGGAAATGATTTCATAAGTTTTACATTTTCTATAGATCTTAATGAATATAGCACTGGAGATGAAGGAATGTCTCCATTTTCAGATTTGGTGGCTTTTCAGGTAGAAGACACAAGGGTTTGTGATAAGAGAGGATGAAAAACAAAACAAAACAAAACAAAAACAAAGTCTAGGGGCTGGAGTTGTGGCTCAATGGCAGAGTGCTTGCCTAGCATGCATGAGGCATTGAGTTTAATCCCTGGCACCACATAAAAATAAACAAATAAAATAAAGGTATTGTGTCCATCTACAACTAAAAAGATATAAAATTTAAAAAAACAAAGTAAAAGTTAGTCTGAAGCTCATAGCTGAGACTGAATGGATGGTGACACCATTAATCAAGTTTAATTATATAGGAAAGAGCACATTTGGGATAGAACATAATTTCTTCCATTTTAGACAAATTAATTTAAGTTATCTTTGAAAGTTTTAGTTGGAGATATGAAGTGGGCAATTGGAGGTATTGGTCTGGAGCTTAGTGGAAGGTGTAAATTGATGTTTGTACATCCATCAAATTGTTGATTATAGCCAAAGCAGTGAAAAATATTCGGATATCCCAGGGGGTATACGTGTGTAGTGTGTGTGTGTCCCATGCATGTGTGTGCACGTACACACACACATACACATACATATATATATATATACATACATACAGTATTGAACCTAGCAATGAATTCCAAGACACTCCAAATGTTAAGGAATTAGCAATGAGAGGTAGCAAGCAAAGATAATTGAAAAGTATAGTGAGAGAGATCAGAGAAAAACCAAAACTAGTATAATATATGAAAAATAAGGGGGAAATTTCTTGAAGAAAAAGTGAATCAACCATGTCAACAGCTGTAGACTTTGAGTTAAATGAGGAACTTAACCAAAACCCAGGTAATTTATTCAAAATATGGGTAAATGATCTGAACAGTAATGGGTAAATGACACATCTTGAAAAAAAAGAAATACAAAGGCCAATGTATGAAAAAATATTCAATAATTTTAGCCATCAGGGAAATGCAAATTAAAACTATAATGAGATTCCATCTTACTCTATTTAGAATGGCTATCAAAAATACTGAAAAACAAACAAACAAACAAATGCTGCTAAGGTTGATAACAAAACCTTCCCATAGTAAAGTCACTATGGGAAAAAGTATGGAGATTCCTCCAAAATCAAAAGAGAGCAGGGAATAGTGGCACATGATTGTAATCTCAGTTACTTCGGAGGACTGAGGCAGGAAGATTGCAGGTTTGAAGCCTGCCTCAGAAATGTATCAGAAGACTAAGACTGTATCAAAATAAAATAAAATAAATAAAAAGGGCTGGGGGTGTATTTCAGTGTTAAAGTACCCCTGACTTCAAATCCCAGTGTTGGAAAAGAAAAAGAAAAATAGATTGCCATGTGATCTAGCTATCCCACTTTTGGTGATATATCCAAAGGAAATGAATTCAGCTTATAAGAGACACCTGAATACCCATGTTCATTGCATCCATATTTACAATAGCCAAGATATGGAATCAGCCTAGTGTCCATCAACAGATGAATGGATAAATAAAATATAGCACATGTATACAATGGAATATTATTTAGCCATAAAGAAGAATGAAATTCTGTCATATGTAGAAAAATGGATAAAATTGGAAAGCATCTTGTTAAACAAAATAAGCCAGACACCAAAAGACAGGTATCACATGTTTTCTTTAATATGTGGAAACTAAACAAAAAACCAAGATGACCTGAAAGCAGAACAGGAATTATTAGAGACTGGGAAAGGGGGAGCAGATTATAGAAGAAGGAAGGGTAGATATAATGCATGATACATGCATGTATGGAAATATGATGCTGAAATACCATTAATTTCTACAAATAATATGTTAAAAGTTATAATTCAAAAATAATTCATTGAGTGATCATTATCAGTACTCAGGTACTGATAACTATCTTTTAAGTACTGCGGACTATATCCAGGAGTGCTCTACCCCAGGTCTTTTGTTTGTTTGTTTCTTTGTTTGTTTTTTGAGATGGGTCTCACTAAAGTTAAATTGCCCAGGCTGGCCTTGAATTTGCAATCCTCCTGCCTTAGTCTTCCAAGTAGTTGGGATTATAGACATATGCCACCATGCCTGGCCTACTGATTACTTTTTTTAAGAGCAGATTAAATACAATGGTTGAGAACAAAGGAAGCTATATTTTAATTAGTATATATACACGCTTATGATGGTGAGTCTCATCTATCAAATGAGACTTACTTATGCCCCCCTATGGAATATATACTCATAACAAATACTTGAGATATATTACTAATGGCAATTTACAGATATTAAAATTCAGCCTCAGCAAGGTTAAGAAATGTGCATATGGTCATTCTGTTAGAAGCACTGGAGCCAAATCAATTTCCTTATTGAGAAAGTTTTGCTTGCATTCACAAACTTCAGTCTATTTCTATCCTTCTGATAGAAGTAAGAGTAGTAGATTCACATCTTTACTCTCCCAATCTCTCTAAAGATATGCTATTTCCATTTCAGCAATATTATCTCTCTGGTAAATTGCTTTTTAATGATTTTTATACAAGCTAAAGAGAAGATAAAGATAGTATCCTGAAATAACTGTAGGTATGTTGGAAAGTTTGAGGTGAAGAAGATTTAATACATTGGTAAATCAGTGAGAAAGAAGCAGTGGACACAACTGAATACACAAGAATAATGATGTTATTGACAAAAGAATATGGGAAGCTTCGGGATATCAAGCACAGGCTGACAAAAGGACATACTTTCACACAAAAGAATACACCCTCCAAGGCTAGAGGGCAAAGGTTAGTTATGGATATGATTATCATAATTAAGTTTAAAGGTGTGGTGAAGGGAAGTTGTTGGGATTCCCAACTGAGCACCTTTATGTTCCCTGAGACAAAGTATTGCAAATGAGAGATCACAGAGAGGTTAAGGGAGAATGGTATATTTTTAAACCAATTGCTGTGGAAAGTATGGACAGGAGTTGTCTAAGAGTAAGCAAAAGGAGAGTTAACTAGCAGGGGAAAATTACATCTAAACACCAACACCACCTATTTTTAGTACTTCCAAACTTCAGTAGTATAGTAAATCTCAAAACTGACCCCAGTTCTCCCTGCCTGTATCCACTCCCATAAATATGTGACATCATAACTTCTTACATGAAAAGATAAGAACCTATATCTCCACTTCCTGAAACTTGGCTGACCATGTGATTCTTTTTTTTTTTTGGCTAATAAAATGTGGCATGAGTGACTCTGGACCTGTCTGAGACTTTAAAAGATCTTAAAAACATCCACTTTCCCTCCTGGAATACTACTGTCACCATGCAAACAAGCCCAGGCTACTCTGGTAGATGATGAGACACATGAGGCCAAGTTAGCCTCCATGCCATGTGTCTCCATTACTCCAGCTGACAGCCAGCCTATATCCCTAAACAGAGACATCCTACTAACCCAAAGCTGATTTGCCGAAGGCCATCCAAGGCCAGAATAACTCCCAGCTAACCCACATTAAATTTCCAATACTCAGAAGCATGAGGTAAATAAAAGTTTGTTCTTATGTGTTATTTTTAATAATTCAAGTCTTTAAGTTTTGGGGTGTTTTTACTGTAATAAAATAAATAATATGGGGTTTTATGTGATTTCCCCCAAAAATTCTACCAGCCTTGAAACAAATTTGATGTATGAATAGCTCAATTCATTCAGTCAACATCTTAGAGTCTTCCAGAAGTGGGCAACAGGGCACAGGTATAAAAAGAATTAAAGAATTTACTTAGAGTGTTTGTAATGTGATCAAACATGAGGTCCAGACAGGAAAGGAATAAAAAATGTAGCCCTGCATAGGCTAATAGTATAAATTAAAGTTGGGGGAGGGAGAATACAGGGACAAAAGTCTTAAACATATGCCTCAGCTTCTCAGACTTGTCCCAAAGGGGGAAAAATCCTTCTAAATCTAAACTGCCCATTATTTGTAAACTTTCACTTTAATTGAAATCAAGTGACTAATTTAATATGTGTCTGAACACTGTAAAAAGTATTCCTAAAAGACATGGATTTTTAAAAAAGATGCACGACACTTGAAGAATTAGTGACATACTCAACATATTCAAGTTAGCATATTATGATGAAAATGTCATTCATTTGAATGTTTTTTTTTCAGGGAAAATATTAATTAGTCTTAGTTTGCCTTGAAAAGAATACATTATTTCTGCCTTCTGAAAATAGGGTGAAAGAACAGTGTGCCATTTTTTGAAATACTTTCATCTGCATATGAGAAAGAAGTCAAAGGATTTGTAATTTGTTGTCCATAAGCTTCTCAAAACCTTACAACTTCTGAAATAAATTGGATTTTACATTCTTTATTCAACCACATTTATCTGTTGATAAGCACATTTATGTGTTTATTGTCTGCATAATAATATTTCTCCAGAATCACTGAAAAATGATATACTGTATTTCCAAAACGTACTTCCAAAAATGAAAAGAAATGTAACCTCGAGTCAATGCCCCCCCAAATTCTCTCTGATAACTACCAGTAGTGTCATCTATCTAATACTCTTCAATGTAATGTAAGCCTCCACCATGTATTAACAACAAAATTAGTTAGGCAGTCATAAAATTCACCTCCTAGGAAATGGCTGGTATTCCTATTATGAGTAAACTAAATGCAATTCCTTATTGAGAAAGTTCTCTTTATATTCTCAAGTACCAGTCTAATTTTATTTCTTCTAGAAGTAGGCTAGAGATACTATAAATTTCTCTAACGTAGTATCTCAAACTGTTTCTCTCCATCTAATTCTCTTTATTGTCAGCTCCATATCTCTGCTTCAATCTTTCTGGCTCAGTTGCTACACACACACACACACACACACACACACACACGGAGGTAGAGTGAAAAAGGTATGTTCACAAATCTCAGTTCCAATAAGAAATTACCTTTAGATCATGTATTAGTCTGAATACTTTTTATAAAATATTCAGATTTACTTGCCCCAACCTCAGAGATAATAATTCAATATATCTAGAAGTAGATGCCAGGACTCTTTTAAGTTTCCCACATTATTTTCATGGCTAATCAAGATTGAATTCATGTCCCATTTGTATAAACAGGCTACTCACTTCCTTTGCTACAATATCAGGTTAACTCCCTCAGATATTTCTCTCTTTGGTTGGATGCCTACTAAGAGATCAACAAGTAGGGACTCTAGGTAGATCGACTACTCTTGAAGAATTTATCTTTAAATAAAAAATCCACTCCCACAAACATAATCTTAGCAAAAGGAACCTTAGGTCTGCTTCACTATTCACCAGTAAACACTTCCTTACTCCATCCCTTTATCACATGATAGAAAAAAAGGGGGTAAGTGAGCTAACATTTATCAAGCATCCCACATTTTTTCCAAAAATAAAACAAGCTAGAAGCTTATACATAATTTCATTTGATTTTTACAATAAGCCTACAAATTAAGTATCATTAACCCCAAATCATGTATGGTGGCTCGCACGGGGAGCGACTGAGGGTAAGTGAACTGCTCGCCCCTGAGGGCAGGGCAAGAGGATGGGTAGCCATTTTAAGATTCTTCTTTTGTTATTTTGTTTCACTTTTGTTTTAAGTTGCCTGTCCCTGGAGATGTGTAAGATGGAAGAAAAACCGCTCACATCTGAGGAACAGATAGGGAGAAAGGAC
>NW_026000250.1:40218-101294 GCF_001458135.2 Marmota marmota marmota
GGCTCTGAGGATTTTTCCTGAGAGGCTGTTTTGTTTGGCGTGTGTGGTTCTAAAAATAAAGTTAGTTTCTTTTGACAAGTGGCTCCTGATTGTGCCCAGCCAGACTGCGGCACATGTATAAGGAAAATGATGCTCACTGAAGACAAGTAAAGCCACTCACAATGGTATAGCTAGTATAGAGAAGAACATGGATTCAAAGAATGTTGCCATTGACTGACATTCAGGACATCGCCCCAGTATCCATAGCCTCTGAACATATATACACATACAGATTGCCAAACATGCATTTTATTTGTTTTTAAAGCATTGCATAGTGTCCTACAAAGAACATTCAAATAAGAGTGTAGAACTCAGTTTTGTAAATCCAGCTCTTTCCCTGGTTAGCTTTTGTGGCCTTTGTCAACATTCATAAATTTTGCAGGCCTCATATTTCTAATCTATTAAATAAAAGTAGGGTTTGATGTGATATGTAAGGTCTTTTCTTACCCTAAAATATTCTGTTCCTCTGAATCACTGCAATCACAGTTTATACCATATTGCTACTTTTAAAGCAGGTTCTTCCTAAACACAGAATAACTCTAAGACATTAGGTCTTCATCTTCACTGATATTATATGAAAAATGTGTCTCACATCCTGTTGTCCATAATACATGGTTTAATACTAGTCAATAACTGTCAAACTCAACACATCTAAAATATCTCAGTTCACTCATCTGTTTCAAAATGCATTCCAATTCAGAGGTTTATTGTCAACTTTGTGTTTGTAATGCATGTGGGAGGCAAGTTATTGTAGAGTTTCTGCTTACAGAAACTCTTGGAAAAAGATTTCTGTTCTTTGCAAGACTGCCTGCGCTTGAATGCAGTGCCTTGGGAGAAGGCCTCATACACATCAAAAGAATATTCTAAGCAGAAGTTCAAGCATTTTTGAAGGAAATAACATAAATACTAATGTGAGATACACAGAAATGTTTGATCAGAACGAGCACTGCAACAGAAGCAAGGGATTTAAATTTGAGTTCAAATTCAGCTACTACCTGTTTGATATTGGATACATTTGACCTTCCAGAGTTCAGTTTCACCTGTATAAAATGATCCTCCAAAGAGCAATCTTTGAGCACAAAATGGGTGCACTTGAATAGTCCTACAGTCTTGTAGATTTCCTGTCTGTTCCTATTCTCCTCTATATACAAATCTCCAAAACCTTCTGTTTCCTATTTCACTAAGGAGACAACAATCACAAACTTCCCACACCATATTTCCCATTTACCTGCATTTATATTCATATGCTCTGACTTCTCTGTTACAGTTAAAGAATTCAAAATATGAACAATCATTTATTATGTGCACTGGATAATGATTGCAAAGGGCTTAAATCTTGCAAATGTATACCCCCCCCAAATCACACATTTATCTTCCTGCTGGACTATTTCCATCATCATAAAAGCTTATTTTCATGTTCCATGATCTCTTTTCTTTTTTTCCTGAATATACATCATTGCATATGGTTACTATAATGAAGCAAATTAACATGCTTATCTGTTTACATATTTACCCATTTGTGTTTTCTCTTCATCACAAGAACAGCAAAAATCTATTTATTTAGAAAGGATTCCGAATACTATACAGTTTCTTTTATTTATAATCCTCATGTTCTATAACCCTCATGTTGCACATTATCTCTTGAGACTAGTTCATCCCACAAACTGTTATTTTGTAACCTCTGACTTACATCTCTTCATTTTTTCCTCCAATCTTGCCACTGGTAATCACGTTTTATTCTCTACCCCACATAATTTACTCTTGTTTTTGGATTCTACATATAAGAAAGATCATGAAATATTTTTCTTTTTGTGTTTAGTTTAGCATAATATCATCCAGGTTGATCCATGTTATGGCAAATGGCAAGATGTCCTCCTAAAGACTGAATGATATTTAAATTTGTGTGTGTGTGTGTGTGTGTGCACATATGTGTGTATTCCATAGTGTTTTCCCCCATTTGTCCATTAATGGACACTTAAGTTGCATCCGTATCTTGACTATTGTGCATACTGTTGCAATGAAACTGAGAGTGCAAATATTTTTAAATGGTGGTGATTGCATTTCCTTTTGTCATATGCCCAGAAGAGGGAATGCTGGGTCTTACAGAAATTCTACTTGTAGTTTCTTCAGTAACTTCCATAGGAGTTCCTTGTCAATTACCATCAACAGAATAAAAAGGGTTCCCCTTTCTCCACACCCTTGTAAACATTGATTATCTCTTTTCATAATAGCCTTCCTGACATGTATGAGGTGATATCTTACAGTGAGTTTGATTTGCATTTCATTGATAATTAATGATGCTGAACCCTTTTGTGTATATCTGTTGGCTATTTTTATGTCTTCTTTGTAGAAATGTATATGCGAATCCTTTTTCCATTTTTAAACAAGTTTTTCTACTATTGAGTTGCATGATTTCTTTATAAATGTTGAATACTAATCCCTTATTGGATACATTATTTGTATATATTTTTCCTAATCCATAGGTAGCCATTTGATTTTTTGTTGTGCCCCATCCCCCAGAAATTCAGAAACTTTTCTCTTAATTCAAAAAACTCAAAACACTTCTAGCCCATGTTCATCTCCAGATACCTCCCAACTTCCTTTACAGTCAAGCTTCTCCAATGAATAATCTATATTCTGTTCCAATCTCTTCCCAACAGACTAAATGACCATTTACTCATATTTTTCTTGTTTTACCTCTTACCAGTAAGTGACAGAGTGGAACTACTCCATCCTTCCTTGGTTTGCTGACATCATGCTGTCCTGGTTTCCCACCTACTTCAATGGTTGCTCCACCTTAGAGCTCAATATTCAACTACTATGTTTAATCCTTATTCCAGGATGTAAAACATCATTTATGTGCTAACAACTCCCATATTTATGTCTTCAGTCTAAACTTAACTCTCAGACACCAGATTCATATATCCCCTTGTCTACTCAATATCTGGAAAGGCATTATAGTGTAATTATTGCTATAGAATGTGGGCTTTCTCTGCAGGTCCCAGAAAATGATGGAATAGAACAGTGTTATAAGAATTCACCAGTTTCAACCAGCATAAGACTACTTTTGGCCTCCTAAGGCTTTCTCAGAGTAGTATCCAAGTTTGAAGCTACTTTCAGCAGAAGGTATCCCAAGCTGGAGCCTATAAGCTCCATAATAGTGCTTCTTTATTAAGTTTTCTCCTCAAGGGAGAGTTGATTGGTCTGCTTCATGGCTGCCCCAAAGGCTAGAATATTGACATCAATACTAGCAAAGAAGTCCTCTTTCTCAGAGGGCTATGTTTCAGTTGGGGAACCCTCCTCTAAAATTGGAAGTTTTAATCATTTAGCTTCTTCCCTTTGTTCTACTTGCCCTAGGAGCAGTAGATACTTCGTTTATTGCTACTTCCAAAATACTTATAATTCATATTTAACCCTTTCAGTTAGTTAGCCATTAATAACTTTATAACTAGTAAAAAATATGCAAAATGCTCTCTGTTCAAATAAATGGTTTTCCTGTCCCCTGATTGGACTGTCCCAGGTGCAAACATGGTCAAATGACTTCCTCTTATGGAAGATAAAGATTGAACTTTCTTATAGCAATCCTGAACCACATACCATATTTTGCTTTATTTCCAACATTAGTTACATAATATCACTATGATTTCATGATTCAGTTCAATGTTTAAGTTATACTGACTATGCTAAACACTACTCTCAATACAATCTGATAGTCTATTTGTTGGTTATGTTTACTTCCCTGACTAAAAGGTTATTTTTGTTTTTCTAGTTAATAGTTATATTTATTTGGATTTATTCTACATTTCTTCAATCCACCCAATACTCCCCAATTATCATATAAATATCCTTTCAATACATTCAGACTCACTTTGTATCTTATTATCATCTCTCCCAAGACTTCTTTGCTAGACCCCTTCGACCTCCTCCAGTGATTCTGATTATTCTCTAGTGTAGTTGAATAGCAGTTGTATAAGGAATTCCTACTACAAGTCTCATCACCCTGGAGATTTTCTTAGTCACCTTCTTGTGGGCTAGATCTCCCATTTATACCAGTTTTAAACAGACCTGTCTCTAATGAAGAATACAGCAGCTGGTAAACAGTGATAAACAGTGTACATTAGTATAATGAGTTTTAAGGCTAAGAAAAACAATGATGAAGTAGGAAAAGATTTTAGGTGAAGTCATGGGAGAATTAAGGAGAAGGAAAAACCCAAAATGACAGGTAACAATGCAACTTTTGGGTCCATATGCATATGTCATGTTTTTCAATGACTGGTTTACAGGAGTCTGAATAACAGGAGGAATCTACCAGATGCTCACAGACTAGAAAAGTCATTTCTAAAACACTGGACTGCTCTCTTGAATTATGTACTCAGATTATGTCCAAAGAAGCAATACCATTGATTTAATAAGAATGTTTCTAATTTGACTTCATTATCTTGAATTTGCAGCAATGTAATTGACCATAAACCTGTATGTGTATATGTGTGTGTGTGTGTGTGTGTGTGTATAGTTTGTTTGTTGTTTTTTTTTTTTCTTTTTTGAAACTTGAGACATTGGCCATGACTATACAACAAAAATAATTTAAGGATATATCTGCTACTTTAATAACTAAATTAACTTTTAAAAATTATTTCCAAAACTCATTTGAAATGAGATTCACATAGAGGAACATTCTAGAGTCAAAGTAAAAAGGAAACAAAACAAGCAATAAGAGAATGGAATAAGCAGGTGAAAATGCTAATGCTAAGGAGAAAGAAAATTGATAAAGCTCAATTCACCAAAAAATGACATAATGTTATTCAATACAAGGAAAAAGACAAACTAATTGCTTCAGATTCAATTGCAACAAGTCTGAGTCAGAAAAGAGGAGAGAACCATAATTGTTTTGAACAGGAAAGAGAAATTATACAGTTGGAATAAATGACCAAAGTTTCTGATTCAATCGTGCTGAAATAAAATTGAAGGTCAAATAACAATGTTAACCAGATCTTTTTTTTTTTTTTTTTGAATTTAAAAGTTTGTCTTTTAAAACTAAACATTGTTCTCCAAAAACTGTTTAGACTTAGCTGCACCACTTTGCGTTGTTATTAAAGAAACCACCACGAGGGGGTGCTATCTCCAGGCCGCATTGCGGTTTCCGGTTCCCCTTCCCCCNAACAGCCCAGAGCTTGCTCTGATTTTTCCGCAGAGCAAGTGAGTCTGCGTGGCCTTCCAGCCCACAATTAGGCAGTATCCACTGACGTCCAAGACTTACATAACGTTTTATGTGCATTATTACAGCGGTTCGCAGCCCTGTTTGTGCATTAGCGTCATCTGGGATGCTTTAAAAAAAATAATGATGCCTGAAGAATGTCTCAGGATAGGGCCAGTATCAATATATTTTAAAACCTTCCTCAGAGAGGCTGTCACGGATGAGAACACCATGCAACCCAGTCTCCGGGTATTATAAAACACTAATAAGAAGTTTAAGAGTTCACATCTGTGTGAATGTCCTTTCCTTGTCTATGATGCAGTTGTTTCAGGTGACCTTATAATGAGGGAGACATCTGAATCATCTTTCTATGGCTATTCGTTTCCTTCAGTCTAATATTTAAGGTTAGCTGTCTATATAACTTTTATCTTATTTACTCTCATCTGGGAAGTTGAATGCTTTTAAAAGGGGAACATGCCATTTTATTATTATCTCTAATGAATTATTGCTAGGCAACCTTTAGCAGGGAACACGTTTCACAGTGTCATTTTATAGCTCAGTGTTGCAGACATTGCTTTACTGCAAAAAAGCAGAGATGCAGAACTTCATACAACCAATGATCTAGTTAACAAGCAGTTACCTGCTCTGTTAACTCAGATCTCATCCCTTTGGGTTTAACTTCATAGCTGCTACAAAAATAAAATGTTTTGAAACTCAGAGTGAGTCAGTCTTCACTGCAATTAAAGGTTTATCTTCAAAGCCATTCAAAACAAAATCCAAAATCCATATTTTTACAGCTAGGAAAAGGAGAATAATACTAAGGTAGTTTGGGCAAAACTGACAATCTGTTTTACCTAGACTATCTATTGTACTACTTACTACTTATACTACTTGATAGAAGGAGGCTTTTTAGTCATACAAATGGTTTAAAATCCTTATTTTAACACTCATCTACTTGCAATGAAAGGAAAATACATTTCTTAGCTTCTGTTTCCTCCTGTTTAATAAAGCGAGTGATTATTATATCACAGCATTGTGTGAATGAAATGGGGCAATGAATGTAGAGAAACTACCATGGTGGTAGGTGGTGGTTCAATAAGAGTCAGTTAATATTAGAGACTGTATTGGTAACTGCCATTTCAAGGTCTGGGATATTCTCAACTGTTGCAACTGCCACTGTGGCTGGCCATTGCTGGCTTTCTTTGCAAATCCACCGTGGTTACTCCTGATCCTAAACATTACCATCACTATCCATTGTTTCTCCTTTGGCTGCTATTTATAGTCTTCTCACAAACCACCCTTCATATGCTTTAATCAAGATGCATCAGGGAAAGAACAACCAGAAGACTTCAAAAAACAATGAAACAAAGTGATGTTGAAATGTTAATGGGGTCATGTTCAGCATTTGCACATCTTTTAGAATTCTTTAGCAAATGGATTTTCAATTAACATTTCTCTGTGAGATTGGGATGGGTTTGTCTAATAGAATCCTGTGACCCTTTCTCATCCAAAAGCAAGGGGAGAAGCAGTATAAACTCAGAGACATAAATTACATTATATTGAAATTATATGTTTATTTTAAAATTTACTAACTTGCATCCAAACTATCTGGGTAAGTCCCTCACAAGCTGAGATCATATATAATTTGTCTTTGCACTCTTGTCAAGCTTAAGATCTAGTATCAAAGAAATGCAAATGAAAACAAAATTACCTATCCATCAAGTTAGCCAAGCATGAAAAGTACAAAAATACCCAATGATGGTTAGAATCTGAAATTTTCTGAACTACAGCTCAACAATGTATTCAAGAAGTCTTAAAGATGTCTATGATTTTATAGGTAGCAATTCCCTTCCCAGGAATTTGTCCTAAGGGGAGACTTAAGGGATGTTCAAATTATAGTTTCAATATTATTGACACAGTGTTGTCTATAACATAATACAATGGAATAACTATAAGACTAATGATAGGGGATTTGTTAAGTATGATATAGTATACCCATGTGATAAAATAGAGTTAGTAAAACTGATGATAAGAGACTGTTTCCTGGCTTTGGCAAAATATGTACACAATATATTAAGTGATACAGATAACAAATAGTGTGGTGTTATTGTTATCATAAATAAAATAATACGCACCTGAAATTTTCTTGGAAATCTAGAGCATATACTCTAAAATGGGAACAATTTATCATTGAGTTATAAAATTTCAAGGGATATTATACACTTCTGAATTATTTAATTTTTAAAGAGAGTATGGATAGCTTCATTAAATTAAAATTTAAATACTGAAATTTCACATTTATTTTCTCTATATTTTTTCACATATATAGAGAAAACTACAAAAAGTAATGAAACAAGCACTCTTGTAAACAATATCAACTATAGTATTACCATTTTGCCTTACATATTTCATCATTTGTTCATTTATTTATTTGGTACTGGGGATTGATCTTGGGGAGATTTAACAACTGAGCCACATCCCCAACCCTTTTTATGTTTTATTTTGAGACAGGGTCTAGCAAAGTTGCTTAGGGCCTCACTAAGATGCTGAGGATGGCTTTGAACTTGTGATCCTCCTGCCTCAGCCTCCAGAGCCACTGGGATTACAAGCATATGCCCCCCACCTGGTTTTATTTTATTTTTAAAGAAAAAAAATGTATTACAGTAAAAAATTCCTCTGCCCATTCTCTACTGCTTTTTGCTACCCCAGAGACAGGCACTATTCTCAGAGTCAATGTATAACATTCCTGTGGTTGATATAATTTTGTACAGACATATAGATTGCTATTATTTTATTGTTTTAAATTTTGACACCAATGATATCATTATCATCATCATCACCATAATGATCATGATCACTTTGGCTAGGCTTTATCAAGCATCTGGACTCATTCCATTATACTGTACTCTCCCACTATGTGTACTGTTTTGCAACATAATTTTTTAAACTGCATATCTTTTTTTGACACAGAATAACAAGTATTTATATTTTGTATAATGAAATATTATTGTTCTAAGCCTCATAAAAATAACCTTCACTTCCTAAGGTTTATTTCAAAAGTGACTTTCCCAGAGGGAAACTTCCACCTCAAAGGGTACTACTAGTTTTATCGCCTGCTTCATATTTCTGGATGCTCACCAATTGCCAGTGATCCAAGAAAAAAATCAGTGAGATCAGATCTTTATAGCTTGGTTGGTCAAAATTGACTATGATAAATTTTATATTTTTGGAGCTTTATTAGCTATGTAAAGCTACCTTAAAATGATTCTAACTTGGATTTACATAATTGCTATTGAAGAACAGTAATGTATATTGTTAACTATTGCTATTGTGAATTTATTATTTATTATTGTTAATTGTTGCTATTACTATTTTCAATTATTTTATTATTTTTGCTTTGTATCTTTAAACTATGTGTTCACTTATTGATTGTACACTCAGTGGTTTTATCTATGATCCTAATTATATCTTCCAATCCCAGTGTGCTTTTTAAAAATCTAGAATTTAAAACATCTTGATATACATGTATAGCATGTGTGTCAACAAAATTTTTAGATAATTAACATTATTTTCCTAGAGTGTGTGAAATTATGTAGTTACAAACATAATATACTTATATTCTTGGTTCTATGAGTGTGATGATTAATTTTGGTTGTCAATTTGACTGGCTTGAGGGATGTATAGAAATTTGGTGCCTAGAAGTAGGACAATTATTACTATAACTGAAATGATGTGGAAAGGCCTTTAGAATTGGTTTGCTAGAAGATTTGGGGAACATTTGGAGACAGAGGCTACAGAAACTCTAGTATGCTGTAAACAGAGCTTAATGGGCAATTGTGGTGAGAATTCAGAAGAGCAGAATGTGTACCAGAAAAGTTATGCTTACGACATTTCAGTGGAAATGAGAATTCTATTGGAAACTGAGCCAAAATAAACTTTTTCTCTTTTTAAGTTGATCATCACAGATATTTGTGATAGTGACAGACAGCTAGTCAACACAAGGCCATGTTCTTATACCAAAGTAAAGGATTTTGCTGCATTTTGTCAATGCCCTGAGATATTAGTGGGTTGCTGAGCTAAAAGGTGATAGGGTAGTTTATATGATAAAGGAAATCTAAAAGTAGCACAACATTCAATGTGTCACACATATATTACTAGCTGCTTTTAGCCAGATTTACAGTGAGAATTGGGAGCTAGGAGGAACAGAGTAGAAAGAATTGAAAAACATATAGCATGGCCAAAAAAGGAACATGTATGAAGGTGCAGCCAAGGAACGTGCAATTGCTAATGAGAGTAAACCACTGAAAAAATAAACTGAGTGCTTTGTAGTGGAACAACAGGAAAGGTGCTTTGAGAGAATCAAGTAATCTGCAAGGCAATTGCCATCACGTACTCAGAGAGAGAGAGAAATGCAAATTCAGTTTTCAAATATTTTCTAGGGCAGAGATTTTTAAGAAGTACCCTGATTGCCCAGAGCCACATAAGCCAGCAAGGCACTTAGAGGCTGCTACAGTTGTAGTTCAAGAGGCCCCAGGTACAGCTTTTGCTGGCAACAGACCTTGGCATAATCAACCATGATGCTAGTTTTGCAGGTATACATGATGCAGGAGTTATGGAGTCATGGAGGATTCCAGCAAGCTGTCAAAGGAGAGCCTGGGAGGTCAAGCAGTGTGTGACAGAATCAGACTTCCTACAAGTAATCCTTGCCAGAGCAATACATGGAGCTGTGATACTGAGGGTCAAAGCTACAATGAATATCTCAGGAATTAAGAGATGCCAGGAACATAGTTCTGCTACCAAGGGAAACTGCAGGTACTGTACAGAGCTAGCTTAAAAAGTGGTCATATAGGCTTCAAATAGCAAGACTGAGCCAGGGGTGATAGTGCACTCCTGTAATCCCAGTGGTTAGGGAGGCTGAGGCAGGAGGATCTCAAGTTGAAAGCCAGCCTCAGCAAAAAGCAAGGCACTAAACAACTCAGTGAGACCCTGTCTCCAAATAAAATGCAAAATAGGGCTGGAGATGTGGCTCAGTGGTTGAGTGCCTCTGAGTTCAATCCCTGGTACCAAAATAAATAAATAAATAAATAAATAAAATACACAACTGTAGAGAGTAAGCTGACCAAGCCCTTAGGAGTCCACATCTGGTCACAGTATGCCCTGGATACTGAACTTGGGACTACAGAGTTTAATGTTTGCCCTGTTGGATTTTCGTCTTGTTTTGATTGTATCCTTCCTTATTCTTTTCCTATTACTTTCTTTTGAAATAGGAATGCTAATGCTCTCCAGCTTTGTATCTTAAAAGTACGTAACATCATGTAGATTTTTGTAGGGGCTCAAGCCTGAATTTGCCTTGAGCTCAGAGGAGACTTCAGATTTGCACTTTAAAGCAATACTGAAAGTTAGGACTTGGGAACTCTGGAGATAAAATGAATGTGAGATGGACTAGACCTTTGGGGTCCCAGGGTAAAATGCTAAAGTTTGGATCTGAAACATCCCCCAAAGGTCCATGTGTTAAGGGTTCACTTTCTATACTGGCACTATTAGGAAGTGGTGGAAACTTTTAAGATGTGGAACCTAATCCCAGTAACTTAGGAGGCTGAGGCAGGAGGATCACAGGCTTGAAGTCCCACCTTCAGAAACCTAACAAGGTTTCTGAAGTACCATCCCTCAAAACAATTTAAAAAGGTAAAACTTGGTTAAGGTCTTTGGTTCATTAGATGCAGACCCTTGAAGGGGATTGTAGAGCCTTTTCACTTTTTTTTCTCTTTCTAGCCATGAGGTGAGCAGTTTTGTACTGTCACAGACTCCCACCATGATGTATTGTCATGGGCCCCAAACAGTAGAGCCAACTGACCATGGCCTGGAAATTCTAAACCTCTGAGTCAAAAATAAACCTTTTCTCTTTTTAAGTTGATTTTATTAGATATTTATGATAGTGCTGAAAAGCTGGCTTATTCAATAGATTAGCATTTTTCCTCTGGAAAAAAATTCCTATTGATAGGCAAATGTGGAATATATATATATATCCATCCCCAGACAAGACACATTTTGTGCTTTTAGCTTCAGAAGCTACATTTTATTCATAATACCTCTCTAACTGTATATGATAGGAATCTATGTAATAACCTAGTAACTAAAACAAAATGAGAACTTCCCTTATCCCTTTACATTCAATTCAACATCAATATCATCCCTATTCTTACTAAAGTTTTAAGGTCAAATGTTATATTCAATTTTTGTTAACTTTATTTTCACCTTTAGTTTTTTTTTTTTCCTCACATATGTCCATCACCTGTCTCACAATACCTATTTCTCCCTGGATTCTTAGATCAAGTCATCATGTGCCACTTAAAACTTTAAAGGAGAAGCATGTGTAGCAGTGGTTTAAGAAGGAAATGAGAGGTAATGGAGGAAGTATTCACAAGAGAGATCATTTTCAGAAATCAGGATGGTTGGCTTCCTATGAAATAATAACTGCAAAAAAAATGATACAACAGTGTGAAGGTATTTAAACAAGAGAATACTAAGTCCTTATTAACTGAGTTTTTAAGAAAATCTGCTTTAAACTCACAAAAAGTGAAAAAAAATGTTTTCATCCTATAACTCAGATACCCTGGGGCATAAGAGCCGCCTTCTTTTGTATTTTTAAAGAAGACAGACAAAGAATGCAATGTGGCAATTTGCTTTTAGACTTTATCACCTATGATATGTTCTACTAAAGTAAGATAATCTTGAAAAGAAATAAATTTGGGGGTGTCTGCTGATAGTCTAGAGTAATAAATTGCTTAATCTTATTTAGTCACCCACTATTTCTTTACATAATTCCTAGCTATGAGTTTATCACTCTGCTCTTATATAGCTAGATTGACATCTAACCAGTGAAACCTAAAACCCTTCTATGTTAAAATAATTTATTTTGTGGAAAGGTATTTGGTTACACTTTTTTATCATGCAAAATTTCATCTTTCTAAAGACTATTTCTTTGTATGTCAATATGTTTATTTCATGTCTTTAATTTAGAGAGATTCTTCCTTATAACAATAGAAGTTTAAGCTTTGGAAATGTAGTAGAACCTAGAATAGGGAAATACATCATCTAAAAAAAATATCTGTTCAAATTCACACATGCAAACATATATATATATATATATATATATATATATATATACACATACATAATAATTTCATGTTCCCATTTCTTTGGTATTTTTTTAATTTTTAATTTTATGTTTAATTCTCAAATGATAGTTGTGTATTTTTATGGAGAACAATGAACTGCTTTGACGAATGTGTGCATTGTAGAATGATTCAATCAAGGTAATTAACATCTCCATCACTTCAAATACTCTGTTTTTATAGTTAAATGAATCTAAAATTATGAATTAATTTTTTTAAAATTTTATTTACTTGTGGATGGACACAATACTTTTATTTTATTTATTTAATTTTATAAGGTGTAGAGGATTGAAACCGGTGCCTCATGCATACTAGGCATGTGCTTTATCACTTAACTACAACCCCAGTCCCAAATTATGATTTTTTTTAAAGCTTTTTCAGTTGTCTGGAAAGCTATCTTCCACAGAGGATGAGAACATAGGCATAAAGGTTAAAAGCATGTATTGCCATAGATGGAATCTCAGCTTTTCCTATTAACTGTGTGACATTAGAGTAGTTACTTGATTTCTCCTTGCCTT
The DNA here is from genome assembly GCF_001458135.2 of Marmota marmota marmota. Classification (NCBI taxonomy): domain Eukaryota; kingdom Metazoa; phylum Chordata; class Mammalia; order Rodentia; family Sciuridae; genus Marmota; species Marmota marmota. The sequence continues at coordinate 53,145 of NW_026000250.1, forward strand.
GGTATAGCAATCTGCAAAATGGAATAATCATAGTATCTATTTCTGAGGTTCCTAATTGAGGATTAAATAATTTAATCAGTACAAAACTTTTGAGCAGATGAGGCAAAAAAACATGTGATTCTTAATTCTCAAGTCTAGGAATATGTAGAACAGAATCATCTCAGATATATCTATACATTTTATCAGACATTGTGGTGTGTTCTTCTTCCTTTTATTTATTTGTTTTGTTGGTCTTATTTCTTTGTATGTCAGAAATATCAGCAAAGTCTAGAAATTTGTTCTTCAATCCTTTTTTTATCTAGAGAGTAAGATTTGCATAAATTTCCTCCTGTGAGAACAGTGTTATTAGTTGAATTTGTTAACAAGAATGCTAGCCACTAAATTCACATTTGCATTGCTTATTTTCTGGATTGTTTCTATTGCTATGCCTGTTTCCTTAAACATGTATTTATCTTCTTTCTAACACCCACAATTTTGTCCTGACATTTAGTTCCTCTAGGGTTTGTTTATTAACAACTGTCAGAATTTAATCTCACTGTCAAAAGACACAAAGAAAATTAAGTCTGCACAGAAGAAGGTTCACAAATAGGAGATATTTAGAAGTAGGAGCGAAGTTCTTAACAACATGTTGTTAAGCATATATATGATGCTCTTTTCCTTGGATTGTGAACTTTGATGCTCTTTTCCTTGGATTGTGAACTGTCATTCAAGATGGAGGGCAGAAACAAAATATGAGAAAACAGAATTAGATTGTGTCTCACTCATGACCATTTCCTTGTTACTTACTAAATCTGGGAGTACTGAGGGAAAAGTTCAAGGAATGGCCCTTCTATTCTTTCTTTCTTTTTATTATTATTATCCACATATAACAAGATGAGCACTGTGTTACATGCTTTGTGTTTTAAAACATTTCCATTTTTTCACAGGTCAAACTGAGATTCTAGAAATTAAGTTGTTTGTTCAAAATCATACACCCTTGTATGTAATAGTGTCAAAATTCCATCACTGGTTATGCTTTCTAGTCCACTGAGTAACATGAACATCAACAATTTGGAAAATATGACCCAGATCTCAGAGCACATTACATATCCATTGACATTTACATCAGTTTTTCTTACGTACATACATACTCATGCACAAATAAAAATATAAACACAGGCATAAAACCAACTGCCTCAAGTGAATTACCACTATTTTCAAACAAAATCTCTCAGCATAATTAAATTTTTAATTTTAAGCTTCATTATTTGTGTTATTTTTTTGAAAGCACTGATAGCTCCAGTATGACAGGGGATATATAGACTGTGTGTGTGTTTGTTTATGTGTGTGTATGTGTGTCCCTCCTTACTCCTCTCCTCAGACTCAGAACACTGAACACTAATTTAGACATTCTTTTTCCTTGAAAGCAAATGTGACTTTTCTTTTCATGTTTTTAATTGAGGAAATGGAAGCAGATAGTATTACCTAACTTTTTCAAAGGTCAGACAATGGTCAAACTAATTCTAATCACCCTCATGATAAGTTCAGTAGTAAACCTTTACAATATTTACTTCTTCTACTAGAAAAATAGTATGCATTTTTTTTTCTTAATAAATTATTATATCTGCAGTTCAACCAAAATACAATAGGAATTGTTATAGCTTTGGTAAATATATATCCAAGTTAATATTGAATGGATAAATTGTTTCAAGTATAAATGGCTACATAAAATAATTCCTGTATCATATTATTAACATATTGGTTTCATAGATGCATAAATAAAGATGTGAAATGTAGAGAAAAATATAAATTAAAAACACATTAGGGTTGGGGCTGTAGCTCAGTGGTAGAGCACTTGCCTAGCCTGTGTGACACTGGGTTCAATCCTCAGCACCACAGAAAGATAAATAAATAAAGGTATTGTGTCCCTCTAAAACTAAAAATGTTTAAAAAACCATCCACATTAGATTTCTGATACTAAAATGAAATCTTTATAATAACCAGACAAGTGTAACAATTAAATTTTTGCAACTAATAGGGATAATTTATGCTTTTTGACATTAATCTCAATGAATATATAACCCAAGTATAATGAGAGAAAGAAATAATATTTGTTCTGTTTGTTATGAAGGCAGCGAGTACATGACAAGTGGTCACAAAGTGAAGATATTTCTAGAAGACTAAGGCTAGTCAGTAAGCCAGATTATGGTACACATGTACACCTCTGGTAAGACAAGAAGATATAGCAACCATATCCAACAGATCTCATTAGGATTAATGAAAGGTATTAGATATTAATCATCACCACCTATCTACTTCCTGCAAAACACAATCTGAATGAAACAATCTTAATGTCTCATAAGGATAACTAAGACTTAGGTAAAATTTGAAGGAAATCTATTAAGCTATGAAAGTTAAGGCTTTATCCACATAAAGAGGCTTTCATTTTATGGCACTTATTATCATTAACATTATAAGGTATATTCGAACACCTCTATCTCTTGATTGTGGGATGACATAACAATATATCATGCCCTTTGATTTATGAAAACTAGGGCATATAAAGTTATTACATATGAAATTGAATCCTGAGCAATAAATCTCATAAATGGATAGATTTTAGCAAAATGCAGGCCAAATAGTCTGAGAAATTGATGTTTTCAATGACAGGCTACAAGTGTTTGCAACTTTGGTCCAGTTTGCAAATTCTGAGAAATATTTCTTTTACTATAAGAAATCTGGGGCTATAGCTAAAGTAATCCCCACTCCTCAGTGGGCTGCCAAGGCAGCGCATATTTTTTACCATGCAGGGTTTATTTTCAGCACAGGGAAGACAGAACTAACAACTGAGGCTGTCAGAAAAACAGCAGGGGGGAACCATGATAGAAACATGTTTAAAATCATAAACACCCCCTACTCACTATACAGTTGACGATAAACTGTCCCCTGTGGGGAACAAGATTATTTGAAGTGTGGTTTTCAAAAAAAAAAAAATGGCTAGAGATCATTCCCAGTTGTACTGCTAGTGTTCTAAAATTGATTGCAGCTACCTATTTATTGGATAGAGATTGAATTTGGCAGTTGCAATCAGGGTTGCCAACATCATATAGAATATTAAATAGAAAATGAAAGTCATGAATTTCAAAATAAAAGAAGGAAAGGAAGAAGCAGGAGGGAATACCAGCTAGTGAGCCAGGGCCATATGAGATGGGTTTTGTTTTGTGTGGCACAAAAAAAGCTATTCAAATACTGTCAAAAGAAGAGGAACTGAGAAAACATAATAAAATAGAAAATATGCAACCAATCTCTCAGTCTATCAGCTAAACCAGTTATGTATTAATATAATTATGATGACAATTATCATCAGTAAAGATTCAGGAATATAAGATAAAGGATAAAAAACATTTTGGGGGACTTTTCATGCATCGGCTTTTGTGTAATAAGTGCTCTCTTTTATTTATATATTTAACACTGACCTCCACTTAATAAAAATAACAAGGGTTTCTAAAGATTATTGCATTTACACTTAACATGTTTAAATAGAATGGCTACAGTCATTTTCAAAGACAACTCCAAGTCTCCTCTACTCCAATCTACCTTTGGTAAGAGAATCAGAATTAGATAAGAACAGTTAATTATAAATTTTCTATTGTCATAACTCTGCTGTCCTTTTAATCCAGGTTTGTTTTTCTGATTTAACAACAAAGATAATTCATAAACTAATATAAGTATTGCATATAAAATTATATATAATAAATTGTGTATGCATAGTTATTCTGGCTATAGTGTTATAACATGGTATGAATGTTCCTCCTAAAAATCACTTCACTATGTATACTGCACAATGAAAATTACAGGGCTTGTGGTAAAATGGAGTTAAGACAACATTTTAAAGTATTGTGTACCTAACCTTTTTTTTGCCCCATGAGCCCTGTAGTTTTTACATGATTTGTATAGAACATTGATTTTTAGGAACACATGTTTTGGAATAAATTCACATTTTCAAAACAAGTGTCACAGAAAAAAATCTTGGATATGTATATAATATATCCAACATAAGAAGAAAGCCACTTTTCTCCACCACAGGATGCTAAACCTACCATGCTCATTCATCCATTAATTGCTTTTATTGAAATAATAATCATATTTGGGTGAACACTAAATTTTTTTACTTGAAACCAGAATAACAGATGATTAGTATATAGAACATATGTTTAGCAAGACACAACTGTTTCTCTATAGATTTTTTATGAAGTAAGTGATATTCCATTGTATCTTAAGACAAACTGTTTTATATGTACTCTAAATAAGAAAATAGAAAAGTCTCGGAAAATATGGACAGTGATTACTTCTTATTTTATATACACCTTTTTCCCCTAAATATCTGCTAATTCATCAGCTTGGTTTAACATTATAAATGAATCTTTTATCATGATAAACATATTTAGAGTACAATTGGCTTAAAACTACAGTAGTATCCTATTATCTAGTTTCCATGACTTCAGTCATCTGTGGTGAACTGTAGTTTAATAATACTAAATGAGAAATTCCAAAAATAATAATTTCATGTTTTAAATTATTTATGAATTATGAAATCTCTAGTCATCTTGTTCCATCTCACCTGGGATGTAGATCATATTTTTGCCTAGTGTATACATGCTCTGTATGGTTCCTGCCCATCAATCACTTGGTAGCCATCTTGATTCTCAGATAAACTTTTGTGGTATCACTGTGTTTGTGTTCAGGTAACACTTATTCTGCTAAATAATGGCCCTAAAGTGCAATAATAGTGATATTGGAAGTTTGAATACACCAAACTGAAGCTGTGAAGTGCTTATTTTAAGTAAAAAGGACAAAGTCCTTGACTTAAGGAAAGAAAAAATCTTATCCTGATGTTGTTAAGCTCTATGCCAAGTTTTGGTTATTTTTTCCTATTCCTAATTTATAAATTAAAATTCATTATCTGTATGTATGCATGGGACATATATCAATGGAAATTTATTTAGCACTGAAAAGTGAACTATTAAGCCATCAATAGACATGAAGGACAGGCATGGATGCACTGTACAAAGTGAAAGACACTAATCTGAAAAGACCACATATGGTATGATTTTGCTATATCAAATTCCAGAAAAGGAAAAACTATGGATATAGTAAAATCTATCAATAGGGGGCTGGAGTTGTGGCTCAGCGGTAGAGCACTCACCTAGCACATGTGAGGCCCTGGGTTCCATCCTCAGCACCACCTAAAGACAATAAATAAATAAAATAAAGGTATTGTGTCCAAGTACAATTGAAAAATAAATATTAAAAAATCTATCAGTAGTTGTTTAGTGTGGGGGGATGAATAGGTAGTGTATAGAGGATTTTTAGGGCAATGAAAATCCTCTGTATTACATTATAATAAGGGATAGTAGTCATTATATTTTCTTTGAAACCCACAGAATAGGTTATATATGTACCCAAACCCATAGAACATACAAGGTCATGAGTAAATGTTAAGGTGAATGAGTGAATCTTATGAACTTTGGATGGTTGTGATATGATGATATAGGTTCATCTATTTCAATAAATTTACCACTCTAGAGTAGAATATCAATAACGAGGGAGGTTTTGTATGTGGTTAGGAGTACATGTGGTATTTGGGAAATTTCTATATTTTCTGCTCACTTTTGCTATGAACCTAAAATTGCTCTAAAAATAAAGTTTTAAAGACAAGAATGTTCATAGCAGTTCTATTCACAGTAGCCAAAAACTAAGAATAATGCAAGTGCAGATATATGAAAATGGTTAAAAACTATAATATGTTCATACCATGTAATACTACTCAGCAATAACAATAAAGAAACAACATAATGTAAAATGCATGCATTTTATAAATATTATGTAGCACAGAATAAGCCAAAAACAAAAAAAAAGTACATGCCACATTGTTACATTTATATGAAATTGATGCATGGGTAAAATTTATCTATGGTACTAGGAATTAGAATAGTGGCTGCCTTTAGGAGGAAGGGATTAGGGGAAATGGGTATAAAGAAACTTTATGTTGTGATAAAAAGGTTATTTCTTTCAATCTGGGTAATGGATTCATGATTGTTTACAACTGTCAATATTCACTGACCTGTGCTTAAGCACTGTCAAAGAAAAACACCCCAATCCAATGTTAATTATCATCATCATGCCACATGTCACTATTACCTATGTAAAATAATATAATCAGCCCTACTTACTTCAGCAGAAGGTTGTGAGGAGAAATAAAATACTTCATGTTTGCCTTGTATATCCTTTGGTACTTTTGTGAATTTTGTTTGAGGTCCAGAAAGTGGGGCATGCAGCTTAGACTGGAGAGTGAATCTGAGCAGAGAGTCACTTGAGGTGCCAAGAGATGTGCAGAAAACCTAAAGAAGCATAAGGACACAGTACACACAAAGAAAATAAGAAGCAGAAGTTGCTGGCACAGTGAAGATATTTAGCAAAGAAATTAAGAGGGAGAAACATAATAAAGTTAACCTAGTGATAAATTTTTAGTATAATTTTTTTAAAGAGAGAGAGAGAGAGAGAGAGAGAGAGAGAGAGAGAGAGAGAGAGAAATTTTAATATTTATTTATTTATTTTAGTTTTCGGTGGACACAACATCTTTGTTTGTATGTGGTGCTGAGGATCGAACCTGGGCCGCACGCAGGCCAGGAGAGCGCGCTACCGCTTGAGCCACATCCCCAGCCCCTAGTATAATTTTTGATACCAGTATAAAAGTGAATTCTGTAAATAATGATATGGGTGTGCTTAAGGGAAGAAAGAATTTCCAGGCTCTGGTTTGTCTTTAGAACCCTGCAGGGGGTCCACAAGGAGCATTGCTGGCCAGTTCCTGAGTGGTAACAATTTATATGTCTGGTGCAGGTGGGCAAAGCATGTTTCTTCCATATTGCAGAATAAAGCCCTGCTCTCTGATGTTAAAAAAAAAATGTATATGTTGAAGCTCTAATCCCACTAAAGGTGACTATATTTGGAGATAAAGTAGTTAAAGTGATGATTTGGTTAAAATGAGGTGGTAGGGTGGGGCCCTAATCCAATATAACTGGTATTCTTGTAAGTAAAGAAAGAGACACCAAGGATACACACGCACCTCTATACAGGAATGACCATTTGTAGAGGCAGCAAGAAGGTGGTCATATGCAAGCCAAACAGAGGCCTCAGAGGAAATCAACACTGCTGACATCGTCATTTACATTTAAAGCCTCCACAAGTATAAGAAAACAAAATTCGGGACTGGGATTGTGGCTCAGCAGTAGAGAGCTCGCCTAGCACAGGCGGGACCCAGATTCGATTCTCAGAACCACATAAAAATAAAGGCATTGTGTTATTTCCATCTACACCTAAAAAATAAATATTAAAAAAAAGAATTAAAAAAAAGAAAACAAAATTCTATTGCTTAAGCCGCACAGTCTAGTATTTGTTATGGTAGCCCTAGAAAACTAATAAAAGTAGTCAATACATACAATATTTATATGACTATTGTCTAGAGTTCATTTTTTGAGATTAGACATTAAAAGTAAGTCTCTTCTAGACCCTTCAACAGGGAGGGGAAAAAATCATAAGTTTTCTGAGAAAAAATGGATGGCGTTGGAGAACATAATGCTAAGTGAAGTTAGCCAATCCCCCCCAAAAAACAAATGCTGAATGTTTTCTCTAATATAAGGGGGGTGACTCATAGTGGGGTAGGGAGGGAGAGCATGGGAAGATTAGATTAATTCTAGATAGGGAAGAGGGGTGGCAGGGAAAGGGAGGGGGCAGGGGATTAGCAATGATGGTGGAATGTGATGGACATTATTATCCAAAGTACATGTATGAAGACTTGAATTGGGTGTCAACATACTTTATATACAAACAGAGATACAAAAAACTTGTGGTATATATGTGCAATAAGAATTGTAATGCAAAAAAAGTACATGTATAATGGCATAAATTGGCATGAACATATATATACAGAGATATGAAAAATTGTGCTCTATATGTATAATAAGAATTGTAATGCATTCCATGGTTGTCTTTTATTTTAAAAAATACTAAAATCAATAATAATAAATAAATATAAAGATAAATAAATTTTTACATTGAATAGGTTCAATCAAAAATATTTTATAAGGTTATTTACAATGCTAAATATACAATTATGAATGTTTGTCTTTTGACAACAGGGTACCATTCTTGAGCAGCAATGTGATTTTAAAAATATAAAGATTAAGCATCATTCCTTGCCAACATCTTTTTGTATCTATTTTATTTATGTTATTCTAACATGTATGATGTAGTATATCACTGTGATTTTAATTTTAAGGTCTCTAATATTTGGTGATAGTCAGCATTTTTTCATGTATCTGTTGGCCATTTATAAACCTTTTTTGAAAAATGTCAAAAAAAGCATTGTTTCTTAAGAAAGTAGTTTAAATAGTATTTTGAAAATTATATAATCTTGAGTACAGAGATCTCATTTATTTCATAATATTGTACACACAGATACTATCCTTTGTTCGGGATAAAATAAAATAAACAAGGATCAAATAAAAAGGGTTAAAGTAAATAAATAGCAAGTTTATAAGCAAAATAAATATTCATATACATAATTAAGTTTGCAACAAATAGAAATTCTAACCAAAGTCTTTGAGTTCTTTAACTAAATAAAAAAGTATCTGATTTGGAACAAATAGCTAACAAGATTTTGAATTTACTGAAAGTTTATTGTGGCTAACTCTGCAAGGGTCCTTTTGAAATAGAAATCACTGAATCAGGAGAAGAGAGAAAGTAAAGTTAATGTTTAAAATCATTTATAACTTTCCCAGAAGTCCTGTGTGTATAGAAAACCCATATACTAGCTGAGTATTGTTATTTCCCTGGAGGGACCTAAATTGTGAGTTCACTGCCAACTCAGACATATTCTGGGTCTCTAGATGAAGAGTTAGCCTGTTCTGGTTCTTTCCAGGAGGGACTAAGCATGAACTTTATGGTAGAGAGAATACCTGGAAGTATTGAAGCAGAAAATCTATACCTCAGAACTATCTATGATCCTTAAGCTCTTGGGGAATAAACACTCTCTTGCCATCCCCACAATACCCCCGCCCCTCACACACACAACTTATCTCCTTCACAGGACATTTGATGGAAAAGCAACTTGCATTAAAGGGAGAAAATATTAGGACACATGCATTCTCTAGTCCACACAGGGGCTTTTCAGAGACTAGAGGAAGTGAAGAGGGACTTTAAAGAGCAATAGGAAAAAAAAAAGGATTGAACATTTGTGGCCTAATAGTAGAAGCAAAATGTTAAGAACATGCATTAACTGAGAACCTGCTATGTACCAGGCATCTTGGAAGGTGCTCCATAAACAAAAACAAAAACAAAAAAACAACAAAACAGAGATCCTGAATTGATCCCATAAACTGTATCTAACATTATTTTCCTAAGAGAAATTAAATACTTACAAACTATCCAGTCTCTTAAGTCTTTTTGTTTATTCTCATAACCTCTGGTCATATTAAAAGAAACCCTTGATATTATCAATAAGCAATAAAGGAAGTAAGGGGCCAATGAAGTTTAAAGGATCTTTAAAAAATATACCCAAATTACACTAATCCAAAATACCTTACTATGTACCCTCTTAATTCAAGCCACATTCATTTATTCACTCAATAAACACCTCTTGAGCTTCAACTATGTAGTCAGGCATTGCACTGCACACTGAGAATATAATGGGGAACTTAATGGAGGTTAAATTCAAAGGAAAAAGAAAGTGATACTCATGGCAATATGCCAAGCCCAAGGCATAACCTTTATATATATAAAAGAAAAAGTAACATAAAACTTTAAATTTCGACTTCAAAACCTTCTCATATTATCTGAGTATATGTTTTTAAGTGTTATCTATGGAAATTGATGATTTCTTCTAAAAGAAACACTTTATAGTTGAAATCAGAACAGTTAATTGAACCAGCTGTTGGATAATCAATTCATTCACACTATTCATTTTCTCCCCTGTGAGAGGTCTACATGTGCACACTCACAACGTAACTTGTAATGCCTCCTTGCAGGTGAAGATTGCATCCTCATCCAATTCTTAGTATTGGCATATGACTTGCTTTGATTAATGGAATGCAGAGACACGATTTATGCCATGTTGTGGAAGAGGATTGAAACGTGATTGTGCATTTAACTCTGTCTCTTGTCACTGCTCTTGTCATGAGAACAGATAGGGGCTGCTTTTTTAACCAAGATTTGAAAATTAGAAACATATGCAGTAGAGTGAAGCAAAGCTACAGATTGGAACAGAGCCACAGCTGATCTCCATCCACCATATAACATGAGCAAGAAATAAATGTTTACTAATGTAAACCACCATGATTTGAGAGATTTTTATTGTCACAGTAAAATAATAGTAAGGCTGACTAATACTTGACTTTTGCTTAAATTTCACTTGACATAAACCAGCATATTTTCAAAAGTCAACATACTAAAGTAGAGGCAGAGAGGGAAGAAAGCTTCATTCTTCTTCAACAAGAAGCAGCAGACCAGAAAATTGAAAATTAAAATGGCTATGTGAACCATGCTAATCAAGGTCTGTGCACAAGATTTTTAATGGTAATAAACAGTTACTTAATGACTTTTCAAACTATACCAACTCATCTTTTTTTTTTCCTTCAAACATTTGACAAGTATATCAAAACATCATGGTTACACCTTAATATATACAATAAAATATTTGATAAATAAATATTTTCCACCAATATTACAGATGTTTTGTTAAATGTTTGATTTTACTAATTTAGTATTTAATAAAGAGGTCTTTATTGATAAAGAATTTTATAGACACTATAAGCCCGCAAATACTTATATGGTCTAGAGATAACCTACATAGTAATTTAGAGAATTATTAAAATTCAACTTTATACATGTATTATTTCATTTTCAATTGCTATAATAAAACACCTGAGGCTGAGCATTTCACAAAAAAACAGGTTGGTTAGTTCTTTTGGAAGCTGAAAGTTCAAGGTTGTGTGACCTCCTTTGTTCAGCCTCAGGAGATGACATCATGGTGGTAGAACATGCAAGAGGGTTGCTCACACTGTAAGACAGGAATAGAGAAGGCAGAGAAAAGCCATTCTTGTTCTTTTAAAACAACCCACTCTCGTGGGAACTAACTGAGGTCCCATATTATTCCCTTAGGAGGACAGTGCCCCAATGACCTAATTACCTGGTGATAAGACTTACCTCTTAAAAGTTTCTGTGATGTCCCAGCATCACAACACTGAGGGCAAAGTTTTCAACATCAAAACTCTGCGAGATGTATTCAAATGGTGACCAGATAATAATGAAACCCAGTCCCTCCCATCAGACTTGAACTAGAAACTAGCCATGAGTGGGCAGCAAGCTACATTTTAAATAAAATAATTAGTTTTTTCTAATGCAAACTACTGTTTGAAAATCATAGTTTTAATTTTTCTGTTATTGTTCAGATCAGTATTAGCGAATCTGACAATTCTGGACTTCAACCTATGTGCAGTAGCAATTGTTTTGGCTAGGAAACATCTTGAAAATTGAAAGAGCATATGTAATGTTGCAAAGCAGAAAGTTCTGCTTATAGATATAAATTATGGGGCTTGGAATTCTTATTAATAATTACTTCAGGGATGAAAAAATGAACAGTTCTGGGAAGCCCATGACAAAAAAGGGTGAGGCTTACAATTCTTTGAATAGTTTGTGGAAAAGTAGAACCATTAAATTACTTAGATGTGCACATAAGATCTTATTCATTTTAATGACCCACCAAAAGCATACTGCACATGCTGCCAAATAGAGTCCTTATTCCCTGAGAGTACCTTCTGATTGATTTGTGAGATATTTTGTCATTTCTTTAATGATCAAATATAATTCATTCTTCAGATGGACTGCCATACTAAATTATAGTCAAGGACCTAGCCTTGCAGAATTTTGAAATTAGAAGGGACCTTAGAGATCATCTGACTCAATGATCTCATCTAATAGATGGACAAACCAAGACTTGGAAAGACTGAGTGATAGTTTAACTGCAGACCAGCTACCAAATTATTCACCACAATCTGAATAGTACTGACAATATTTCTTAGAGCAAGACTTTAGAAATTAGAGTCTAGGATCTCTAGACCACAAATCTGTAAAGAAATTTTATTACTCGGGAATCCTGAATTCACTCAACAAATATTGAGCTGCTACTCTGTTCCAGGCACTTTGTTAAGCCATTTGCATGCAAAGATCAATAAAATATCATTGCTGCCCTCTAGGAACTTGTAGTTGGTTAAAAAATAGTTAATATGCAATAAATGCTTTCTATATACCACATATATTTCTAAAACCTTTATGTATATTAACTCATGTAATAATCAGAAGCATCATATGTGGAAAAGATGATTACAGATCCTTTTACAGATGAAGAAACTGATGTATAGAGATGTTATGCAAGCTGCCTGAAGTGGCACAGGTAGTAAAGGGCTCTGTTAGTTTCCTAGAACTACTATAATAAAGTATCACAAACTGGATGGCTTACAAAATAAATATATTTTCTCACAGTTCTGGAAACTAGTAATCCAAGATCAAAGTGTTAACAAGGTGAGTTTTTTCACAGGGCTGTGAAAGACAAAATGATTCATGCCTATCTCCTTGCTTCTGGTGGTTTGCTGTAGTCTTTTACACCTTGGCTTTATATATGCATTGCCCTGATCTCTACCTTCATTTTTATGTGATGCTTTCCCAGTGTGCATCTCTGTGCCCAAATTTCCCCCTTTTATAAGATCATCAATCATACGGGATTAGAGGCCTACCCTATGCCAGTATAGCTTAATTCTAACTAATTATATTTATTCACATTCTGAGCTACTGGAGATTTCTAATTTACCATATGAATTTCGAGGTGATACAATGCAACTCACAACGAGGTTAATAAAGATAGGATTTCATTTCAAACAATCTAGTTCCAGAGCTTGTACATTTAACTACTCTGCTGGGTAAATGCTACAATATAAGTCTTAAGATCAATATGTACCCAAAAAAGGAGCAATTAATTTTGTCCAGTGGAAAGTAGATGTGGATTGGAGAAAGCTTTCCACAGAAGTAATGGCTGAGCTGCCTTTTGCATTATGAATCAGATCTCACCATACAAAAAGAACTGCATGAGCAATGGCACAGAAGTGAGGAGGAACTTGGTATACCACCATCTCTTGCACATGCTATTGCAACAGTCTACTAATTGGTCTCCTTGCTCCCATCCTTGCTCCCCTACGGTCAATTATCCATCAGTGGATATAGTGATTTTTTTTCATATACACAAGTCAGATCATGTAATTTTTCTGCTCTCAACCCTCCATAGCTTCCAATCATATTTGGAACAATCCAACATATTTATTAGAGCCACAAGGCCTAGTTGATGTAACCTCTGACTATTCTTCTAATATCATTTTCTTTCTGTCTCACCCTGGATTTTTATGCTATAGTTACAATGCCTTTGCCCCTTGCTCTCCTTCTTTCAGATTATTTTTTCTCCCTGATTTTAGATGGCTAACACTTTCTTATAATCTTAATAGGGACTTTTCTGAGCATTTGATCTAAAGAGCCCTATCCCAATCATTTTCTGCCATATTATATGTTATACTTTCACTCATGGCACTTGGCTTTAACACAAAAATAAATCACATTCATTTCTTTGCTTATGTGTTTATTGTTTAACTCCCTTCTCCAGAATGTAAACTCAATAAGAGTATTGTTTTATTCACAGTTTTATCCCCAATCTTTCACATAAATTGTGTTTGTTACTATAAATATCCAATAAATACCTTCATTCGAGGATATTTTTTGTTCTAATTAGTTATACATGACAACAGAGTACATTTTGTTTCATTGTACACAAATGGAGCACAACTTTTTATTTCTCTAGTTGTATATGATGCAGAATCACACCATTCATGCAATTGTACATGTACATAGAGTAACAATATCCATCTCATTTCATCATCTTTCTCATCCCCAAACTCCCTCCACCCACAGCTCACTTTTCTCTGCCCAATAAAATTTTCCTCCATTCTTCCCTTGCAACTCCCGTGATGGATCAGCATCCAAATATCAGAGAAAATATTTCACCTTTGATTTTTGAGGATTGGCTTATTTTGCTCAGGATAATATTTTCCAACTGTATCCATTTACCTGCAAATGCCATAATTTTGTTTTTCTATAAGGCTGAGTAATATTCCACTGTGTATACATACCAGTTTCTTTATCCATTAATCTATTGAAGGGCATCTAGGATCCTTCCACAGTTTAGCTATTGTGAATTGAGCTGCTACAAACATTGAGGTGGCTGCATCACAGTTTTATGCTAATTTTAAGTCCTTTGGGTGGAGACTGAGAAGTGCAAGAGCTGGGTCAAATGGTGGTTCCATTCCAAGTTTTCTGAGGAATCTCCATACTGCTTTCCAGAGTGGTTGCACCAATTTGTATTCCCACCAGCAATGTATGAGCATGCGTTTTCTCCATTCCTGCCTACAGTTATTGTTGCTTGTATTCTTGATAACTGCCATTCTGACTAAAGTGACATGAAATCTTGGAGTAGTTTTGATTTACATTTCTCTAATTGCTAGAGATGTTGAACATTTTTTATGTATTCGTTGATCAATTGTATATTTTCTTCTGTGAAGTGTCTGCTCAATTCCTTAGCCCATTTATTGATTGGATTCTTTGTTAGTTTGGTGGTTTGTTTTATTGGTGTTAAGTTTTTTGAGTTCTTTATATATCATGGAGATTAGTGCTCTATCTGATGTGCATGTGGTAAAGATTTTCTCCCATTTTGTAGGCTCTATCTTTATGTTACTGATAGTTTACTTTGCTAAGAAGAAGCTATTATTGATTCTTGATTTTATTTCTTGTGTTTTAGGAGTCTTGTTAAGGAAGTCAGGTCCTAGGCTGACAAGAGGAATATTTGGGCCTACCATTTCTTCTATTAGGCACAGGGTCTCTGGTCTAATTCCGGGTCCTTGATCCAATTTGAGTTGAATTTTGTGCATGATGAGAGATAGGGGCCTAATTTAATTTTGCTACACATTGATTTTTAGTTTTCCCACCATTTGTTGAAGAAGCTATCTTTTCTCCAATGTATCTTTTGAAGCTTTTGTCTAATATGAGGTAACCATATTTATGTGAGTTTGTCTAAGTGTATTCTATTTCATACCATTGGTCTATATTTCTATTTTGGTGCCAAAACCATGCTGTCTTTGTTACTATAGCTCTGTAGTATAGTTTAAGGGCTGGTATTGTGATGCCTCCTGCTTCACTCTTCCTCCTAAGGATTGCTTTGGCTCTTCTGGGTCTCTTATTTTTCCAAATGAATTCCATGATTGATATTTATATTTCTAGAGGAATATCTTTGGGATTTTCATTGGAATTGCATTAAATCTATATAACACTTTTGGTAATATGGCCATTTTGAGTATTTTAATTCTGCCTATCCAAGTGCATGGGAGATCTTCCCAACTTCTAAGGTTTTCTTCAATTTCTATCTTCAGTTTTATGTAGTTTTCATTGTAGAGGTCTTTCATCTCTTTTGTTAGATTGATTCCTAAGTATTTTATTTTTTAGAGGCTATTGTGAATGGGATAGTTTTCCTAATTTCTCTTTCAGAGGATTCATTGCTGATGTAGAGAAATACATTTGATTTATGTTATGGGTGTTAATTTTATATCCTACTACTTTTCTGAATTCAATTTTTACTTCTGTAAGTTTTCTGGTGGATTTTTTTGGATCTTCTCAATATAGAATCATGTCATTGGCAAATAGTGAAGGTTTGAGTTCTTCTTTTCCTGTTCATATCCCTTTTCTTGCTTCTCTCTAATAGCTCTGGCTAGACTTTCAAGGGCTATTAAAAAATAAATAACCCAATCAACCAATGGGCCAAGGACCTGAACAGACACTTTTCAGAAGAGGATATAGAATTAATCAACATTTATGAAAAAAATGCTCATTATCTCTAGCAATCAGAGAAATGCAAATCAAAACTACTCTAAGATATTATCTCACTCCAGTCAGAATGGCAGCTATTATGAAGACAAACAACAATAAGTGTTGGAGAGGATGTGGGGGAAAAGGTACACTCATACATTGCTGGTGGGACTGCAAATTAGTATAGCCAATATGGAAAGCAGTACGGAGATTCTTTGGAAATCTGGGAATGGAACCACCATTTGACCCAGCTAGCCCTCTCCTTAGACTATACCCAAAGGACTTTAAAACAGCATACTACAGTGACACAGCCATATCAATGTTTATAGCAGCACAATTCACAATAGCTAAATTGTGGAGCCAACCTAGATGCCCTTCAGTGGATGAATGGATAAAAAAAATGTGCCATATATACACAATGGAATTTTATTCAGCATTAAAATAGAATAAAATCATGGCCTTTGCAGGCAAATGGATGGCATTGGAGAAGATAATGCTAAGTGAAGTTAGTCAATCCTCCCAAAAAACAAATACTAAATGTTTTTTTCTGATATTAGGAGACTGACTCATAGTGGGGTAGGGAGGGGGAGCATGGGAGGAATAGACGAATTCTAAATAGGGAAGAGGGGTGGGAGGGAAAGGGAGTGGGCAGGGGATTAGCAAGGGCGGTGGAATGTGATGGACATCATTAACGAAAGTACATGTATGAAGACTTGAATAGGGTGTCAACATACTTTATATATAAACAGATATGAAAAATTGTGGTATATATGTATAATAAGAATTATAATGCAAAAAAGTACATGTATAAATGCATGAATTGGCATGAACATACTCTATATACAAAGATATGAAAAATTGTACTCTATAAGTGTAATAAGAATTGTAATGCATTTTGCTGTCACGTATTTAAAAAATAAAATTAATAAAACTAAAAAATAGAATTTATACATTAAAAAATAAAATAAAAATTCAAGAAAAAAGTAAAATATAAAAAAAAGAAGTGGTGCAATAGGGCATCCATGACTTGTTCCAGTTTTTAGAGGGAATGCTTTCAATTTTTCTCCATTTAGAATGATGTTGGACTTAGGTTTAGCAAATATAGCTTCTACAATGTTGAGGTATGCTCTTAATATCACTAGTTTTTCTAGTGTTTTGCACATGAAAGGGAGCTATATTTTGTCAATTGCATCTACTGAGATAATCATGTGATTATTATCTTTAAGTCTATTGATGTGATGAATTAAATTTATTGATTTCCATATGTTGAACCAACCTTGCATCCCTGGGATGAACCCCACTTAATCAAGGAGCACTATCTTTTTAATACATTTTTCTTTGTCATTTGCCAGAATTTTATTGAGAATTTTTATATCTATGATAATCAAGGATATTGGTCTGAAATTTTCTTTCCTTGATGTGTCTCTGTGTGGTTATGGTATCAGGGTGATGCTAGACTCATAGAATGAGTTTGTAAGGGTTCCCTCCTTTCCTGGTTTATGGAATAGTTTCATGAGTATTAGCATTAGTTCTTGTTTGAAGGTCTTGTAGAATTTGGCTGAGAATCCATCTGGTCCTTAGATCAGATCAGTTTAATTATGTACATTCTAAACTCCTTCTCTAAAATTTATTCTACTGTGCTGTCAATGAATTCTATTATTGTAGCATCTTGGTTTGTTTGGAGAGCTTTTTTTCACCTTGTTTTTTCATGTTGTTCGTTTGTCTTCCTCTCTTGCAGTGTGGATCTGAGGTATTACAATTTGTACACTATAGACTTATAGTATCCCTACAGGTTTCCAATACCTCACCTTTAAGAGAGAGATCGATATTAATAGCACTCAATGCAAACAATAAGCAGCCTTAAACTAAATAGCTCCTATAAATACATTTACAGTTTTGTTGCAATAAACAGAAATGATGTGTTTGGTTATTATCTACAATATAAATAGTGGGTTTGTGAAAAGGTCTACAGTTTCTAACGGACAAAGAGAGAAGTGGGGGGTCAGATGAGATGTTTTGGAGGTAAAAGGTGAGAATATAGAGGTATAAGATAATAGGAAGTATGAAAGAGGAATCAAAAGAAGTTGGCTGTTAGCAGGAGAAAAGAGAGAAAGACTGGGGAAACATTTAAGTGAGAAGAAAATATATAGAGAGAGTAAAAATAAACTAAATAAATTAAATAAATAAATATATATTTTAAAAACAAAAATAGAAAATAAAATAAGAAGAAAAAATTGAAAGAAAAAATGTAACAATAAAAGAATATGCAACAAAATTATAATATACTATTCAGACATCCCAGTCCTCAGTAGCCTGATACATGAAAAGTACTTGGTTTCAGAAATGTTGTGGATGTGATGGTTAGAAAAGAAAGAAAAATATCTCTTAGGAAGTGGGGTATAGTAATTGCCATACTGTTGGAAGACTTCACCCCAGGAATCTCCTTTGGGCGTCCACTCGTGTGATGTGGAAACCTGGTCTTAACACCTTACATAGCCTCTGAACCACACAATTCCTGGTCTCTAATTTAGTCTCTAAACTGTATCTCTCCACCCCATCCTTTCAACTTCCCAATCAGGAACCTATCTCTCTGCAGGTCCTGAGGGCTGAGCGCCATGACCTGTGTGCCTTTTCTGTATTAGGCAGATCAGGACCAGGTATTGAGAGCTGCGTGCCAGCCAAGTAGCTGCAAGCACTGGACCAGGTTGGTGGCAGTGAGGGGGGGTTGTGGGGGTTGGAGGATTGGGGATTGGGGAACTGGAGGGCCCTGTTGATTGCTAAGCAAGCAGGACCAGATGATAGGTGGATGCCAGATTGGGGAAGGTCAGGGGCCAGGCTGGTGTCAAGTCCAAGCAAGTGCCACTTAAGTTGGCTCTGGGAACCCAGTTGGTGCTGGGCTAGTTGGCTAGGTGAGCTAGGATCATGATGTCCTCACACCCTCTTCCAACCTACCAATCCTGTGCAAAGTTGTCTCCTGCATCTGTTGCAAGATGATGGCTATTAGCACACCTAGCAGGAAGACCTCTGTTGTTACCAAGCCAACAGGGTCCTTGATCATGGTTTACCAGGCCCTGGCTGTTCACCCTAGATGGAAGCAGCTGCATCCTTAGTTGGTGGTGGCAGCAGCAGCTAACTTGTAGGTACCTTGATGTTGGGCTTCTAGATGTACCATAATGGTTTCATGGTATACCATAATGGAAGCTACCCAACTAAAAATGGTGATGGCAGCAGAGGTGTCCTAAGACAGAGGCCACGGCTTTCAGAGATCAGGCAGTGAGGGTGGGTCATGAAGTGGCATTGGGCGGTCTGTTTGGAGATGCAGCACTATGGCAGGTGGTGCTGCAGCAGGAGGCTGCCTCCAGGGTCTTTCTGCTTTCCCAAGGTGGAGGCTACCACATCGAGGGGGCTATTGCAGTGACTGCAGTGTCCCAAGATGGAGGTAGCCAGGGGAGCCCGTGGTGAGGAAGGTCTGCATGGCATGGGAGGTCTTGCACGGTGACTGGGGTGGCTCAAAAACATTTTTGATGGAGTGATAAGACTTGACATAATAATATAATTAGCAAGGAATTAAAGGAGGTAAGGTAGTAAAGTTAGGTAGTAAAGTTAGGCATAGGGACCACTTTTTAAAGGAATTGGTGTGGTAAAGGAAAGGAACTTTCTAACTCATAAGAGAAGTTACGACTAAGGGAGTTTTTATTTTTAGTCATCATAATAACTATCATTGCAAATACGCACCTTACTCAGGTCAATTGAGAGAATATGAATGAAAGGGAGCAAAGAGGAGAGAGAAAGAGAGGGAGAAAACACAAGATCACATAAGTGGGAGAAAAAGGATTAATTCATAAAATAAAGTTAGCGAAAATGGTACGGTACGGTATTTGCCCAGGAGCACTATGGATGGGTTGTCTTTGGTTGAGAATATGACACACCATCCTCTGAGACAAAATGAAACAAGGCAATGATAAATAAAAGCAATCATATTTGAAGAATGAGGAAAGGAACATTGAACAATGTTATCATCTGAATATGAGATGACCCCCAAACCTCCTGTTAATGCAGGAATATTCAAAGGTAAATGTTTGGATTATGAGAGCTGGAACAGCCTCATCCTAGAGGCATGAGGACCTCAAGTTCATTGCAAGCCTCAGCAGCTTAGCCAGACCCTGCCTAAAAAAAAAAAAAAAAGAAAAAAAAAGGCTTGGAATGTAGGTCAGCATTAGAGTGCCCCTCGGTTCAATCTCCAGTAACGAAAATAAATTTAAAAGGAAACAAATGTGATTTGAGAAAGGAATAGACTACAAAGAGGTAGAAGGAATGGTGGTGGGGTTATAGAAATATTCTCTGTTGTGGTTTCATTGGTAGTTTCATGGCAGTATACAACTGTTAGAAACATCAAATTACATATTTTAAATGGATGATGTTTACTTATTTTTTTTCTCCATACAGTTGACACAAATAATTTTTTTAATTGGAATAATTTTAGGCGATGGCAAAGTTCAGGTTGTAGCCACATTTCTAAACTGTAATGCTCGTAAAAGTCACTTAAAAAAGAAATTTGAGGAACCTTAGGGCCAAGTATTGGCAGTCACAAAAGATGAATGAGGGCACGGGCTGAGAGAGATTCAGAGTCCTTTGTGTGTATTTGGTAACCTGGATATGATCAACAAGAAATAGAATTGTTGAAGGAAGAATTTTTCACCATTCACATATTATATTATGCCTTTTTGTTTTAATTCCAATTTGCAAGTAACTATTTCCAACTACAGGTTATGTAGATGCAATACCATCAAATTTATTTATAGGAATTCCAAATAGAGCCTATGAAAGCTAATAGTAAAAGTAAAATATGAAAATATGGATTAGTAGAATGTGTTGTATAAAAACAAAATCCTAGGGCTTACTGAGGCTAGGAAGTGTGGGGAGTAGAGCAGTTTGGATAACAGATGCCCAAATACAGAAGGAATAAGTTATAGTGTTCCACAGAACAGTACGTTAACTATAGTTCACAATAACCAATTGTATATTTTAAGATGTAGAAGAGAGGAGCTTGAAATCGCAAACCATAAAGAAATTACAAGAAGATGGAAATGCTAATTATGCTGATTTGCTTTGTGTATGCTGTATGCATGTATTTAAATATAACAGAATATATGTATTAATACATGCTAATAAGTAAACAATAACAATAACAACAAAAAATCTAAGAATCAACACAAAATACCATTCAAAAAAATTTTGGTACATTGCTGTTTCTAATCATGTTGGTATGCTAGGTATTATCTTTTAATATTCACACTCTTAACAAAATAAAAATGAAAATCCCATTCTTACTAAAGACATTAAGCTTCTTCTTATGCATTCTCGTACTTAATTGAAAAGATATAGATTAAAATTAGGAACATAAAGAAAAGTTGCTGAAACAAAAATTTTGTATGTTATTTTAACCATGTTTTTTGCCAAAAAACACTAACTATGTAATGTGTTCCATTAAAATACCTGTCTTGGGTTGGGGTTGTGGCTCAGAGGTAGAGTGCTTCCCTCACATGTGTGAGGCACTGGGTTCGATTCTCAGCACCACATAAAAATAAATATGTAAAATAATGGTACTATGTCCATCTACAACAAAAATATTTTTAAAAAATAACTGTCTTGTGGGCTGAGGTTGTGGCTCAGTGGTAGAGAACTTGCCTAGCATGTGTGAGGCACTGGATTCGATCCTCACTACCACATATATACATACATTCATACATACCTAAAGTTTAAAAAATTATAAAATATATACCTGTCTTGTAACTGGCAATGCATTTTTTTTTTAAATGGTATTTCAAACCTAAAAGCTTCTTTCCACTATACCAGTCAGATGTTGTTATTTTGATTTTAATGTATGCATACATAATTGTACATATACATACCTCACAATTAAGAAATATGTGACCCTTTTTTTGCATTACAATTATTAATACACATATATACCACAATTTTTCATATCTCTGTTTGTATATAAGGTATGTTGCACCAAATTCAAATCTTCATACATACAGAGATATGAAAAATTGTGCTATATATGTATAATAAATATTGTAATGCATTCCACTGTTGTCGTATATTTAAAAAATAAATAAATAAAAATAAAAAAAGAAATATGGGACCAAGTATCAAAAGGAGAATGGAATGATCATTAAATAATAATTAGTTTGAACAAGAAGCCCACTCCATTTTCAATTTAATAATGCATCAAAAGTTTGAATAATTGTTCAAAGGACTTTCCTCTCTTCCTGCTCTTCCTACACATGCGCGCGTGCACACACACACACACACACACACATTTTTTTAGAGTAGCTTACTAAAAAAACAACCCTTTTGAGAGGAATCATCCAGACACAAACATCTTTGCATAAACACTATACTAAACTGGAATGCATCTTCAATAGAAAAAAATTTACAAATCTGTTCTCCATTATATGTGTGTGTGTGTGTGTGTGTGTGTGTGTAGAAAGAGAAAAAATATGGCTAGATTAGAAAAATATGGCATCAAAACAGTGATTTCTCTTCCAGCAAATTAAGTCAACCAGTTTTAACCTAAAAAATAAAATCTTAGAGAGCAAATATTTATTGGTAACAATAAAATTAGGTTGAAATGCTGTGAAACAAGAAAAAACTAAATTCATTAATGAAACCATGTACATTTTCCTACACCAGCCCTTCATTTTGTCTTTAAAGAGAACAAAAAATATTGTCATTTAGAGATTCATTGTAATCTAACATGAAAAATAGAGCTTGAAATAAAAATTACCCTTAATATTTATACTTTCACTCTTTCATTAATATATTAATTAGGTACTTATTAAGCATCCACTATATGCATCCTGTGATAAACTCTGAATCTACAGAGATGAACATACAAAGTTTCAAATCCAGTAAGGGGACTAGCCAAGAAAAGAAACAACTGTAATAAAATGTTATATGTACAATAAATTGAAAAGTTTTGCACACAGTTTGAAAGTTCTGATTGTAAGGCAAAGAAAAAGGAACAACATGGGCTTTAATGCATTTTGAATATCATATTCTGAATATAATAATGTTTTTATAAAATACAGAAAAATGCAATGAGGAAAAGTCACCTGCAGTTCCATAACCCAGATACAATCAATTTAACATTTTCTGTATACGTATATATAAAATCCATTTATTTAATGAATATACACTTGTACACATATATGCATTAAACAAAATTGGAATCAGATTGTACATATACTTTTTACAATTTTCTTTAAATTTAATTGTGTATATAAACATTTTCATGTTATTAAATATTTCCTAAAATATTTCAATGAATGCATAGGATTTTAAAATATGCCGCAGTCTGGCTGGGCACAATCAGGAGCCACTTGTCAAAAGAAACTAACTTTATTTTTAGAACCACACACGCCAAACAAAACAGCCTCTCAGGAAAAATCCTCAGAGCCTCATCTGCCACCACCGGCTTTCCACAAGCCTCTCTCCACCTCCCACAATCCTCCTGCTCTTGAGGCCGATTGGCTGGGTCACGTGGGCGGAGCCAAAAAAAGTCCCCCAATGAGCAGCTCCGTGGTCTGAAAGGGCAGGGAAACAGTCCAATGAGCATCACCGCAGAGGAGCCAATCAGCTAGATGTTGCTGGGGCCGAGGAGCCAATCAGCTAGATGTTGCTGGGGCCACTGTGAGCCAATCATCAGCTGGCAGCTGGAAGTTTGCTGGCAGCTGGAAGTTTGCTGGGGCCCCTTTGGCTGTGGCTCTCAACAAAAATATGGATATGTTATAAACTATTTAGATATTTTTAAGACATACAGGTCATTTCCAATTTTCTGTTAGAATAAACATGACTTAGATAAATATCCATCTAGAACTTTGTGCACACCTCTGTTTATTTCTTTAGGATAATTTGCTAGATATATACTAATGAAAATTTTAGATACATGTTACAAATTATTTTCCAGTCTACATTCTCCCAAGGAGTGCATAAATATTCTCATTTTTTTTTACATGTAATTGATACTAGTTCTTAAAATGTGTTGTGATTTTAACATATGAGAATAATATTGGGTTATTAGTTATTGTCATTTATGTTATTATTAGGTATTTTAATTTTCATGTGTTAAAGTTTTAAAATTTATATATGTTCATTCCATTTTCCATATTTCTATGCTTTCATATTGTGATCAATTTATAAAATTTTTTATATATTAAGAGGTATTAAGATATTCACCATTGTGACACACACCTGTAATCCAGTGGCTCGGGAGGCTGAGGCAGAAGGATTGCAAATTCAAACCCTGTCTCAACAACTTAGCAAAGGCCTAAACAACTTAGCGAAAACTATCTCGAAACAAAAAATAAAAAGTAGTCAGGATGTAACTCAGTGGTTAAGTGTCCCTGAGTTCAATCACTGATTCAAAAAAAAAAAGAGTATTAATCTGTAATTTACATATTTACTGGAAAATATTTAATTTACATATTTAATCTGTAATTTACATATTTACTGGTAATTGTTTTACTGTTTTTTATTTGCCTATTAATTCTGCTCTTTATAAAAATATCTACAGAAACTATATGCTTCATTATTTTAAATATATTAGTATTTTCCTTTACTGTTCCCTTTGTTTTTCTGTTTAGAACAGACTTCTTTAACTTGCAATAAGATAAATATTTTTATTTAGTCTACTTCTATAGTTTAATTTAATGCTCCTAATTAGTTATTCCATTTGGAATTTATTTTGATAGACAATGTGAAATAAGGATCTAGTTTTCTAAAACTAATACATCATCCAATCACTTCTTATAAAATAATTTCTACCATACCATTAATTTGAAATATCATTTTTATCACATAAATTCCTATATAACTCTCAATTATTTTCCTGGT
Organism: Marmota marmota marmota; assembly: GCF_001458135.2. NCBI lineage: Eukaryota > Metazoa > Chordata > Mammalia > Rodentia > Sciuridae > Marmota > Marmota marmota. Next base: position 78,036 of record NW_026000250.1, read on the forward strand.
AAATTGTGTCAGCATCATAACTATATCATTTAATTATTGTAATGCTGGTACATTATAAAACATTGAGGAGCACTCTTCGTCATTAGCTTTGATTTTGTTTTTAGTTTCTTTCCTCATTATTTACACTTATTTTTTGTTTCATGTAAACTCATTGTTTTTATGTCAACCAGTTTCTGGGACAGTGGTTTGGCAGAATACCATCTTTTATATTATAATATGTTAACATCATAAATAAAATGTTGATTAAAAAAAGCAAGTCACAGAAGAATACATACAGTTTGAGTACACTTATCTAAAGTTCATTCCAAAGCACTTAGAGATATGTCAACTCTATAAGAGAATTAATGAAATGACAGGCTCCAACCTAAGGATGATGATTTCCTTTGGGATAAGAACTGTGCAAGTGGAACATATCTTAGAAATTATGGTGGAATGTGAAGGACATTATTATCTGAAGTACATGAATGAAGACATGAATTGGTGGGAATATACTTTGTATACAACCAGAGATATGAAAAATTGTGCTCTATATGTATAATAAGAATTGTAATGCATTCTTCTGTCATATATAAATAAAAAATTTAAAAAGAACTGTAGTAGTGGAACATATCTGTCTTTATTAATATAATCATTAATAAAATTATTACTAGTAATTACTATTATTATTAATTCTACTATCATGTATGTAGAGTCATAAATATATTTATTTCTACTATTATCTGTAGTGCTATTCTATTTAGTTGTTATATTTCAGGAACCTGCAATATTTTGATAAAAAACATTAAATTGTAAAATGATATTACTTTTAAATAGACATTTTTCTTCTTTAACATCATTCATCAGGAAAACATAAGTTAAAGTCATTATATTAATAATAGCAATTAAATATGAAATACCTGCCCATAAACTTAATACAATATATAGAGAAACTATTTAAATTACGTGGAGAAATCTATATGCTCTACTAAGTGAAATTTTTAAAAAATATTGCATTAATGAGGACACATAACTATCAAATTATTCTACAAATTTAATGTAATCTCAATACGAGTTTTGAACTCATCTAAATGCTTCCACATTTTGTCTTGAATAATGATTATCAAAATATTCTACCATTAGAATCTTGGAAAATATTGTTACTGAAGAGAGACTTGCCCCACCAGATAGATGATAAAACCCATTGAAAAGCTTCAACTATTAATATAATGTGGTGCAAGTGTCAGAAGAGACTAAGAATCTATAATAATGCATTAAGAACCCTTGACCTTTTGTAAGTACTTGCTACCAACCAGATACTTTGCTCGCCTTTTTATATTGGTTATCTGTTATCCCTCAAGTTCAGATAGATATTGCCATTCTTACAATTTTTACAAAGGAGAAAACTATACATTTTAGTCTGTCTATATCTATCTCAGTGTTAGCATTTGAAGTCCAGAATCCCTCAATACTCTTATTCCCAGCAAACTTAGATGGTTGGTTACCCTGGGACTGAAGCCTAGGGTGCTTACATAATGCACGAAAATTACCAGAACAGATAAGTGGGAGAGCTGAAATTTACACTCAACTAACTCCAAAGCCCATATTGTACTATTGCATTACTGCATATGATCAATGTGGCAATACAAATTACTGGAGGAAAACATGCTGGAACAACTGGCTAACTATGAAGGGGGGAAATGTGGGATCAATACCTTACCCTTTACACTAGAATAAATTATTGATGAATAAGCAATTGAAATGTAAATGTTGCATGAAAACATAAGTAAACACATAAGGAATCTTGGAATAAAGATTAACACTCAAAACAAGTCACAAAAGCAAGAAACTAACTGAAATTTTAAGAAATGATTGCATTAAAAATAATGGACCTACAACTTGGAAGATCAAAACAAAATATGTTAACAAAAATAAACCAGTAGAATTTTCAAAACAAATGAGAAACTGTTAATTATCTAAATATGTAAAAGTCCTCAAAATTAATAGTATATCTAAATTCCAATCAGAAAAATATGGATAAAGTACATTAATAAGCATTTCAAAAAAGAAATACAAATGGCTAAACACCCTATAATTGTCATACTTCGAAAAGTGAAAATTATGCGAAGGAAAATGTTATTTTTCTTGAATATGAATAACAAAAGATTAAAAAGAGATAGTAATATCCAGTATTGATCATTGTATGGGGGATATGGACCTTCTCATATATGATGATTATTGGGAGTGTAGAACAGTAAACAATGTGAAGATATTTTGACAGTATGAATTAAAGGCTTTAAAATACAAACCTTTGATTAAAAAATACCTTTAAAAAATATCATAAGAACATAATCAAATATTCAACTATATAAGAATATTTATCTCACCAGTGTTCATAATCACATATATCTTAAAAGAACCTAATATCTATCCACTGGGTTTAGACATGTTACAGTGAATCCTTGCAGTAAAATCATTCATTCTTTCAATCAATCATTTATCAAATAATTTTTAAATGGCAGGCATTTTACCAGCTGCTTGGGGATATAAAAACATAAAAGACCAACTATGTATTTACTCTTATACAGTTATTTTCTGTATAGAAACGAAATTAAACAAAAACAACATGAATGTAACTTGAGATAAGAACTTGATGAAAATAAGAGGCTGAGACAGGTTAACAGGAGTACCTTAGATCCAAATTTATTTGTATGCAAGGCTTACCTTCCCCAAGTTGACACATGTACAAGACACACACTCAGCTACATGGAATATTCAAATTTATTTCAAGAAGTGCTTAACATATGCTATAGTCAATCAGTCTCAGGATCCTTATGATTTCTCCTAGAACCTAGAGGGCAGAGCATACATGCCTGTTGAAGTTTTTCCAAATGGGCAAAAAATTCAATCTCTATACTCTAATTCATGGAGATAATACCACAATATTCAGACCATATACTTTCCACTTTACTACAGCTCTCTGGACAAGGACCTTCAACCACCTACTGAAACTCCTCAACTTGTATTTCCCCCTTGTATTTATCGTGTATCACATCCCTTTTTATTGTTTTGAACCAAATGAAATTTCTGATATTTAACTATTTGTGATGAACAAAAATGACAATTTAACATGGTTTTATTATTTTAAAAATTTCTCCATATTTCTATCCTAAAATAGTTTTTGACTCACCAAGTCAAATGCCCTGCCCTTCAGTTGCACTACAAATAAGACATAAACTGACATCAGTAATAGTCTTAACAAACAAGATAAGTCACCATCATATTTTCTTCTGAATTCTGACATTTACAATGAAATACTGGAGTTTTATATTTTATTTTAATCATATCATGTACCTTCATGGACATCATACAAGGGAAGAGGATGGGATTGGGAAAGGGTATTGAATTGATATAATTCCAGAAAGATTATCATTTTGGGGGGAAATACTACCAAGCCTTAACTATGTGAATTTAAATGGTAATAGCCATGATCTTTGAATCAGTCTAGAAGACAAAGGAACATTCAACTTTATTGTACAAATTGTAGTATTTATAGACTGCAGTATAGCTTAGCTACTATCACTACAATTTTTAGAGTCAGGCAGTTTCAAATCTTGAATGAATCTGTGAGTCACAGTGTCTTCATCTGCAAAGGAGGGATAAGAATTAGACCTACTTTATACTATCATTAGGATGATTAGACGCATGTAAACTGCACTTAGTAACAGTACACATAAGCACGTAATAAGTGCTTAACTAACAGTCATTTTATAGCCCCTTTAAAAAAATTTCACTCTTTCAGACTCATTCTCTAATCATGAGAGAGAACCTGAACACTATAACCTCAAAGCAGGTAGCCCTCTGCTATTTGGAGTGGGAAAAAAAAAAAAAAACAGAGAAAATGCCTTATTCTAGATTATGAATACCTTAACTAAAGCCTCTTTCTCTGGCTGCTAAAGCAGTTGCTGAACAATGGCTGGGGTCAGAGATTCAGGCTTGGTTCACCAACATCAAAGGTTAAGAAGATGGCAAAGGCAGCTCATTTGGCTAATGAGGGTAAACCAACCTGGCAAACATAAGACAAAACTTTAAGTTTTTTGAATAACAATTCAAGTTTTCAACCTCTAAGCCAGATCAGCAAAACCTTGTGGTTTCTGGAGTGTTTTTCTTTGGCATAAATCCCAAATATTTGTTTCAGAGTCATAAAGCAGGCATAGCCCAAGCCACCTGCAACTGAACAGAGCCCATCATACAAGGGGTGCTTTTGGCCTCTTCTGATGACTTTGACTTTGTGTACCAGAATGTTAACTGCAACTATCATCTTAGAACACTCTTTCTTAATGTTTGAACAACTTCATCATAAAGTCAAAAAAATTATAGATTTTGAACAACTTCATCATGAAGTCAAGAAAAACTACATTTGCCTGAGTTTAAATCCTGTCAAGATACACTTTCCTTTTCTCACCCAATTCTAGAATTATCTTCCCACCTAGACCACAAATGGGAATAACCAAATAGAAAAATTTCCATGCTGCCCAGATCACATGCCAAATCTGTACTCACATGGCATTGGTCAAGTTGGCTTGGTTTAGCAATCCTTAAACTAAATATAATAACAATATGTCATAGGGTTTTGTGATAATTAAATGAGTGAATACATGCACACACACACATATTCTTTGACAAAGTACCCATCATACATCCCTGCTTGATAAATTTTGTCTATCATTAATTTTAAATAGTTCTTTATTTGGTCCTAACCAAATTTCCTCTTATCAACTATCTGTTCAGCATTCCTTGTTCTTTGCTGAATCCTAGTACAATCCATGTTGGTTTATTGTGGAAGAGTAACTTCTATGTATCAAAGCTGTTTCACAATCAGCAAGAATTCCATCTTTGTGTACAACTGCTCAAAGGTTAGCAACTTCATTAACTCTTTCCATCACTCTGACCATTTATATCCCTATTAGCTAGAGCACAGATCATGTATTGCTGAAACTTAGGTGACATGGCTCCCCTCCAATCAGCCCTCCAGGAAAAAAAAAAAAGCCTGCAGCTGTCCAGAAAAACCTTTTTTTTTCTCTCTCTATATATCAGGTTAAATGGAAAGAGGAGTTTTATAGTCTGCCCTGTCTTTGGCTACATGCCACCCAAAAGCATTCATCCATTACTAAATTAAAAATGACTTCATGGTGCTCACTTCAGCAGCATATATACTATAATTGGAATGATTCAGAGAAGATTAACATGGCTTCTGTGCAAAGATGACACACCAATTCATGAAGCATTTCATAATTTTATAACAGGCACTTTCATATATTGTACTCAGAGTAAAAATGTTAAAATCCCCATAAAGGTGAATCCAGCAATAGCTTCCAAAATTGCAAATGTGTTTACCCCTTGATCCAACAATCCAAAGTTTAGACATCTATGCTTCTAACATATCTAGACATATATATAGTTCTGTATTTCCAAGGTTTTCCACCAAATATTATTGATGATTATAAAGGATTAGATTAATATAAAAGTCTATAAAGAGGGGATTGATTAAATAAACTCTCTTTTATGTATATAATGGAACATAATGCAGACAAAAAAATGAAGATGCTTCCAAAGACCTTGTAAAGATATCAAAAATATACAATGTAACATATAATGCTTCAACATATAGAACAGTGGAATATTTTTTATCCTAAATTTTGTACAAGAAAGTGACACAGGCCAGGCACAGTTCCTTTGATTCCAGAGACTTAGAAGGAGGCTGAGGCCAGAGGGTCACAGGTTGAAGGCCAGCCTTTGAGATCCAGTCTCAAAATAAAAATAAAAATAAGAAAGGGCTGGGTTGTAGCTCAACGGGTTAAATTCCTAGTGTCATAAGAAAGAAGTGGGAAAATAAATATGCATAAAAACAAAATAAACTGTCACAGTCTGAATGTTTGTGTTCTCCTCAAATTTGTTATTTTGAAATTTATCCCTCAGTTTGATGGTATTTGGAGTTGGGGCTTTTGGGAGGTAATTAGATCATGAGGGTGGGACCCTCATGAATGGGATTAATGCCATTATAAGAGGACAAAAACCTAGTTCTCTCTCTTTCTCCTGATTAAGGACACATTGTCTGCAACCTAAAAGAGGTTCTTCACCAGAATTTGTTTATGCTGGAACCATGATCTTGGATTTCTAGCCTCCAGAACTGTGAGAAAAAAATAAGTTTGTGGTTTCAGTCACTCATTCTATGATGATTATGATAATTTGCTATATTAGATAGAACTAAGACATAAACTAATAAAACCATTTCCCAGAGATAGAAAATATATGGCCATCAGATCTACCGTCTATTTTTATAAAGTTTTGTTGGAGTTCAGCCATATCTGTTTGTTTCTGTATTAGCGATGGCTGCTTTTGCACTACAACAGAAAAATTGAGTAATGATAAGAGACCCTATGGTCTATAATCCTAAAATATTTATTACTGTATCTTTACAGAAAAAGGGTGGGGGTGATATATAGGGACAAGGCAAGAAGCAAGAATTCTTGATGTATATACTTTTATGTCATTTTGATTTCTGAATCAATGAATAAAACTATGGTTTATTTTTTAAATTTTTTTTTGTTTATATGTGGTGCTGAGGATCCAACCCGGGCCGCACGCATGCCAGGCGAGCTGGCTACCGCTTGAGCCACATCCCCAGCCCAAACTATGGGTTATTTATAAAAATAAAATGAAGATAAAAACAGTGAACTCTAGCTTGAATTTTCTGAGTATGAACCAGGTAGTAATAAACCTTGAGTAAAAATTTGCATGTGAGCTATTTGTGAAGAATCATTTTTATTTCTCAACAAATATCTGTAAAATTAAAAATAATCAACTAATAAAATTGCATTTTAAGAAAATATATATATATTGGTTACATCCTGCATTGTGTTCTCAAAAATCACCATATAAACATAGCTTAAAGTGTTGCTTTTTGAGTGCTCAATACATATATGAAGCCCACAAAGTCCTGGGGACTTTGCTATGAAGGTAATGGGAATTATAATTGTTGCTGTTATGATTAAACACTTTAAATCAAATGTATATTGAGTTTTCTTTATATGTCACATAGTTTTTTTAGTTCTTTAAATATATAATCTTATTTAATGCTCGCCATATCCAAATTTATATCTTTAACAAGGCTTCTTTCATTAATTTCAGATCCATATCACTGATTACCTACTCTATTTCTCCCCTTGAGTTTCTAATAGACATCTCAAACTTGGTGCATCAAAAATAAACTTATGATCTTTTTCCCCCACACATTCATCTGCTCTATGAAAGCATTTACCATCTCACTGGACAGAAATTCCATCCTTTCTGTTACTCAGGACAAAACACTGAGTTCCTCCACCTATAAAATTATTTGCAGTCAGCTGGGCACGGTGGGGTATGCATGTAATTCCAGTATCTTGGGAGGCTGAGGCAGGAGGATTACAACTTCAAGGCCAGCCTCAGACACTTAATGAGACCCTGTCTCAATATAAAAAAAAGGCAGGGGTTGTGGTATAGTTCAGCTGTGGAGCATGCCTTGGTTCAATCTGCACTAGCACACACACACACACACACACACACACAGACACACACAAATATCTATCGTCTGAGTACATCTTAGTTTATCCAGTGTTATCACCCTGTTTTAATATTTTGAGCCACCATCATCTCTTATCTGAATCATTTCAATAGACTCCTCACTGATTTCCTTGTTTCTCCTCTTGCTCCTTTATGATCTATGTTCTTCAAAATTATCCTTTTCAATATAAGGTTAATCACACTGTGTCACTCCTCTGCTCAGTATACCACAATGGCTCCCTGTTTTAATTCAGAATAGAGAACATTGTCTAAGAATTTATTCATGTGGGGCCTACCCTAGCCATTTTAGTTGGAAAAGAAAACCTCTGTTATCCAAATACCCATCCCAGTACCACCCATTGCCTACTCTAGTCTATAATTTATTTTTCCATAGTATTTTCATCTTTTTGCACACTATATAATTTTCTTAATTATGTTTTTTTGTTTATAGTCTGTCCATCCTGTCACCTTTCTTCCATGATGTTCTGCCTCACTTAAGATCCAGAGCTATGGAATTGGCTGACCATGGACTAGATCTCTGAAACTCTGAATAAAAACAAACTTTTCCTCCTCTAAGATTCTCTTATTTGGTATTTTGGTCACAGCAAAGCAGAGCTGAATGAGACATAAGTATTATTTCTTACCCCAGTGCACACAAGAGGAAACAAAGCCTCAGATGGGTTACATGATTTACCTCAGGGTTAGAATATTAATAAAGGACAGAGTTGGGAATTAAACCCTGCTCTCCCATGATCCTCCCAGGGATCATGATCTTAAACACTAAATGACCTCATAGCATTTGTAGTGTACTACAGGCCATGCTAACCCATGTGTACCTTGCTCAAGCACAAAGCTAGTTGTGAAGCACAATCAGCAGTTGCCAGGGAACTTGAATATGGCTCTCCAGAGAATAAAGCAAGCTAGACGGAAAAGCACATGGGTGATGAAACTGTGCTATTCAGATTGACAGTGTCTCATATAACCTCACCTGGATAACGGGAGAAAGGCATACTTGAAAGGTTTTAGCATCAACCTACATTTTCTTCTTCACTTACTCTGTACAATCGTGTTAATGATACTTAGGCCAAGTCAAATAAAACATTTCCAACTGCTTGAGTTACAGAGTCATTTCATGAGTTAATATCCATTAAAGCTTCATGCCAAGCCATTGTGGGAGTTTTTAGGCAGAATCCTTTGGGCAAAAGAGCCTCTGGAAGTGGAAACCTTTGTTATTATGTGAATTGAGACTGAAACCTTCAGAGTCTCCTCGTTAGCTGAGCTCCAAATTCTAATGCAGCTCAAGGGGCATAATGTATATGAAAGAATTCTCCAAGTTTTCTCAGAATTACTGTGACCTCATAATTCTGCTCTTTTACCCATGCCTGTTAAATATTTTGTTTTGGTTAGTAGCAGCATTTGGAGGATGGTAGCATGCAGAATATGCTTATAGTACGGCTCCTTCTGAGATAGAGGATTGTAGACTCTAGAATTTGTCATTCATAGTTTCACATAATTTGTCATTGTCTGTTTAATGCATAGTGCGACCAAAGGAGGCCAGAGCCTTTTAAACTGAATTTTACAGACTTAAAAGAGTTTAATAAGTTTTGTGAGATACTTTTCAAGTGAACTTAAGGTGATAGATACATTTATTAAAGTGCTGATTTAAAAAATAACTTTGTATGATTACTGATACTGTCCTTGGTTTTCCCCTCATCTCAATATTATATACTTTTGTCTGTGCTATAGAAAACTGATTCTACAGATGGATTGACATTCAATTCCTGACTCAGTCATTTACTATCAATTCTAGTGTTTGTAAAGTACATTAATCCACTTTATAAAATGGGTTATTTTGAGGAATAAATGGGAATATATATATATATATATATATATATATATAATGTTTAGTAGATAACTGATATATGTAGTCCTCTTAGTTTTATATGATCCCTAGTATGACACTCTATGAGGGAGGGAGGTGTTATAGTACAACGGAAAAGAAATGTGGACTTAGAAGTTAGTAGTGTACGCAAAAATAACCAACACAGTTTCAGCACCATTATAGAAGTGCAAATAATGGGTATGGAAGCAGACCTCAAAAGGATCCACAAGTTTTCCTTTATTCTGCAGCAGAGTCAATCGATCAGGCACTGGAGGGGCTCATCTTCTGTTTAGGAAAATGGACACAGGTTACAGAAGGAGTATGAGTTTTATACTTTACAGTGAGGGTGAATTAATTGGAGACTGAGGCAGAATGTGTCCATTTGGGCAGTCAGCAAAAAATTTCTAAAAAGTCTGATATTCATTGTCACTGGGAAGAGCTCAGAACTTGGTATTTACTGCTTATCTTCTTCCTCTGGCATCTATTGTTACCCAGAGCTTCACAATTTGCTTTTCTCCTTCCAGGACTCATTGGCAAAGGGAAAGGGTAAAAGTCCAGGGCCCAGCTTTTCAGTATCCACTTCCTCCCTTCGGGACCCACTGTGGTTGGGAAGGGATGATTGTTGCTTTTGGTGAAGATGCTGGGGATCAAACCCAGGAAGGGATGAAAGTTTGTTTTTTTCCTTCAGGGGCCCATTGATATTGGGAAAGGATTTATTAGGAGAGGATTAATGGTTGCCTTCCTCCTCCCTTTTCCTCTGGGTCAACAGTTTTGTGGGGTTGTCATTTCTATATCCTTTAATTAGGCCTGGTTTAACTTCACCATGAACCACTATGTAAGTTTAAATTAAGTAACTTATCTATTATCCTATACCACTTCCTTTAATCACAAAATAAGAGGTTAGCACTAGATAATTTTGAAAGTTTCCTTGAGGCCTAATATTGAATAAGGTTTTATAATGTTCCATAATGAGAACAAATTCGGAAAAAAAAATAACATAATAGTTTCTAATTTTAGGCCTAAAATACATTTACCTAATAAGGATTCTGTTGAGAGAAAATAGAATATTTTATTATAACACCCATAAGATCTACTCCTGATTTTATTCCCTCCATATTTACTTTCTTTCTTTCTTTTTAGTAGTAAGGATTGAACTCAGGTGTGCTTTACTACTGAGCTACTTACCCAGAACTTTTTTTATTTTTTATTTTACTACAGAGTCTCACCACATTGCCCAGTATCTTCTGGAATTTGCTATCCTGCCTCAGGCTCCTGAGGTGCTATGATTACAAGTGTGTGCAATTTTTGCAGGTTAAATAACCCCCTTGAAATGGCTCATTGGTTAGAAACTGGCATGGATTTATTCTTATGTCAATGAACTTCATAAAAAGAAACATATATCAAATTTTATCACTCAAAGCTCAACACATTTCTCTCTTTGATATTAAGGTTATTGCACTTTGAAAGTATAGAAATAATTAGAAAACCAATGATATCTCATATTGTCTAAAAGGGATCAAGAATTTCCTATTTATCAGACACTTGGGAAGAAACTAAAGGTGGGTAAGGATATCATTTATTTCACTTTGTGAGACTGACAAGATCAAACTAGATCAAACTAGCAATGAGGAGACAAGAATGTCCTTCTGTGTCAAGATATCTGTGAATCTAAATGCCCAATCTATTCAGAACTGATAAAGTTTAAGAATGGAAAGCTATGTTTGTTTTGCTGAGGTAAGAAGTGATGAACAAATCTCATTAGTTTACAAGGATAAAGGTTAATTTTTTGTTTGCACTGCATGTTGGCTGCAATTCTGCTACTCTTCCACATGATTTCTTCCTTCCTGGATTTATGCTAAGAAGCAGCCCCCAACTGGGACCAACGACCCTCCTGGTAGCAGAAAAGGCAAGAGGGTTCATGAAACAATATGCTAACTACTAGAACTTATACTTAAAACTGGCATAGTTTGAATCATATTTCTCCAGCCAATGACAATCACATGGCCAAACCTGATGTCAACAGGGCAAGGAAGTATATACTTCCTTCATAGGAAGGTATCAAAAGTCACATGGACATGAACCGGGATATAAACTCCTCTAAATGCTTATTTCCTTTTCTTTCTCATGCAAAATATCTCAAATCTAGTTCATTCCTTTCCTTTTGTAGTTTGGTAAGCTTCATGAAGACAAGGCCATGTTAGCTGGCAGCACTGGGTTTAGAAGATAGTAGCTTATCAAAAAATATTGTTAAGCAAATTAATGAAGGAATAAACGGAAACAGATGCATGAATAGCATATTCCCTTTTGCTTTGGAAGAGTAAAAGAAAAGTACTCTTGAATTGGTGGAAGATTTCATAAAGCCAAAGTAGTGTTCAGAAATGAACTTAATGACTTGAGCTTCCTGGAGGGAATGTGGGTTTACTTCTGAGCTGACATAGCTGTGTTCTATAGAACTGTGAAAAAATCAATTAGAATGAAATGAAGTTTATGGTTTGTAGAGGTATTTAGAGCTGATCAACCATTAATTTCTCTTCATCAGAAACATAATATCCCAAAGTTTTTTCCTATGTTATCAGTAAGTTTTGATGTAGTCAGCTGTCATCTTTGCAGAACCAGAGAGGGGAAAGCTTTCTTAGCCAATGTCTCCCTCATTACACATTAGTACCTGCCTACCAAAAAAGAAAACCTTGAAATCAGCACTTGCGAGTTTTATTCGTGGATGGCTTGATGTCATTCTGAAAAAAAAAATGGGATTTTATCCACTTGTATTCCGAATAAGATGAAAACAAACTGCTGTTATTTTAAGAAAAACACTGTTGTTATTATACCTTGAATTTTAAGCCTTTTTCCTTCCACGTTTTTGGAGCTTCTGAATTTATATTGTCAATATATGCAAGAAGACAAAAATCATTTTCTTTGTTGCAGTGATGATATTGCCAAGGGAGACAAAATTACTTGCTGGGGACAGAGTGAGTCAGCAGCTGAGTCAGAAGCAAAGTCCTGGCTATCTAATTAACAGGCTGATGGTCCTACTTCCCAGGCTTATGGCTTCATCCTGTATCCCTTGACACTGTTGGGGCAGCTTGGATAAGGAAATAATATTATCATTATATGGGTCCCATATGTCTCAAAGTATTTGACTATAATTGCATATTAGTTATCCTGAAAACTAGCCAAAGGTAGGGTAGGGGTGAAATCATGCAGATACCTAGTCATGTTATCATTTACTATGACATTATAGCTCCTTTGAGCACAGAGGCTTGGAATACAGCCTGAGCATCACAACCTGAGCATATATGTTGTAACTGATGTGTAGAATGAAATCTGAATGTATGAGGGGCAAGGAAAATATAGAGCCAGAAAATCTTAGTTCATTTTTCCCTCCTCTCACCACCCCCTTTTTTCTTTATATTTTTTCTCTTATTACATGAAGACAGTTGGAACACAAAGAAAAGTTGCTGTTGGCCATTTTAACCAAGCCAGAAATGTGCTTCCCTTATTAGTATGCTGTAATAATCAGTTCATTCCCATTTTTCCCCTTTGGCTATTCAACCCTGAATTAAGGAAAGAAAATTTGTAATGGAAAATACAAGGTTCCTTTTGCATTCTTATTACAGAGGCGAGAAATGAGTGTCATGTTTCCTGTATCACCAATTTCTCTCCCTCTACAGGAGCTTTCTCACCAATATTTAAACATGCTGTTATTTTTCTCAGAAAAAAAAAACAGAAAAAGAAAAAAAAATTACTTCTGACACCAATTCCTATTCCAACTATGTCTAATTTTTATCTTTCATTTTATAGCAAAACTCTTCAACAGTTTTGGCTCCACCAGCTATTTCCACTTCAGAAAGGCTTTACTATGACCTGCTCATTAAATTGGCTTTCTCTAGGTTACCAATCAGCCCCATATTGTTAAATCCAGTGATCAATACTCAGTGTTCATTTTAATTGACTTTTCAGCAGCATTTGACACAGTTGGTAGTCCATCCTCCTCTAAATACTATTTTTCAATTAGTTTTCAGGATGTAACAAACTGAATTTGCTTTCTACCTCACTGGCTATACTTCAATCTCCTTTGCTTATTTTTCCTCATATTCCAGATCTGAAAACTCAAACTCAAGGGTTCTCAGTACATGATCCCTTTCACTTCTCTAAATAATTCAGGTATTTAAAAACTTTTTGTATACTGAGTAACTCCCAAATGAGTGTCTCTAGCCGGACCCTCCTCTGAACTTTATACTAACATAGCCAGCTGTGTATTCTATGCATCTAAATGGATGTTTAACAGACACTCTCACACTCAGCATATCAAAGCTGAGGACATGCTAAAGTCACCTAAACCTGCTACATTTCAGAAACCTTCCTAATTTCAGTTAATGACAATGCCAGTCTTCCAGTTTCTTGGACTAAATCCCAGAGTCATCTTTGACTCCTCTGTTTCTTTCATAGACCAAAGCCAAATCATTCAGCAAGCAAATCCACTTAGCTCTAGCTTCAAAATGTGATATATCCAGAATTTTACTGTCTTTCACTTCCACTGCCAGACCTCAGTCCTTCTATATTGCTATAGCAACCTAATTTATCTCCTTGATGTGTTTTCGTTTTTTTCTAGTCTCTTCTCAGCAGAGGACTCAGAATGACCCTGTTAAAACTGAAGTCAACTAATAGTATGTCCTTGTTCAGAGTATTCCAATGACATAGAAGAAAATTACAAAAAATAAAAATATTTTGAAAGGTTTCTAATACTATACTAAATAAAACCTAAAGTAAATTGACATAGGATTCAGCCCCTTGTTATCTGATATCACCTTTTATTGTTGTTCCTCTACTATGCACTCTCCTCTGAATCTCCTAAAAATGTGCACTGGGTAGCAACATGCCTAATGACTTTACATGTACTATTTTCTCTATGTGATATACTCTTCTTTTAAATATCTACTTAATTTACTCCTATACTTCATCCAAGACTTTATTCAGCTGTCAACTTCTCAGTGAAGTGCTCCCTGGAAATATGACATAAAATTAAAATGTTTTCATCTTTGTTATCAATTATCATCTAGAATATTATTTATTCTCTTTTTGTATTGTTTAGTTTGTCTCCTCTACCAGTATCAGAAGTATATTGTTTTGGTATTTTAGGGCTCAATCTCAGTGCATATAATAGTGGCTGGCATATAAATTTTTTTTTCATATTAGTCAAATGAGTGACTGGCTGGCTTAATGAATAAATTGTGGGCTAATAACAAACTAATATTTTATACAGATATTGTCATTAGTTTATGCTAAATAATAAATCAGCTTCAAATATTGTGTTTTTAAACAGCAACTGTTTATTTAGCTGATGATTTTATAGATCAGCAATTTTGTCTGAACTCAAAATAGATAGTTCTGCTCTTGGCTGGGCTGACCAATGCCTTTTTAGTCAGTCTCAGGTTAGTTACTAGGTAGTTTTACTTCTTAGGTTTAGCCAGCTGTCAGCAAAGGTCATATGCCTGTCATCATCCAGAAAGCTATTTTGAACTGTTCATCTGGTACTTGGGCAGAGTTCTGCGAAAGAACAGAAGTATGTAAAGCCTCTTCAGACCTAGGTTGAAAAATGACACGCTATTTCAGCCATTTTCTATTGATCAAATGAAGTTCAAGAATAACCCATATCCAAGAAGTGGGGAAATTTTATGTAACTCCTCCTTTATGGAAGGAGTTACAAAGTCACATTACAAAAGGGCATGGGTACAGGGAAGGGAATGATTTCTCCATTTTTGCAAACAATCTAAAACTTTAGGTTACCAAGGGAAGATCAGAACTCCTCTGCAGATAGCTTTCTGGAATACAAGTGGATAAATATCTCTCCTAGTGGTTTAACCTAAAATAAAAATTAATAATTTTCTAATAAACACAAGTTTTTCAATGACAGCCCACTTTCCACTTAAATAATCTAATATTCGAATTTTTATATCCTCCTTACTCAAGATTGATACATAGTTGAATGGAATAAAAACAGTGATTTTTAACAAAAAGTAAGTATTCAATTTTAGATTCATTTTTCTGTGCATGCTTATGTTGAGATATAATTCTCAATATAAGCAGAAAAATCACTTATTAAAGTTCAAGTCTCAGGCTGGGGTTGTGGCTTAGTGGTAGAGTGCTTGCCTAGCACATCTGAGGCACTGGGTTTGATCCTCAGCAACACATAAAAATGAATACATAAAATAAAGTCATTGTAACCATCTACAACTAAAAAAGAATATTTAAACAGTTCAAGTCTCATTCATATCAGAACTTTTAGCAAACAAGGAATAATAGGTAACTTTTTATTTCATTGGTTATTTTTAGTTATACATGACAATAGAATTAATTTTCATATAATTATACAAGTATGGTATATATCTTATTCTAATTAGGACCCCATTCTTATGGAAGTACACAATGGTGGGACTCACTATGGTGTATTCATATATGTACGAAGGAAAATTATTTTGGATTCATTCACTGTCTTTCCTTTTCCTGTCCCCTCACCTTCCCCTTCATTCCCCTTTGTCTAATCTAATGAATATCTGTTCTTCACCTAGTCCCCCTTATTTTGGGTTAGTTTCCACTTATCAGCAAAAAATTTGACCTTTAGCTTTTGGAGATTGGCTGATTTCACTTATCATGATATTCTCAAGCTCCATCCATTTACGTGCAAATGTCATTATTGAATTTTTCTTATTGGCTGAGTAACACACCATTGTGTATATATACCACATTTTCTTTATCCATTCATCTATTGAAGGACATCTAGTTTGGTTCCATGGTTTAGCTATTGTGAATTAAGCTGCTATAAACATTGATGTGGCTGTGTAACTGTAGTATGATGATTTTCAATCCTTTGTGTATATTTTGAAGAGTGTGATAGCTGGATCAAATGGTGGTTCCATTCCTAGTTTTTTCAGGAATCTTCATACTGCTTTCCAGAGTACTTGAACCAATTTGCAGTTCCTATTAGCAATGTATGAGTATACACTTTCCCCTGCATCCTTGCAAGCATTTACCGTTACTTGTATTCTTAATATTTGCCATTCTGACTAGAATGAGATGAAATATCAGTGTACTTTTAATTCACAATTCTCAAATTGCTGAGATGTTGAACTTTTTTTTTCATGTATTTGTTGATCATTCTTATTTTTTTCTTCTGAGAAGTAGACACTTCTCAGTTCCTTTGCCCATTTATTGATTGGGTTATTTGTGGGATTTTTTTTTGTGCTAAGTGTTTTTAGTTCTTTATACATCCTGGAAAATAATGCTCTATCTGAGGTACATATGGAGAAGGTAACTTTCATAATCTGATAAGGAATACATACAAAAATCCTCTAACAGATGCTATATTTAATGTTAAATTAGTGAAAATTTCTGAGATTACAAATGAGACAAAACTGCTCAAAATAAATACATTTCTTCAAGTGAAGCTCTTACAAGTACAATTAGCAGTAAACCCAGAAAATACAAAATAATCTACAAATGAACTTTTAGAATTAATAAGTGAATATAGAACGTCATTACGTATAAGCTCAATATATAAAAACAATTTTTATTTCTGATACCAGAAATAAAGGAATAGAAAACTTAAATATAAAAATATATTTAGAGTAGCATCAAAACAACAAAAACATACCTGGGTATGGTGACATGCACCTGTAATCCCAGCAACTTGGGAGGCTGAGGCAGGAGCATCACAAGTTTTAGTCCAGATTTGGCAACTTAACAAAACCTTATCTAAAAATGAGGAATGAAAAAATGGCTAGGGAGTCCGCTTGGTGGTCGGCCAGGGCGGCGGCAGCAGAACCTTCCTTCCCACAGCGAGTTTTCCAAGTGATAACTTCATCAAATGGCCAGTGATAAGCAAATGTCCGATGATGACAGCCCCAGCACCAGCAGTGGCAGTTCAGATTCGGACCAGCAAGACCCTGCTGCTCCAGAGCCTGAAGATCATGAAGAAAGAACCTTCTGCCTCCCAGCAGAAGAAGAGCACCAAACTCTCTAGCAAAACCACTGGTAAGTTATCCACTAGTGCTAAAAGAATTCAGAAGGAGCTAGCTGAAATAACCCTTAATCCTCTCCTAACTGCAGGTTGGCCGTATTTTTGGATACTTTCCAAAAGATTTCATCAAGGTAGTTCGTGAATATACTAAAGAAGAGCTACAAATTCCAATAGATGAGACAGATTTTGTCTGTTTTGATGGTGGAAGAGATGATTTTGATAATTATAATGTAGAAGAACTTCTAGGATTTTTGGAATTGTATGATTCTGCAAATGAAGATTCTGAGAAAGCTATAGAAAAAGTGGAACAATTTCCTGAAGTCTCCCAGGACGTTGAACCTGAACCTAAACCAGTAGTAGCAAACTCAGAGCAAATTGAAAGTGCATTCTCAGAAAACACTATGGATCTTGAGGAACAATTTTTGGCTCAGAAGAACCATCCTCATGCAGATAGTCAAACAGATAATGCTCAGGGTGAACAAACTTCATTTGAACCTTTTGAAGAAATACTACCAGATAAATTGAAAGTGCCAGAAAGTGAAAACAACAAAACCAGCAACAGTTCTCAGGTCTCAAACGAACAGGAGAAGACTGATGCTTATAAACTTTTGAAAAAAGAAATCACATTAGACTTGAAAACCAAATTTGGCTCTACTGCTGATACACTTGTGTCTGATGATGCGACGACCAGACTGGAGACTTCATTAGAAGATGATTTTGATGATGAGGAATTGGATGCTGATTATTATGCATTTGATAAGGAAGAAGAGGAGAATGAGGAAAGCTTTGGGGAGCTCCCGTTACTAACCTTTATAAGTGAAGAAGACATGAAATTCCCAGTGGAGTTTGGAGTGGAGAAATATTTAATAGGTGAAGAGCAGAATTCAAATGAAGAAGATAAGGTTGAGGTAACTCTGCCCCCGGGCATCAAGGATGATGATAAAAATATACTGACAACCTTGGAGGATACTTTATTTATTGGCACAGGCGGTGACGAGAAAACAGATATGATGGATTTGGAGAATTCTTATTCAGAAGAAGAAAAAGAAGATGAGGAAGCTTTAGTCCCAGATAGAAAACAGAAGAAACCACAAGCAGCAACAGATTATATTTATCTTGAAAGTGCAGAATATGGTCTTTTTGTGGAAACCTCTAAGACAGATAATGATGAAGAGCCAAAAGTGGACATCGAACTTCATATTAAAGGAAAAGAGACAGATGTTCAGGAGCCTAAGAAGCACCTGATGCAAGATGTTTCAGAATTAGAGGATGAGAAGGTAGAAGGGATGATTGCATATACTTCTCCCCAAAGCAATAAGCTCAGCTCATTGCCAGCTGTTGAAAAGGACAAGGACACATTAAAATCAGCCTTTGAAAACAAAGAGGATGACCTAAAAGAAGCAGTTATCCATACCTCAAAAGACTCAAAAGAAGTGAATGAAGAACTCTCTTCACTTGGAGAGAAGATTTTGGAAGATAGCTTAGAGAGTCTGATGACCCAAGAACAGAGTAAACCACCAGAATCCTTGGGTATTACAACATTCCTGGGAGATAATCAAAATGATGCATCCAAAGATGGAACGGAGGAGGCAGGTTCAGTAAATACACCAACCCTGCACATAGACTCAGTGGAGCATCAACCTCAGGAAATTAAAGAGGGACTAGTTCTGAAAACTGAAAATCAATCTGGATTCTCCTCTCCAGATGGACTTGGTTTGAAAGAGATGTGATTGTTACAGTTAGTCAAGTAAATGAGAAGATAGGGCTTTCCAAGGACGAGGGTAAAGAGCAGTCCTTGGCTGAAGAATTGATTCAGCATAAGGCAACACAGGGGACTCAGGAAATAAAAAAAAACAGAGCAAACTGACGAGGTAGAAGTACCGGGTCTCCATACCTAAAGGCCAGCAGCAGTAGAGGAGGATTATTATTCCCCTGAAGAACTACTGGAGGATGAAAATGCTGTAAGTGCAAAACAGTCAAAAGAAAAACATTCTGGGATTCAGAATGTTAACCAGCACGTTCTTGAGAAAGCAATTTTAGAGACTATCAATCCTGATCTAGAAACCAAAGAAAACAAACAAAAAATGAATATAATTTGGAAGATTTTTAAGAAAACTGAAACCACATCCAAAAGGGTAGACATGATGGACAAGGAACAAGGTGATATGGAAATGCGAAAGGAGGAAAGTCCTCTGGCAGATGAGGAAGCCCAGGGACTCTTTGACGGAAGTGACGAGGAAAACACTCAGACTTCAGGGATAAGTGAAGTATTTCAGGATAAAGATTCTGACGATCTTGAAAAAGACAAAACTAAGGAACATCTGAACACTTTAGGGTCTACAGAAAAGGTTACTGGAAAAGAAAACTCAAAAGAGGACCTTGAGGGCATAGAGCATATCACGGACGCAAAAAGCCAGGGTCCTGCTTCTGCAGACCTTGAAGATGAAATATTCCCACAGAGTCCACATATAGCCCTAAAGCNTATTCTCTCTCTCTCTCTCTCTCTCTCTCTCTCTCTCTCTCTCTCTCTTTTCCTTCCTTCCTTCCTTCACTTACTAAGGTCAAAGTGCATAACCTAGATCCACTTCACTTGCCCTGCCTCCCCTTCTTAGGTGGCTAGAAAATCCCCAGGCCGTGTAGATTCGAGTGGCACTAGGGTAATACACCATTCTTGAGATCAGGTTTGAGTCTTTGAGCTCTAAATCTGCCAAGAAGCTCAATGGTCTTCTTTTAAAATCCTTTCTTTCTTCTCTTTTTTACTGACTATCAGGATTTCCTATAGGATTCTCAGCTGTCTGTCTGACATCTAAGACCTGCTATCCACTGTGGGACTTCAATGGGTGACATCTCTCCCAATATTTCCAATATTTATCTCTCTATCTCCCCTGCTCTATTTTATTTTATCTCCCTCTGTTTTCTTTCTCCTTTTATTGGACCAAAGCTCTTTTCTTCCTTAAAAGATGAGTGCTTGTTCATAAAAGCACTAAATATAGGAGACAAACTAAATATAGGCCAGCATATCCCATTCCTGGGTGAAAGAGAACATAAGCTCCTTGTCTGGAAGACACATATGAGGTATTGTTCTTCCAGTATCTTGAACCCCACCTTATTTGGTCTAAGATGAAGTTCACCTAAGACATCTTGTTAGAGGAACCTGGCCTTGACATAATAGTCAAGGAAGCCAACTGTAGTAATCACCATATTCACACCCAATACACTTCACTGGCCAATCTCTTTACTCTTTAAGCTTCTCCTATTTATCTAAGTTCTGAGGATGAATTTTTGTCCTGTCTTCCCTTACTCGCTTCTCTAACCTATTTTTGCATATCCTCATGTTTCATGTTCCATCTAAACTATTGTGTCCTATATGGTTACTTTCAGCTAGGAAGCATTCTCAAAGCTTTGGTCTAACTAAATTCATGCTGATTCTTGTGTTTATTTTCACATTCCCCCTACATGATACTTAGAAGGAAGAAATTATATCTATCTTGACCTCTCCTTTAATTGATATAGCCCTGAAGGAAAATGTCCTCCTCTGATCTCTTATTTTAAATTCTAGGGGAAACAATTAATGCTCAGCCTATTTCTCTTTCCTTAAAAACCCAAGTTTGGGCTGGGGTTGTAGCTTAATGGTAGAGTGCTTGCTTCACATGTGTGAGGCACTGGGTTCAATTCTCAGCACCGCATATAAATAAATGAATAAAATAAAGGTCTGTCAACACTAAAAAATATTAAAAAACACAAAAGTTTATCCAATAAATGACAAAACATTGTCAAGCCAGAAGCCCTCTGAAGACTTTGGTCTCTCATTTCTAAGTTCTTAAAATATGGTTCTTTAGTTCATTGCCAGTTTCCACTAATACCCCCATCCTTCCAATAATAAAACCAAGTGGAAAATATTGATTAGTTCATGAGTTACAGACAATTAATGAAGCCATAATCCCACTATCCCACTACATACTACAGTTCCTAACCCATATACTATTATGACTCAGATACTAAATGGATCTGTATGGTTCATTGTTGATATAGCAGGTAAAAAAGGTTAAGATATTAACTTCCCTGAGGATATAAGGAGCTCAATTTTCTTCTCTGCTTAAATCTCCTGGACCCCTTTCTAATTGGCATTACAAATACCCCTATAGCCAAATGATTTTTTTTGTGCATTGCTGGGGATTGAACCCAGGGCCTTGTGCATGCCAGACAAGTACTCTTCCAACTGAGCTATATCCCCAGCCACCCAAGTGATTTATAAAATCTTTAAATTGTAGATTTGGGGAGCTAGTTTGATCTTAAAGATGCTTTTTCATGCTTCACATTACATCCTCACTCACAATATTTATTTCCTTTTAAATGGACTGATTCTGATACCATGGAAACTGCCCAATACACTTGTACAGTGCTGCCTTGATACTAAGAGACAGACCTCACTTGTTTGAAAATGATTTAATAAAGGAATAAAGATATCTGACTCTTGAAAAGGGGGTTTTTGCTCCAGTACATACATGATCTTCTTATGTACAGTCCCACTAAGCAGGGCTCTTATAAAAGCACCATTAAAGTTCTTAACTTCCTGGGAGATACAGAATATTGAGTGTCTCCGCAAAAGTCTCAGATCTCCCAACAAAGGGTATAATGATTGGGCCACATCCTAACATCAGTGGAAAGAACTCTCACCCATGAGACAAAAGAATCCTGTTTAAAGATAGGACCACCACAGACCAAAAGATAACTTACAGCTAGGCACAGTGGTACATTCCTATAATCCTACAAGCTAGGAGGATGAGGCAGGAGGATCACAAGTTCAAAGCCAGCTTTAGCCACTTAGTGAGGCCCTAAGCAATTCAGCAAGACCCTACCTCAAAATAAAAAAGGGGATGCTGGGAATGTGGCTTGGTGGTTGAGCACCTCTGGGTTCAATCCTTGGTACCAAAAAAAAAAAAAGTAACTTACACCCCTTCTAGGCATCACTGTTTTTTCAAGAATTTGGATTCCTAATTTGGGAATTAGAGTTGCTATAAAGCCACATAAAGACCTGATTTTACGCCCATAGACTAGATGGAGAACCAGCAAAAAGCTCTTCAAAAATTCAAGGATTTGTCACTGTCTGCCCCAGCTCTGGGAATTCCTGAATTTAAAAAAACCATTTACCCTATATGTAGCAGCAATGCAGTTGTATGGCAATGGGAGTCCTCATTCAAAGACAGTGGTATCCCATGACCTCTGTCTTACTTTTCTAAACATTTGGATTCAGTGGCATGCTGATGGCTGGGGTACCTGAGATCTCTAACCCTACCATATTCCTTGAGTAAATTAACTTTAAGACACTTAGTAGGGCCCCCACCACCACCACCACCAGGTTTGGAGTGTTCTTAACCTTAAGGGATATCAATGGCTAACAGAAGGATGATTATCTAGTTATCAGACTCACCTGTTAGAATTTCTAGAGTACTCTCAAAGGTTGCCAAACTCTAAATCTGGCAATTTCACTTCCCACTTCAGGAACAGTAGACAATTTCCTTCTCTCTTGTATGGAAACTATATGAAAGGTCTATTAGAGGAGAACTGATCATAAAGTCAAGGCTTTAGCTAACCCTGATATGGAAGGGTTCATAGATGGAAGCAGCTACATGAGTGAGGGAACTCAAAAAGCAGGTTATGCAGTACTTAGCCTCCAGGAGATAGTACAAGTAAAGCTGCTTCCTCTAAATTCCTCAGTACTGAGGGCTGAAATGATTGTCCTCACCTGAGTTTTGCAACTAGGAAAAGATAAATGATTATA
>NW_026000250.1:107098-113237 GCF_001458135.2 Marmota marmota marmota
AACCAAAGCAACGGGTGAGTCCTGACCGGCCCTCAGCAGGACCCGGACCGAGAAGCAGTTTCCGCGGGCTCCTAGCCCCGGGCCAGGGAAGTGCCGGGAGCCGGAACTCGGCCTCTCCGTGCTCAGTGTAAGCTCCTATAAGGGTAGGCTCCAAGAAGCAGTCCCCGCGGGCTCAGTTCCGGGAGCCGGAATTCGGCCGCTTAGTGCTTGGTGTATGCTCTGATAGGAGCAGGGTCCAAGAAGCAGCCTCCGCAGGCTCCGCAGCCCTGGGCCAGGGTGGTTCCGGGAGCCAGAAGTCGGCCGCCCCGCGCTCGGTGTTCGCTCCGATAAGATCAGGTTCTAAGAAGCACCCAGGCACTGAACCCTAGCAATCAGTCTGCAAGCCGCAGGTGAATGGCAGCCTGAAATTACCTGTTCTATGGCTGAATGAGCTGCAGTCAGTCGAAAACAGGGATGGTGACGTCAGCTTTCCAACATGGTGGCTGCTGGCCTCCTCTGTGGTCTGACCGGTGTGGAGAACCGAGATGGACCGCTTCCTTTCCCCGTCTCGAACCCAGAATTCTGACACAATTTTTTTATGACGCTGGAGATTGAACCTAAGGCCTCATACAGGCCAGGCAAACACTCTACCACTGAACCACATCCCCAACCCAAAACTGATATAATTCTTAATCTACCTGACTGAGCTTAATGCCATCTATCCAAACCCAACATCTAAAATTGACTTCCACACAGGAACCCCCACCACATTCTTTCAACTTTCAGTTTGACCTTGTAGACTAATACACTTTAATATAATTTTATCAACTCTAGGAATCCTAGGTGATGGCCATCAAACTCCAGTTCTATTCATACATTTCAAAAAATCTTCTAGTGTCTTTTTACTGGGATAAAACTTGTATATTTATGTTTTAACATGACTGGGTATTACTTGGTCAGATTATCTCACCACTCCTCAGAGTCATCATTATATGATGGCACAGGGTTTTCTAACTACACAGGTGATCCTCCCACTCATGGCTACAAAAGCACATGGGATATTCATGATCATTGGGAACAATGGGTTAACAATCTACACCAACCAATGAGTATTAGAGGCCTCCATGGCCTCCTAACAAACACCAATCTATCTCCTTTAAGCAAATGGACTAGTGACCCTTAATACACTCCTAAAGATAAGAAATATCTACTTTTAAACCTGGACTTCCAAGCTCAACCAGGGCATGTTCTTCATGACACAAACAAAAAGCCATATAGGGTCATATGAAGGACATACAGTGCAATTTTATGAATAGATTGGAAAGAGATGGCTGGAACATTAGGAATAGGATATGTTGTCTCTCCAGCAAATAAATTTTTTCACCAGAGATCCCCAAGACACCATTTCAATTTACACAGACTCAGAATAAAAAGAAGTCTAGGTCTAAGCTGTAATAGTAACTCTAATTGGATTGCTCATATGATTAGCAGGAAGAATAACTTAAAATGTAGTAACTACCAAAAACATTTCAGCAACCATGGAGGACATTGCCATAAAAACTGGAAAAGACTTTAAACTAGTACAAAAACCTTTAGACCCTCAAGCACAAATGATGATAAAAGCTAGGCTATCTCTGGCATATTTGCTATCTTGAGAAGGTAGAGTTTGTGCTCTGGTAAATATCTCTTGCTGTTTTTATATCAATGTGTCTTGACTGATAGAAACTACCACTGACAAAATTTTACCAAGAGCTGTTTGGAGTAAAAAATCTTTATCCATGTAATACGAAGGAAAATGGTGGAAAACTATTAAAGCTTCGTTGACAAACCTCACATGGCTGTTACCATTAGTAGGACCTCCACTATAGAGGACTATACTACTATAGTTTTATAATGTAGAATTATACTTGTGTTCTTATTATTTGACTCTTGCCTTTTTAATCTCCTAATAAAGTTTATATCTTCCAGATTACAACAATTCTATTTTAAGATGATGGCAACATAAGGATTCTAATTCATTTCAACAACTGGGACCAATCTATCTCTGTGTCCATTAGATCAGATAGGAAGAGACTTTAGATCCCCTGGGTAGATGGGGACAATGCCCCATATCACCGTGAAGTAGATAGGAAAGATGAAAGTTCTTCTTTTTGAACCCCTTAAGAATAAGGGTGTCTAAATCTCAGGGATGAGGAAGTGAAATAGGAATTTAACAAAAAAGGGAGAGATACACTGAATCTCTAAGTATGTACCCATGAACATTGAGATGCAGAAAACACCCAGGGATCACTAAGATGCAAAGAGTGACCAGGAACTCCTGCAACTCCTGAGCAAGATCCCCACCTTAGTCTGTTCCCTTGACCCATGTACTCATTTGCAAAAAGAAACATGAAAAGGCAGTGCACAAACACAAGGAAAATTGGTATAAAATCGTGTAGCTTCACCCTGTTTCAACCTCCTGTCCAGTTCTTAAATATTGCATCTGTAAAAATATTGGAGCCCCAACTCAAGAAGGGTCTTCTCACTCTTGAGAAAGCCCACATTCTCCCTTTAATGTGTATCTCCTTCCTAAATAAATCTCTGCTATGACTTTAACTGGTAGGTTGTGAAATTATTTTCTGTCACATATATTAAGAGTCCTGCTGATCCTAAGTTGAATTCCTCCCTCTCCCCAAACTCCTCAGACCCTTCTTCACAGACATTCTTCTCCGATGATAGTTACATACCCAAAATAATGCTTAAGACAAAAACAAAAAGACGAACTGTGGGAAAGGATATAAAGCACTATAACTCTCATATATTGCTATTAGAGTGTGAATTAGTGTGATCACATTGGAAAGTGTTTACTAGACTGAGCATGCACATATGTTATGATACATCAATTCCACCCCTTTCCTAGATATTTACCTCCAGAAATGCGTGTGTGTGTGTGTGTGTGTGTGTGTATAAATCCACAAATTACCAAAAATATTTGAGAATGTTCATATCAGTACTAACTATCAACAACCTTAAGCTACAAGCAATTCATCAATTCTGATTTTCAGAGTACCAAATCTCAGCTAAAAATGTGAATCACTTATTCTTGTTTTGACATTATTTCCTATTTATAACCTCTTTTAAACTCTGTATTTTCACTAAAGTGTTTGTAATCCAAGCCTAAGAACTTTAACTCAAATGAATAGTTCTTAAAGCCTAATCTTTGAGTTAAATCAGGAGTTACCTTGAGGTGCTTACTCTAGACCAAATATTTGTGTTGCCCCAAAATTCTTATGCCCTTATAAAAGAAATGTTAGAGAATTTCTTTATATATTATGCCATCTGAGGATATAGTGAATGATGGTCCTCTATGAATCAAGAAGTAAACCTTCATCAACTTTCTTATGCACTTCCCAGACACTAAAACTGTGAAAGACACATTCTTTTGTTTGTAAACAGCTAGGCTAATGGAATAATTAAAGCAGCCTGAACGGACTAAGATAGTGCTGCTTTAAGAAATAGGTTTATATATGCATGGTAAAAATAGCATACACAAGGTTTGGTATTATCCATGGTTTCAGCTATCCACTTGGGTACTGAGGACATAGGTTCAGGAGACTTTGTAAATATCATGGATGATGTCAGAAGCAAGGACAAAACAAATATTATATACTGTCTCTTTCAAAGAGCCTTTGTGTAAGATTAGAAATGTAAGAAGATTACCTTCTTTTGCTCTTTCTTTCTTACTTTTTTTTTTTTTTTTACTGGTGGCTGAACTCGGAGTGCTTCACCACTGAGTTATATTCCCAGCCCTTCCCCAGCCCTTTTCACATTTATATTGAGACAAGCTCTCACTAAGTTGCTGAGGATGCCCTTGAACTCTCAATCCTCCTGCCTTAGCCTTCCAAGTCACTGGGATTACAGGTGTGAGCCACCATGCCTGGTTCTTTTATATTTTCATCAGGCATTGTTTTGAAGAAAACAGCAATAACAAATCTAACATTGTATAATGAAATATAGTGTCTCCTTCATCTATTGTGGCTGTAATTCAACCACATCATGGATTTGAAGGAATCATTTTAATTTATAATATAACAATGAATATATAGCAAATAGCATCATTTTGGTCATGCTTTATGGGACCTGACATAAGGAATAATAAGAAGATGAAAAAGTTCTGCACTGCATAGTATAGAGTGTGGCAGAGTTCACTGCTTAATAAATATATGTGGAAGAAAGGGAACCAGAAGCAAATTCTACCTGCTGAAGAGAAAGAAGAGGAAGCTTCTGGCAAGAGTTCTCTTTTATGGGCAGACTGGTGACAGTAGCTGATTGCTACCCTGTTTAAGATACATTATTTTGCACAAAATGAATCAGTTATCTGTAAAATGTCATCCTGCCTACTTTTCTCAAAAGGATGATTAAAAACAAACTATTTTCAAGGTGTAATTATGCATAATTCTGCACAACTCTTCTGCAGCAACTATAATTTATAATTCATATTTACATTTTAATATTAAACCAATGGAAGTTTTTACTTCAAATTTAAGCAAAATATTTGTTAGGGCCATGAATAAATTTATTCTTCCCTAGAAAATGTGTCATTAATTAATTAAAATGTGTCAAATTTAATATTGACTAGTAAATAGTTTTGCTTTTAGGAATATAACAATGAATTTATCTGAAAATATAGATCAAAAGAATATATTAATTTTACCTTGTTAAGATCCACTGAATAATTTGAGGAGAAAATTACTCATTGCCTTCTGACTAATATTACTAGATCAATTGTACCCCTGGAAAACCAGTATTCTTATTTGTTCTTGTGGTTGAGCATATTCTTTAGAAACATCCATGCCAAAAGGACATTTTATCTAGTAAGCATATTTATATTGGACTCAGTGATACAGTATTTAGCTGGTCATTTTATTTTATGCATTTATTATTCTTTAACTGCAACTCAACTGTGCATTATATCCATTGTCAATGGGTAGCAATTACTTGTCTGCAAAGTTTATTATAGAAGCATCTAAAACACAAAAGAGATTAAATCATAAATTCATCTGTTTCCTGAGAACACAATGAACCATAAAAATCTTGCAAAGTTTGCTGAAAGTCTGCCAGACATCAACATTTAGAATTAAACTTGACATTTCTGTCCTTTACTCACTAAATTTCTGGCCGTGCATTTTGGATTGTATATACAATGAATCATTGGGAAGTATCAAGCCAAATATAAAATCTGAATAGTGTTCTAAAGTGAAGAAAATTCAATCTCCCATGGAAAAGAGTAAAATAGGATATCCCAAAATTAAATAGAATAGAAAAGAGCCTGCAATATATGTACTGTAATTAATTTGGTGATCTTCCAAATTCACTGAAATAATTGACAGAAAATTATAAAAAGTGCCAAAGTAAAGATAAGTGTACAGTAGATTTGTTTTATTCTAAAAGATATGTTGGATACCTTTATTTAGTTAAAAAAGGAAAAAAAAGAGGAGATGGGTTGTAAATTATGATTCTTCTAACATCTCTTTCTTTTTCTTTGCAGACTAAACAGTAACTTGGAAAAAGAGCAAGTGGTTTGGAATTAAATATAATATCTACATTAAGGAAGCAGTTCCATATTTAGATTATATTATTTGTATGTTTCTTCCTATATTAATAAGAGTTTTCCCCCTTAAAATCCAGTTTCATATGGTTGTATTAGGACCATTAATGATCAAAAATGTAAACAAGATAAATGTGATTAATAAATTGAATATTTTCAAAAGCAACTTTTTTTCTACATCTCAGTCTGTTACTAATATAATTAAGACAGATATTAAAATAATGTCAAACCACTCAATAGTGCTGTGATTAAAATAAGATTAGTTTTGAATCAAAATTTCCTCTGATAAGGAAAATGTTTGTTCATGTCAAGCAAGTGTAAAAAAAAATAAAATTTGTATTCATTCCCTTTCCTCTAAAATAGCAGAAACAACCATAACTACCACAATCACTACAAGAACAAGAAAGATAAACCAAGGTTGAGCCTATTGTTGTGGCTAAAGTGCACATTATATGCTTATTTAAGATTCCTTCCTGGGCTGGGGATATAGCTCAGTTGGTAGAGTGCTTGACTTGCTTGCACAAGGCCCTGGGGGTTCAATCCCCAGCAGCACAAAAAAAAAAAAAAAAAAAA
>NW_026000250.1:114273-179340 GCF_001458135.2 Marmota marmota marmota
AAAAAAAAAAAAAAAAAAAAGAGAGAGAGAGAGAGAGATTTCTTCCTTATACTTGGAAGTTTGCTTTCATGTAGAAATATCCAAAAGGTTTGGAAAGGGCCTCCATTTGGTCATCATGAAAGTGCAGTTCATAAGGGGAGCCATATATAATTTTAATTTCTTTACTGTAATGAATATGCTTTAGTGAAGTCATCTAATATGGAGATATGTATTGAAGCAAGATTCTGCTTTGTGATTTGGCAAAGTGATACCTAATGACCAGAGATGAGATACATTTGCTAGAAGGGAGGAAAAGAGGGAAAGAAAGGGAGAAAGAAACGTTATTATATTTATGATATATAATGTTCAGCTTTCTATTGTTATATTCTCTTCCCTATATTTTAAAGCTCCATTTATGCCAAATAATAAGAGACTTAAAAAATACCGAACAAAGGATACCAGTGCTATTGAGCTGTAGTACTAAAACATGACTAATATATCAAAAATATCAACTTTTTTTCTTGTGCATCATCTCAGATTACACACTGAGTAAGCGCAGCTGGGCTATGATCCAAATCAGAGAGTAAGACAGCTCAAGACACCAGATGAACAAATTTCCAAACCAGTATTATTCACTACAGTCATTAGACCAATATATGAAGCTTGTATTTACAAAATGATAAACTTCCAGATGAAAACTTGAAAAATTCAGTTTCCCTCACTGATTTTTAGCCTATTTGGTAACACATCTGGATATTTGGAAACATTCAGATGATTAACTGCATTCTTAAATTTTCTTGCAACTGTTCTGTGTCATGTAAACAGCCTTCAAGACTTCCTTAGGTTCATACATTCCCTATAATTCAGTAGTGTTATAAATATGTAAGTGTGAATTTATGTATGCATAAAACACTGAAACGGAGTAATTTCCTTCCTGCATATTTTAGTAAGCTTTTTCGCTGCTGTAAATAAAAGATCTGGCCAGAATAATTCTAGAGGAAGAATAGTTTATTTGGGGGCTCATAGTTTCAGAGGTCTCAGTCCATAGATAGGTGGCTCCATTCTTTGGGGCTCCAGGTGAGGCAGAACACCATGGAAAAATAGTGTGGTGGAGGGCAGCAGGTCACATGATGATCAGAAAGCAGAGAGAGACTCCACTTACCAGATACAAAATAAATACCCCCAAGCCATTCCCCCAATGCCCACCTCCTCCAGCCACACCCTACCCACCTTCAGTTACCACTCAGTTAATAACATCAGGGAATTAACTCACTGATATGGCTAAGGGTCTCATAACCCAATCTTTCTCCTGTAAACTTTTTTTTTGCATTATCTTACACACAAGCTTTTGGGAGAACATTTCATATCCAAACCATAACACTGGGGATACTCAGTGATGTCTGAAAACCCTTTTAATTTCTTTCATTTATTCTTTCTAGTTATATACAACAGCAAGATACATCCTGATATTATCACAAAAGCATGGAACACAACCCACTCCAATTCTATCCCCAGCACTTTCTCCCCCAACCCCCCACTGTCCTCCCTCCATTCCATGGATCACTTTTCATTTAATTCCAATTTACTTTTTTTAAATTAGTGTCCTATGAATACATTCAATTCCAGGAGTGTGTCATATCCATGTATGCACCTATGAAAGTTCAATCTGATTCATTCCACTGTTTTTCCCTTTTACTGTCCCTTCTTCCTCCTGCTCAAAACCCTTCATGTACTCTACTGATGTTTTCTGTATTTTAATGAAATTACTTTAGAGACATTTTGATTGTCATATCTATGGAATGCTACTGGTATCAAGTGTGTAGAGGCAAGGGATACTACTGAACATCCTAACAATGCACATGACAGACCCTCACAACAAATATTAGTTGAAGAGCTAGTCATTTAAAATTAATTGACAATACTTTATATAGATGTTTTCAGATTATAAAGCAAAGTACAAAAACTGGATAGCAACCTATGCTGTGGAGTGTTGTTTAGTAGTTCCAGTATTAAATTAATCAGAAAAAAAACAAGATATATTGAAGGTATAGTCATGCCTGACTTAAGCTCAATGTTGTACTGGAGCCAACTGGTACCAATTTGAGATGATTTTTAAATTTTCAGGATTTTTGTGAGCCAGTTGTTTTTACATTGGTATCCTGAAATTGTCCATGTTGAGATTATTTACGTGGTGGAAATCAGCAAACTCTATCATCATGACTTTTTCCCTACCCCCACACTCTGCCATTGGGAAGGTAGTTGTTATTTTCAGGCACACCACTGGTTAGGATACAGGGCACTAGGGATATTGCAGGAGATGTTATCTATCATCTACTTCTATGAAAAATAACTGTTTTAAATGGTTAATGGTTAATTTTAAATAGCATTTTTCATAATCATGTAGTTTTAGAATTATCTATTCTAATCATGCCTTATATTTACATAGAAAACATCAAATGTCAACCTCCAATTATACCATAAATCCTCACAGAAGCTTTAATTGGCCACTTCTTGCAAAACAAGGCTAATGAAAATATTCTGCCTTTATTAGTCAAAGGTTAACTGTATAAATGCATCCAATTAACTGACATGATAGGGGTTTGGAAAAAGTGAAGATTTATTTTAGTTAAGAAAAAGTGTTATTATTAAAAAGTTCAAAGTTGGCAGATTCTAGAAATAAATGATTCTTTCATGTAAATAAATTAATTTTCTCTATGAAGGTAAGGTCATCAGCATTAAAATGCCAATTTTATCCAACAATTAAAGCTCTAGTTATCTTGGTTGGTAGATGAATAGAGAATCATACTTTTTCAGATTTACTATTACCTCCTTTTGTTTTAGATATTAATTTCCAAATTCCACAACATGTATGAAATATCAAGGCATCATTATTTAAACTAATTTTGTTAAGATTTAGTTATCTTTTTTGAGAACTTGTTGCACTTGTTCATATAGGTCATTTTTGCACAGGAAATGTGCTGCTTTTTCCAATTTAACTTGGAACTTTGAAATGGAAAGAACATTTGCATAATAAACTACATTATTTTAATAGAAAGAGAAATTAAATGGATTGTTTTCAACAGCATAATTTTTCACTGCTAATGATTAAAAGTGAATTGAAAAATCATATTCAAATTAACTTCAAAATATCAGCTGAGAGAATTAAGTAGTTTAATACTTTTATGCTGAGTAACCATAAGAGAGATTCTTGACCCTTACCACCATCCACAAAATATGACCCACTTATACATACCAGTCCTTAATACATGTGATAAATAGGCAAATGTATCCACAATTTCTGTATCTTAATGACAAGTTGGAAAATGTACCTGATTTTGTGCAATTTGCTTCTTTTGGCAATAAAACTCTGTCTCTCTAAACCTAAGAGATCTAATTAGGTCACTATGACCATAAATTCTTAATGTTAGTCCTCATAAGATAAGCATGAGGACTTATGCTTACATAAGTAAACATACAGAAATAATGTATTCATAACCAAAACTCTACAATAATTAATTCTGCTACCTATCATAAAGGAAGCATAACTGATATCAAAATTAGAAATCAAGAAAACTATGGGCAAGGTGGCATACTGGTCCAAATTCTATTTCAATATCACTTCTGCATAAGTGTAAATATTATTTTAGCTCCTTATCATGTCATAAATCTAAGATGTCATCTATGTTAAGAAACATCATTATTTTATGTACCAATAAGAAAGAAAGGAATAAAATTGGAAATTATACCTGATAAAGCCCAAGATTTTAAAATATGTACCCCAACAGCAGATACTAAAATGTTTTCTAACACCCTGTTTTGGAAGCAATGATGAAAAGCCCTTGTTGTGTGACCCTATGCAACTTTGAATTTAGCTGTGGTTTCAACATTTGTAAAATAGACCAGATAATACTTAATCTTATTGGGTTTGATGTACAGATTAGATTAGATAAAATATGAAAAATGTCTATTAGCTCACTTATGCATGGAAAATGATTTACTGGCCTACAGGCACTTTTCATTATAATTTATTCGGTGCTCTGAGTGCAAATACAAAATTATGAATTACATAGAGGTCCACTGCAAGCTATGAAACTATTTGAGATATTAATGTCAATAAATCACTTTAAGTCAATAGGTTTTCATTTAACAAATATTGAACATCTACTACCTGTGAAAGGCAATAAATGTAATGCTCAGTGTTTGAATACTGGTTTCCTTACTTGCTAGATGTGATTTTGGACAAATAAATTCCCTCACTTTGCTTCCTTTTTTCTTATCTCTAAAGTAGAAATAATAATAGCTGTCATTAATTAATGAATTCTAAAGGTTTGGAAAAGTATCTAACACATAATAACTACTCAATAAATAGTAAATTTTACTTTATTACACGCTAAGCATTTGTTGGAGGGATGGGAATGTAGTAGTGAAGGAAAAAAAAATCCCTGTCTAGTAGATTTTACAGAATAATGACAAAAGACAATATATAAAGCAACTTAAAATATCAGTCAATCTTATGAATTATGAAGAAAAATAAAGCAGGGTAGGAAATAGAGTGGTGCAAGTGCTAGTTCTATAAAGAGTAGTCAGAAAAAAAATATCTTATAAGAGGTGAGTATTTAAGCAAAGACCTAAATGAAGTGAAGGAGAAAGTCATGGGTGAAAGAATTCCCCACGCAAAGACACTTCGCCGGGAGAATTCCAATTTTATTGCAAAAAGCAGTGTGCTTATATAGAACTAAGGGGGAGATGGTGGGGTTTAGATAAATGGCAGGCAACCCGTTTATTGGCAAGTTCTTTCAGATATCAGCTCCGGAGCCCAGGAATTAGTTCTCATTGGGGCTAAGGTTCCCCGCCAGCGAGATTTGAAATTGGCGCCGGCGGGAGAGTTCACACGGGCGGGAACTTTTCGCGCCACTGCAGAAAAGAAGAAGGTAGGAAGAAGAGGTGTTTAGGCGCCATGTTGGGGTTTTTTCTCTGGGGTATGGCTGCCGTTTATACTTTTCCCAACAATGGGGATCTTGGGGCAATGTTCCACTACAAAGAAGAGTTAAGTGCCAAGGCTTTCTAGAAAGAAAAGGGTTTGGCCTTTTGGAAAAAGCCAGCAGAGTCACTATAACAGGGGATAGAGTGACCTAGGTACAGAGAAGTTTTCTGGATAGGTGAATACTGAACATCTTTTATATTTTTTCTTCCAACTAGGTGTGTATTCTTCCCCCAGAGGTAGTTTTCACATTATTCAGAAAATGTTCACACATTTGATTATCAAAGGAGCATTCAAATAATGCCACATTTCGATTCAAAGAGACTTTCAATGACATTCATTTTAGTAAGCATCTGACTCAAAAGAAGTAACCTTTTTAATGGGTCATAGCTGAGCTTAGTATAATTTAATGAAGAAGCAAAAAGAGATGGAGGGAAAAGAGACAAATTAAGTTTTTGATGGAAGTTCTCATTTCTTTCAAGCAATGAAGTAGTTAAAAATTCAGAACCAGCAACAAACTGGTGGATATAATAACCAAAAGAATTATTTCTGATAAAGCAGCTATTTGGCTATAAAAGCAATTAATTCATCAAAATTTGCCAAGTCTAAAAACACTAGATTGTCTTTGATCTCTTCCTTCCTAGTTCTTGTAATTGAGGCTTTTTAAAAAAGCCTTACATCATAGACATACTTATTAAGGCCCTCTTCTTGTCATAACCTCCTCTATCCTATTCTTATAAATACTCAAAATGACACCTCCAATACTGAGGCAAAAGACATGTCCAAAGGCGACCTCTGACCATACACATAGGTCCATTTGTATGAAGAATTTCTACAGCTATCTGAGCCGATTATTTGTGCTTCTGAGATTTTTTTCACTAATCTAGTCTAACAAAATTGGTTTGCTATTACAGATGGAAACCTATTGTCCTCTTTCCTTTATAGAACTGCTGTAGTTCTGTAAATTGAACATAGTTTCAGAACTTTTAGACACCAAATAGTTCATTTTCTTTGTTTTTCATAATTAAAGCCTGTTTTTTTTTTCTTTCAGCTTTTTCTTATTCAATGTGTTTCATATGATGATATGGGATGTTGTTAAGTTAAAGAACCTGACATTTATGCATTTTATTGTTATTTGGTTTGACCTGGGGCACTAAGGGGTCTGATTACAGTTAATATTTGTTATCTAAGGATGAGGGAAGACAAAATCAGAATCCCCTCAGGGCAGAGATTGTTTATAGCAAGGTTCTAATTTATTATTTGTTTAGCATGTTTCTTCCTTCTTCCTCTTCCCTCATGTAAGGTCTAAGACACAGTGTTGAGGGATGAGATATGAAGGAAAATTTTAGGAAATTATCAGAGCATACATAAGCTATGAGAAAGTCACTGAATTATGTCTAGAACAAGACATTACCTGATTCCCAAAGCATAGAGTCCTATGCCATACTGTTAGCAGATGGGCAGCTGGAGAAATCAGAATGCAGGCTATCTTCCACCTAGCATTCTGAGAAAGGAGGATCTGAACTCCTATTTAGTACTGAAAGTCCCTTGACAAAGTTGTTTTTCAGAAGTAATGTCCCTCAAGTTACCCTAAGTAGCACACACCAGTGACCAAAAATTGAACTGGATTTCATTATAATACTAAAATCTGCACAGAGGGAAGAACTAAAGCTTCATTTCCATAATATGGGAAGTATGAAGCAGCATGATGTCAGACTGCACCTGCACAGTATCATCTCAGCCCATGCATATGATGGAGTGTTTTCCTGTTCCTGAATATGCATTCCATGCCCAAATAAACTGCTGCTTTCCCTAGTTTCCGGGCATCACTGCTTTGGATGTCATTCCCTGTGGTCTCATTTGTTGCAAACAAAATTTTTCTCAGTGTGAAAACTATTCTTGGTGTTCTTTTCTGATTTGATTCTCACCAAGAGGCAGACCCATGGAGTTGGGTGACAATATCTCCAATTAAGATAGAAAATTTCACCTGACAAATGGTGTCTATTTTACTCTCTCTTATTTCTGGTACCTCAGAGACATATGGAATGAAGAATAGAGCCTGATATTGACATAGGAATTTGGGAATAAAGGGAGAGATACTGAATTGCAAAGGAAGTACCCATAAACTACTGAAATGTAAGAAACAACCATGAAATATTCCAACTCCTGAATGATTAGTCCTTGTAACATGAAAGCTATGAGTAAGGACAGGGAAAACTGGCACTAAATTGTGTAGCTCCAACCTACCTGTACCTCCAATCCAGCCCCCCAGCAACAATCCTTCTATAAATATTAACATTCCAGACCAATAGGTTTTCTGTCTCTCCCTATGGAGATAGCCCACGTTTTCACTTGAACATATTTACTTGGTTTTACCCCAAAGGCAACCTTTTCTTGAGATGGCCCCATTCTGCATTGAATATGTGTATCTACTTTCCTAAACAAACCTCTATGTATGCCTTGACTGGCTTGTGCTGAAATTCTTTTCCATCATGTATGCAAAGAACCCCTCTGGTCCTGAGTCAAGATCCCCCTTCTCTCTGGGAACTCCTCCGTCTCTCAGAGACATATCTTTCATGACAGAACAGATAAAAATATGGTGTAGGCCACTGGTTAGGTAATATGTCCCCAATATTAGTAAATGGTTTGAATCTATGATATCAGTGAAAGTTCTTTAATGTGTCTTAAGTGTCCAGAGATGGAAAATGCTCAAAGATTGTCTTAAGTCTGGTCTGCTTCAGGGCTGTTTTATTGAAGAGTAACTGCAGTAATTGAGGGAAAGGTCTTATAAGATGGGTATAAAGAATTCAAAAACTGTGTTTGAATTTAAACTCCAAATGTTCAAAACCACCAAAGA
This sequence comes from Marmota marmota marmota, assembly GCF_001458135.2. Lineage (NCBI taxonomy): Eukaryota > Metazoa > Chordata > Mammalia > Rodentia > Sciuridae > Marmota > Marmota marmota. The sequence goes on from NW_026000250.1 coordinate 122,091, forward strand.
TTTTGATGAGTAAGAATCAGTCTTGAAATGTGTGTTTGTGTATGAGTATATGTGCAAGTCTGAGTATGTTTGTACTGGGAGAAAGGATGTTATGTTCAGGCATCCTATGAATCACCTTTTAAGTTTAGTATGAGGAGAGGGGATCTACCTCCAACACAACAGTTAGACAATGATAGATTGTGAAACAATTATTAAACAACTGTGTTCTCACCTGCATTACGTGACTATGACAGTCTTTAATCCCTGGAAACAACAACAACAACAACAAAAGTAACTTACTCTGTTTACATATGCATGAAATTAAAGAGAGAGAGAAGCTCTGGGGATTGTGGAACTTTCGGTTTAGCTGAAAGGCTGACAAGCTGATCCAGGGTAAAAACACACTAGGGTGAGTTAATTGATCTGATTTTTTTTTTTAATGCTGGAATCACTTGAAAGTAGAAATATTGCTGTGGGACTTGAATTTGTGAATAGGGCTCTTCCAAAGTTTTAGATTGAGTCCATTAGTGTGATAAACTTGTTTTCTTTAAAAGGTATAAAGGAACCTTGAAAAACCTTCCCAGGTGATGGGGGAGGGAAGGGTAACCTAATCTTTAAAATTTGTTATTTAAGAAGGAAAGATATAATCTATCCTTGGGAATATAAAATGATTTATTTGCAGAATTATTCCCTGCCTTAAACACATATTTTTATATTTTTAAAAAATTTATTTGTGGGCTAGGATTGTGGCTCAGTGATAGAGTGCTTGCCTGGCATGGAGGCCCTGGGTTAGAATAACTAGTCAAATGGTGGTTCCAGTCCAAGTTTTCTGAAGAATCTTCATACTGTTTTCCAGAGTGGTTGCACCAATTTGCATTCCCACCAGCAATGTATAAGTAAATCTTTTTCCCCAGCAACCTCGCCAACATTTACTGTTACTTGTATTCTTGATAAGTGACATTCTCACTGGAGGGAGATAGAAACTCAGTGTAGTTTTAATTTGAATTTCTCTAACTGCTAGAGATGTTGAACATATTTTATATATCTTTTGATCATTCATATTTCTTCTGTGAAATGTCTATTGAATTCCTTTGCCCATTTATTATGTTATTTAAATAAATGCTTTTAAATTGGACAAAGAAGTTCTAATTTTTTTAACCTTCAGAACTTGAAGGAATGTATATTTTAAAGGTGAAAATTATCCTAACATGTTCATTTGCTTTAGGAGACAGTGGCCATTTTCCTAATGATATAATGTGTTCATTTGAATATTATGAAATAGGTCTTTATTAGAATGAGAGGCCATGACTATTATTTAAATGTCATACAAGTGAGTGAAAGGGATATTTTAATTTTTTTTTTAGTTGTTAATGGATCTTTATTTTTTATATGTGGTACTGAGAACTAAATCCAGTGCCTCATACATGCTAAGCAAGTGCTCTACCACTGTGCCACAGCCACAACCTGGCACAAATGTTTTGAGTTGGAAATGTTCAGTCCTGTGTAGATTTGTGTTAAACTATTTTGAAAGGAATATTATTACTTTTAAAATCCATTTCATGTTTGAATTGTGTCACTTTTTTTTACTCAAAAGCAAAAATTTCTTTCCTTCTCACTAATTCTCAGAGTGCTACAACCACTGGCATATGGAAGGAATATTGAATTAAAGCTATAGCCAGGGAATTTATGGAAGGGCTAAATTGCTTTAAAGATTCTGCTAATCTATACTTCTAGGGAAAAACTTCTTTGAAATCTATTTTATGAGAATATACTCTTCCATAAGGGTGAGTACAATGGGACACTTGTAGAAGAGACTCTCTTAGGGAGATTTATATTTTTTTTTTTGAGAAATTCTCCTAAAGAACTTTTTCTCCCTTCAAATGTAATTGTATACATCAAAAAACACAGGCATGTCAAAAAATAAATGTAATTGATTCAATGTGAACTATGGAAATTTGTAGAACATGACACCAAAAGTATAAATTTTCTTATGTATCATAACCTAATTTTTAAAACTTGGCTACAAATTTAATTGGGAAAACACTGTGCAGTCCAAAAAGTATGCATTTCCTGGCCATATTTATTGATTCAGCTGTTAGTTTATAACCTAATGGTTAAAATAGATGAAGCAACTAATAAAATATGCCTAAAGGTCAGTATAAGAAGAGTAATGTTTAGGTTTTAAAGTAAAATTAAAACTCCAATATGATTTGGCTGACAGTAGAAAATGAGTTAAATTTTTGATTTGCCATCACACAAAATCCAGTGAAAATGAGAAGTAATATAATAACAAAATAACATTTTCCACTATAGGAAGTTGCATGTTTCTTAACTTGGCAATTTTTTTTTTTTTATTTGGTACTGGGGATTGAACCCAGGGGTGCTTAACCACTGAGCAACATCCCAAACCCTTTCTAAAAAATATTTTATTTAGAGATAGGGCCTCTCTAAGTTGATGAGACTGGCTTTGAACTTGCAATCCTCCTGTCTCAGTCTCCTGAGCTGGGATTACAGGCATGTGCCACTGTGCCTGGCTTATCCTGGCAATCTTAATTACAATGGAGAGAAAATGTGTTTTTTTTGGGGGGGTTAATTATTTGCATTTTTATTTGAGCAGTTTCAAATCATTAAATGTAGCAAGATATCAATCTCTGGCAAACAATTTAATTCATATAAAAATTTAGATATCTGGGGCTGGGGTTGTTGCTCACCAGTAGAGCGCTTGCCTAGCACATGCTAGATGATGGGATTGATCCTCAGCACCACATTAAAATAAATAAAATAAAGGTTATTGTGTCTAACTACAACTAAAAACATTTAAAAAAAACATTTATTTAGATATTTGCAATGAAACTGCAATAGGTTTGATTTTGTGAGTATCCAGGGTAAATTTTATTTGGCAAACTAGGGTTGAATCAACGATGACTGGAAATGAAATATTAAGGTGTAGAAACCTGGAGGCCTATGGAATTGCAAATCTGAATCCCTATAATTAGCAAGACACAACACAGAACTGCCTTGAAATTAACAATAGAAATCATGAAAAGAAATATGCAGGAGAAGGAAATAAATTCAAATAGTGGGGCTCAGATGGAAGAGTTTAGGACTGAATTTGGTCCAGCAGAAAAAAGTCCCAATATTTTATACAAAACCTCAAAAAATAGTAAAGGTTTATGACAGCTCTTTGTGATTCTGTAATCCTAAGCTATTTAATGACTGGGTTTCCTAGTATTGCCCTACAGCAAAGTAGAGATATTCAATTCAGACATCCCCAATTTACAGTGGTTCCACTTAAAGATATTTGGATTTTATGACAGTGTAAAATCTCTTCCAGTAGAAACTGTATTTCAAATTTGAATTTTGACCTCTTCACAGAATAGTAATAGGCATTACCAATACTCTCTAATGGTTCTGGGCAGTGATTGGGTGCTATAGCTCTCAGTCAACCAGAAGATCAAGAGAGTAAACAACAGATCCTCTAAAATGTACTTACTTTGTTGCTAAGCTAACTGTACTAAATAATTTTATGTTTATGATATTTTCAACTGACTTTGGCTTTGGAGGGACACAACTCCATTGGAAGTGAAGGAGCATCTCTACTATACTGACATGAATGCACATGATGATGCATCTAGACCTAGTTCTACAAAATTATGGTCAAGTTTCATAGAGAAGTAATATGAGGTCACCACACTGTCCCTGAATTCTACTCTACCTATCAACTATTGTTAATTATAGCACAATAAGACAGTAGTCCTTGGTGAAACCTCGAGTATGATTTAGACTATGCACATGTCTAAAATAACAACTATATTGAATAGAGTGCAGGAAAATACATGGTTTTCAGTGGAAAGGCCATGTGTTTGTAAAGGTGAGGAAAAGGGAGCCCCTAATATTAGGAAACACAGCCACAATCATATAAGGAGAGAGTGAATTAAAAATATTACCAATACTTAGAGTACTTAAACACTTGCTGAAATTTTAGAATGGCTTTGGATGTGCAGACATATATGTAATGGACATTTTTTGTTCCTTTTACTTCAATAAATATTTCACCTCTTTTAAGTTCTAGAGGAAGGAGAAATTTACTTAGGATCCATTGAAATCTCTATCCACATGCCTCTTTGTGGACACACACACATGCACACACATAAAGAATACATGATTTTGAGATTTGGCCCAAGAAAACAAGATGCCTATTCATGAATAATTTGAAAAATCCAGTAAGGAGGCAACACTGAGAAGATACAGTATCCATAACCTTACAGGACAAAAAGCATTGGTAGTAGCAATAAACTCATTTATCGCTTCTAAATTTTCCTAGACCGCCTCCTATGCAGGTGGTTAAGATGTAGCATTGTGAGTCCAATGAAATTCAGAAAGTTATCATATATTTAAAGCTTTGTATAATGTTTATGGTAGTGCTTCCTTCTGCAGCTGACATGAAACAGAGTATTATTGCTGAATTTCCATGGCTTGTGGTTTTCCCAGTACCAATAAAATTTCCTCATGTCCTGCCAGGGGAATCTACCTCCGTCTTAAAATTACCCTAGTAAATAGGGGAAGAGCTGGATGACTCAAATGGCTGAGGCAGTACAGCATAGAGATAAAATAAAGATTACAATAATGATACATACCATGTGTTTAGAACAATCACTGGTACTCAATAAGCATTCTGCACATTTTTTGTTGACTTCATTTAAAGAAGATAAAAATATATATCTATATGTCAAGAAAGCTGAAGTAAGATAATGGCCAGAGATACAGATAAATTCTGAGATACTAATAGAGATATTGAATTGAAATTATGAAGATGGGTGCACATTTTATACCTACATATATTATATAATATATATTATGTGTATTATATTTATATATTACGTTATTTTAATATTTAATATATAGGTATAATATAATGTGTATAGGTATAAAATTTTCACCTACACCCAATATCTTTATGCTATATTTTAATACATATATTAACATATATGTTAATTATAATATTATTGATATAAATATATTATACATATATATATATATATTATGTTTTAATATATATAAAAGATAAATATGTATCTCAATAGGATTCTAATGACTTAATAAGGCCTACACTACACTAATGTCCCCACAACACTTCAACTTTTAGTCCGTTTTTTTTTCATTATTCCATAGAATTCATCACTTTCTAATATATTATGTAGTATATCCATTTATTGTTTTTAGTTTATGGTCTGGCTTCTCTTATTCGTGTGGTACCACCAGAAAGCACTTTTTTATAACTATTTACTATTCACTCAGAAGAATTCTTAGCTACAGTAGGTGCTTACTAAAATTTTTTGCATATAGGCAGCTGTGTGACACATTGTCTCAATGGATGCAGAAAGATAGGAACCTAAAATAAAGGTAGGGAGGAAGAAATGGTTAGCAAGGTTTTGGCCATCTCAGAAATGGTCATTATAACAATAAGGAAGTGGTTGCTTAGTTTTCTAGCCAGTTAAGCCACCCTGGGTTCCAGATCTAGGCTGACAATGGGAAAGAAGCAAAGTCTTTTCTTAACTTCTTTCTGTTTTAATAGGTCATTATGCTTTAAGATGTGAAGGGACATTTTTTTTTCTTTGTTCAACTCCATTTACCATATGCCTCATTCCCTATACATTTTCTTCTTGTGATTGTTTTATTAAATGTTGCATGTTTTGGTCTCTGCATATCTACTTCAGTATTTTATAGAAGAGTTGAAGGCATATGTCTGGCACCAATATCATGCTATGTTACAAGAGGCTAATTAAATGAAAATATTTTATGAATACAATTACTTGCAAGTTCATTTAAGGTTCTCAAAGATACTATAATTCATTTCAGTAGTTTAATCTACTTTTATTTTTAACATTTTACTCAATTTCATTTAACTCAAATGCATGAGATTTTAAAAAATGATAAAAGAATGATAAGCCATTTTAAATATATATATATATCTGGGTTAACCCTAAAAGAGCAAATGGAAACAAAGGGTAATTAAATCTTAAGTATGTTATCTATACAAAACAGAAAATATTAGGAAGATTACCCACCTACCATTCTGTCTTAAAAACAACCTAGTTTGTAGCTTTTTCTATGCTGATAAATATTTAGCTCTAAGATTTAAACAAATATCTTACTAGATGCATAGAGACAAAATAGATGTCTCTCTGATATGTGGAAGCTAACACACAATAATGGGGGAAGGAAGAATGTAAGTTCACTGGATTAGGCAAAGGTGAATGAAGGGGATATAGGAATAGGAAAGATAGTAGAATTAATCAGACATAACTTTCCTATGTTCATATATGAATACACAACCATTGTAATTCCATATTATTTACAACCACAGGAATGGGAAGTTATATTCCATGTATGTGTAATATGTCAAAACACACAATATAATAATAAGCACATCAGATGGGGGAAATGTATTATCACTGTTACACCAGTAATAATAATATATCTAAAAAGAACAAATTAAAAAAAATAGAATGTATATTGAACTATTCATATTATCCAGCCATTGTGAAATACTTTAGGTAGGCATTGTGATGGTTAATTTGATGTCAACTTGGCTAGGCTATGGTGAGTAGTTGTTTCATCAAAAAATAATCAAGATGTTGCCCCAAAATTGTTGTTTCATCAAAAAATAATCAAGATTTTGTAGATGTGATTAACATTTACATGCTGTTGACTTTTAAAAGATATTACCCTCCATAATGTGGATGAATCATATCCAATAAGTTGAAGGCCTAAGAAAAAAGATTCCTGAAGAAGGAATCCTGCATCCAAACTACAACTTAGAAATACTGTATGAGCTTCTAGTCATTCCAGTCAAGACTGTTGCAAAATTTTTACCTGAATCGCCAGGCTGCATTTTACCCTACAGATTTCAAATTGCTAGCCTCCATAAATATGTGAGCCAATTTCTTAAAATCTCTCAATAAATGATAGACAGATGTATAGATGATAGAAAAACCATGAAATATATAAATGGGGAGAGAACCCTAATATAAAATTTTAATATACTTAGATTTCTTTAAATTTCACTAAACGTAACTACATACCATGTGCTGTGCTATATATTTAGGACATGATGATGATGAATAAAAATACAAATTCCATGGGGGCAGGACTGTCAATCTGGATGTCAAAGTATCTATATTAGCACTTGGGATACAGTGGGTATTCAATATAAAATCTGTTGAAAATATAAGTAAGTAGAGTCCCTGCCTTCATAAGTTTGAAAATACCTGGAAAGAGTGAGAAGACAACAGAAAATCATAATGCATGATACGTAAACCACATAGTCACAGTATAATTCTACTTTTCCCTTAAAAAGAAACATAAAACTATTTGTAGATAATCTCTGGAGAAAACCATGAGAGCATTTGCTCCTGGGGAAGGACCTAGATGATAGGGAATTAAGGATGGAAGGGAAATTTTTCTATGAAAATCCTTTTGCATACTTAGACCACAAACAAGTTATTACATTTCTAAAATTTAAAAAAAGAATGCAGTTCCTCAAGATTCAGGTTTTCTGTAGCACCACATTCAAAAATGCATTGAAACACATAATCTAATAATACAAAATTAAAGTAACTCAAAATAGCTGAAAGTAAAAAATCCTTATTAATATATTCTTTAAAATTTTTCATCTTACTGTCACATAATTTCAAAGGCCATGTAGATAAAAATTTTTTTCTGAATAACTGTTCTACTCTTTTTGCATTGAAAAGTAGAAGAAAACTAATGGAAGTGTTCATTTATACCTACTTATTTTTAACCATTTCAAACACAAAATCCAATTCCTCATATCCAATTTCTGTCATGAGTTTTAACCAGTTGAAATGTATGAAAGGAGCACAGCAGCTTTTAACGAATAACTCTATACTATTTACTAACCTTGAAAACTTTAAACCTAAATACACTAGGTTTCTGAAAAGAACTTAATTGGAAATATCAATTTTGTTTCAGTGTTGCCATGTTCTAAAGCCTTCATGAGTAATACTATACTATTTTTTTCAAATCACTTGTTCCCTAAATATTTATGCAAAATTTCAGTAGAAGTTATTACATTCAATTATCAGAGTTCCATACTCCATATTAACATTTCACTTTTCAGTTTCATTGAAAAAAAGTCAGGTGCAAATTGGCAATTATCAGTGGCTCTCTTTAATTACTCTTCAGCAACATTTAGGATCACAATTATTTTCACAGAATTGACTTCAGCTTCTTGTGATAACTCATGAATAAAAGGTAATGATTTTGGGAATTCAAAATAGATATAAGCACATCAGATGGGGGAAATGTATTATCAATGTTACATCAGTAATAATAATATGCAACTGCCTTTTGGGGGTTCTAAAAAATTCAGAATTCTGAATCCTTATCTATGAATGATTGGTTTTCCAGTATAGGTTCACACTAGTTTTGAGGGCTGACAAAAGAAGTAAATGAGCACTTAAAGAGAAGAGTTATACTTGATGCAGTACTTCGGCTACCATCCTGTGGTTATTTCTTGCCCAAAATCCAAGCATTCTAATCTCCTAAATGAAGATTCACTGGATAGCCTTTATACAGTAACTACTTTATGTGTGTGTGGTACGGGGATTGATTCCAGGGCCAATTTACTATTAAGCTACATCTCCAGCACTTTTTATTTTTATTTTGAGACAGGGTCTTGCTAAGCTGCTGAGGCTAGTCTTGAATTTGTGATCCTCCTACCTCAGCCTCCTGAGTCACTGGTATTACAGGCATGCACTACTGGCCTAGCATAAAATGTGTATTTTTCCATGAATATGAAATTGAAGTATTTTTCAATTTGGACATGAGTTTTAATCACATTCAAGATTTAATGCTGTTTATAGTTTCATTATTCTTCTGCAATCTCAGAAAATAGTAAAAATAGTAAATGACCAGCTGCTTGTTTTCTGCTGGTCCCTGAAAATTCTGGAGGATATCTGGAAGCCAAAGTTTGGCCCTTCAATGATCTGTTTCTTGGACATGGCAGGGAGAAGGCTCGACCTTACTTATAATTATAAAAATACCCACTCAATTCAAAATAGATATTATACCCATAAATTAGTATACATTCTAAAGATAAACTACCAAAGAATAATAAGGATGTGAGAACAATATCACTCTCAATTACTGTTGTTAAGAGTGGAAAATTATGGAAGGAGACCCTCAGGGTTATACAAAATTACATATAAGAGGAAGTGAGGGGAAAGGGAAAAATAATACAAGGGGGAGAAATGAATGACAGTAGAGGGGGTAGAGAGAGAAGAGGGGAGGGGAGGGGGGATAGTAGAGGATAGGAAAGGCAGCAGAACACAACAGACACTAGTATGGCAATATGTAAATCAATGGATGTGTAACTGATGTGATTCTGCAATCTGTATACGGGGTAAAAATGGGAGTTCATAACCCACTTGAATCAAAGTGTGAAATATGATATATCAAGAACTATGTAATGTTTTGAACAACCAACAATAAAAATTTTAAAAAAAAGAGTGGAAAATTAGAGAAGTGCAGTGGTGCAGACCTATAATTTTATTTGTGGGGGAGACTGAGCCAGAAGTATCACAAGTTCAAAGCCAGCATCAGCAACTTAGTGAGGCTGTAAGCAACTTAATAAGACCCTGTCTCAAAATAAAAATAAATAAATAAAGGGCTGGGAATTGATTAGGCACCCCATGGGTTCAATCCCTGGTACCAAAAAAGAAAAAAAAAATAGACAATATTACTGGAAAGCAATTTGTCAAAACATTTTGTCCAAAAACATTCACTGATTCTGACATAACATTCCTATGTACATATATGAATACTCCAAAGTGAATCTCACCATCATGTACATCCACAAGAAATTGATTTTAAAAAATTATGGGTAAATAACAGAGAGATCAACAGAGGGAAGGGAACCAAAGATGGGGAAAGGAAAAGGGAAGGAGAGGTGCTAGGTTCTGAATTAGAAACAGATATATTCCATGTTTGTATAATTATGAGAAAACAGGTTCTACCGTCATACATAAATAAAAAGAACCAACAAGCGGTCTGAGATTGTGGCTTAGTGATAGTGCACTTGCCTAGCATGTGTGAGGCACTGGGTTAGATTCTCAGTGTTGCATATAAATAAATGAATAAAATGAAGATCCACTGATATCTAAAAAAGTATATGAAAAAATGTTGGATTAATTAAAAGAAGAATCAATAAAACTTTTAAAATTCATATTTTTGACCTGATAATCCTTCTTCTAGCAAAAATTTAAAAACTAATTAGATATTGCCTAAAACATTTAGAATAAAGGATGTTCAAAGTGATGTTATCAATTATAATAAATAAAAGAGGTTTTTTTTTCTGATTCATGTTCTCCTGTCTTTTCTAAATATCGTACAGTAAGTAAATATAACATCAAGTTAGCAAATGTATACACATGATTAAAAAATATTTCAAGTTCAACATGTTGTAATTTCTCTCTCTAAAAAGTACTTTAACTGTTAATCAAAACAGGGGAATATAAAGATACTATATGACACAACTGAAGTATCCTCATGGTACTCACCTACAAGGCTTCACCTCCCCATAGCACATTCAAATAAAAGGATATGTTGGACTGAAACAAAGCATACTTCTCCAAAGAATCTACTTTTCGTACTTTCAAATGCTTTAAAACTTACATATTTGAATATGCAAGAAAGTGATATACTCTATTTGGCTAATAAGATGACAGATTAGACTTGTGCCCACAGTGACATTCCTATTGATAAGTTACTTTTGTAATATCCACTTCTTTTTTTATACCACTAGGTGATTGCTCTCTAAGCACTGATTATTAAATGTTCCTAGAGGGATGGAGCTGTAGTTCAGTAGCAGAGCACTTGCCTAGCACACATGAGGCACTAGGTTTGATCCTCAGCAACACACAAAAATAAAATAAAAAAATAAATGCATCCATCTACAATTACAAAAAATTAAAAAGGTTCTTGGAAGTCTGACTAAAAATATTTGCTTAATATTGTTTAACACATCAAGTCCCTGAACTTTTCATACTGTACCATTCCTTCTCTATGCAGGGGCAGGGGAATCAGCAATCCTATGAATTAATCCAATATGGAACATTTTGTGTGTGTGTGTGTGTGTTGTGCTGGGGATCAAACCCAGGGCCTTATGCATGCAAGGCAAGCACTGGACCAACTGAGCTATATCCCCAGACCTATGAAACATATTTTGAGAAACATGGTATTTAGATAATGATTCAAATACCTGTCCAAAGTAAATGTGCTTTCACTCCATCTATATGATGTATCTTTTCAAAATTATTTCATTTGGTTTAAAATACATCATATTTAAAAAAATATTTATTAAATAACAAAAGTGAACTTCTACTAACAACATTTTTAAAGAAAGTAGTTTGATGATTCAAAGACAAGAATAATAGAAGAAGCAAGAAGCAACAGAATAAGATATTTATGGTGGGACAATGAGCATAACCTATTTGGGAACATTAAACCTATTTGGAACATTAACCTATTTGAGAAAATTAAATCCTCAGATCAAATATTGAAAAATTAGAGAAATAATAATGGTTGTGAAATTTCAAAATTGAATGGTAAATTTTGTATTTACATCATGAGGCTATAAATCAACTTTGGATTTATATATTTGGAGACTTTTTGATATTATGTCATTTACAGATTTATGTAAACATATTTACATATATTATGATTCCCACAGACACATATTGCCATAAAATTACAATAAAAACAAAAAAAATAAATATTACAGTTTATTCTAGACCTACTCTCAATCTCATGAAATTTGTCCTAATTTCTTTTTGGCTCTGAGTTCCCGAGCCTATGATTATTTCTGACCTTCTGTTATTAAGACTATTGGGTTAGATTAATAAATGCTATTGATAATTTAAAATATTTTAAGATGATGAATATGTTGCCATACATTTTTTCCTAAACCAAAGCACAAAAAAGTCTGGTATATCACTTGGTAAACCAACTCCATCCTTTCTTCTTTCCCTTCTTCTTTTAGAAGATGCTAGCAATTTCTCACATGATTTTTTAATAGTTCTTTATAAAATAAATTTTTCCATTTAACAATATTCCATTAAATGAAGAAACAAATGAATACACTCATGTCTCTCTCTTGAGATCATTTTAGCACATGCAGTACTTTTTTTCAAAAGGCATCACACATAAGTCCTGTGAGATGCTCCTGGACAACATTATTCCACACTAACTGGAGATTCACAATGTACATGATAACTTGAAAAGCTCTAGAAAGGTCTGCATTAATAGAGAAATAAACCTATTGTTATGGCTTAAGTATAAAATCAAAAGCTCATGTGTGAGAAAATGTAAGAAAGTGTAGAGGTGAAATGATCTGGTGATGAGATCATTAACTTGATCACAGAATTAATCCACTTGAATGATTTGACTGGGTAACAACTGTAGGCAGGTAGGGTGTGACTAAAGGAGGTACATCACTAGGGGTGTGCCTTTAGGTATATATTTTTTTCCTAGTATTAAGAGCTCTCTCTGCTTTCTGGTGGATGTTCTGAGATGCTTTTTTTTTTTTTTTGCCATATTCCACCTTACCTCAGGCCCAGAGAAATAGAGTAGGCTATTGATAGACTGAATCTGAATATGTAAGCACCAAAAAAATTTTCCTGCTCTGAAACTATTGTCAGGTCTGTTGGTCACAAGCTAACTAAAACACCCAATTCACCTTCTTCTGAATCAATATGACTATGTACCTCAAATCAATCCTTCTTTCTTTCCGTCCTTCCTTTCTCTCTTTATTTCATTTATTTATTTTTCTTTAAATTTAACCATATGTTAACAGCTAACCTGAAATAAAATACTGTTTTACAAACTATACTTTAAGAAACATTGATATGCAATATTTTGTGCAGAAATCTGGGGATGTGAGATCTGTTTCCTATTGAATCATCACTGGAAAATGATTAATTGCACAATCTTAGGATCTTTTTTGTAAATATTTTAAAATAATTATCATTTTAGACATATTTGTGTCTAATGAATTTCTCTGAGAAATATTAATTTTGAGGTTCAAAATTAGATAGATCATATGAAAGAAGCAAAATCCTGTTCATTAAACTGATTATTTGATTGGTCTCTCAAAATACTCACATTTGATAAAATACAAAACTGATCAAAATAACAATGCTGCAACATCTTTATAAGATAAAAAAAAAGCTTTATGAGAAAAAAAGAAATGATGTATATCTGTAATGTTCAATTTATAGCCACTAGATAGTTGTGAGTATGTTGAGCATTTGGTAGGAAGGAATCAAATGTTTAAATTTTATTTGTATAAGTTCAAATGGCCACATATGACTAATAGGTGCCATTTTGTACAGCATAGCTTCATAATGAAATAATTTAGTATTGTGTTGTTACAAACTAGTGATATGATATTATTCAAAATGTTTAAACCAACTCAGTCAAAAACTAAGAGATTACACATCCTTTAGAAAATTAAATAAATGTTCACTTCTAAAATGCTCCACAGACGTGACACACTAATACTAAATGTTTGAGGGAAACTTAGTGTCTCTACCTTGGGCTGTTGGAACTTGTAGACCAGGAATGTCTTCCTTAAGGAAGAGAGAAGTTGTTTATTAAATTCCCATCTACCTATGAAGAAAAACAAACAGCTTTCTATAGCTGCAGAAAGGACATAAGTTGAAGTCATTCCTATCATTCTCACAAACCAGCCCTCAGGCCACATTTTTATAGTAATATAGAACAACAAAGTAAAAATGGTAAATCACCTTTCTTATAAGATGCATTGTATATATCCCATCTTAGTCCTAGTGATCTTTTCATACCTGTAAATATTCCTATTAGGTCTGTCTCAGACTTATTATTGACGTTCATTACAGTATTTGGCGATGTTTAAACACCTTCTCAAAGACTTTCACTTGGCCAACATGGCATTGGTCTTTCCCCCTCATTATTATTATTTTTGCTTGCAGTTTTAGGTTTGCAGCAAAATTGAGAAGATGGTACAGAGATATACCATGGCCTGCCCCCTCACATCAAAAGCTTCTTTTACCGTCAATATCCTTCACCACATGGCATGTTTGTTATAACAGATGAACTTCCATTAACATATCCTTATCACACAAAGTCCATACTTTAGAGTTTACTCTTGATTTTTTACATTCTACGGATTTGGACAAAAACGGACATGTATCTACCATTATTATTTCAGAATAATTTCACTGCCCTAAAAATGCTCTGCATTCTACCTATTCATCCCACCCCACTACCTATCCTTAGTAGCCACTAGCATTTTATGGTCTCCATAGTTTTGCTTTTCCAGAATGTCAGAGTTGAAATCACACAGTTTGTAGACTTTTTTTTTTTCATGGCTTATTTACTAATTTCCTTTTAATGCTGAATAAAATCCTTGGTCTGGATGTACTGTGGTTTATTTAACCATTCCCCTATTACAAATAGGCCATATTGTTCCATCATTTGACAGTTATGAATAAAGCTGCAGAAAACATTCGTGCTCTGGGTTTTCATGTATTTAATTTTTTAACTCCTTTGAGTAAATAACAACAAGCAAAACTGCTAGATTGTAATATATTAAGAGTATGTTTAGTTTTGTAAGAAACTGCCAAACTGTCTTCCTAAATGGCCATATCATTTTGTATTCCCCCTAGCAATGAATGAAAGTTCCTCCTGGTCCACATCTTTGCCATTATTTGTTGTTTGCACTATTCTCTATTTTGGCCATTCAAATAATCTTCTCAGTCTAATTTAGTGGTATCTCATTGTTTTCTTTTTAATATTTATTTTTAGTTGTAATTGGATACAATATCTTTATTTTATTTACTTATTTTTATGTGGTGCTGAGGATCAAACCCAGGGCTTCGCCTGTGCTAGGTGGGAGCTCTACACCTGAGCCACAACCCAGCCCCTCATTGTTTTAATTAGCATTTCCTTGACAACATAAGATGTGAAACCTCTTTTCATATGATTATTTGCATATTCTTGGATAAGATGTGAGAGGTGATTTTGGTCAATTTTGGAGGGAGTACTTGAGATTGAACTCAGGGGCACTCGATCACTGAGCCACATCCCCAGCCCCATTTTATATTTTATTTAGAGATAGGGTCTCACTGAGTTGCTTATCATCTTGCTTTTGCTGAGGCTGACTTTGAACTTGTCATCCTCCTGCCTCAGGCTCCAGAACTCCATGGAATACAGGTGTGTGCCATTGAGCCCAGCTTTGGTCAATTTTTTTAATTGATTGTTTTCTTACTGTTGAGGTTTAAAAAATATTTGCTTATTTAGGATAAAAGTCCTTTATCAGGGAGGGACAAGATGGTGCATTAGAGTGAGGTAGCATTTCTCTTAGCTCAGATACCTCTCAGAACTCAAGCAGCGGGAATACTATGTCTCCCCAAGGCTTAGAGTTAAAAATCCTGAGGCTGGAGGGGCAATCTGCCCTAGCTGAACCAGAGGCTTATTAATTGTTTGACTCATTAATCCTATATAAAAATACCTCTCCACTGGAGTTTATCAATCATTAGTGGACAGCTGATCCAGGAGCCATATTGGTACTGCAGCTTGGGGAAGCCTCCAGAACCTGGAAATCCAGATCTGTGAGTTTGCAGCTAGGTCTGCATGGGTCTGTCTGAGCCTAGAAAACCTGTGGAAGATCAGAAACTGGAAGGATTTTCCCCCAGGAGAATACAAGTTAGAAAGGCTCAAGAAAACTGGGCTCTCCCCAGCTCCATGAGTTCTGCAGCTCACAGGGACTGTCTATAGTGGTTTGGAAGGTTAGAAGAGAAGGTGTAATGGGAATTTTGCTCTTAGCTTGTCCAGCCAGCCCTCCAGCACCCACTGGGTTCCTGGGGCCCACCTGGGCCAGCATTTGTTGGGTCCTAGCACCAGTCTTGGCCCTGGCTCCCTCCCCAGTCCAGCATTCACGGGTCTATGGCACCCACCAGGTCCCTCTGGCTTCCCAGTCTTCAGTCTGTTATCTCCACTCCCACCAGGCCCACTGCCAACTAGGCCTGCAAACAGCCGCTTGCCCATAGCCCTGCATGCCAGCTGCTGTTCACCGTTGAGCATCCAGCTTTGCTGCAGGCCTTCAGGTTTCTACTTGGCTCTGACCCACCTAGTACAGACCAGTTGAGTCTACAACATTGCAGGGCCCCACATGTCACTTCACTGCCAGACCCTCCTGGTTCAGCACATAGCCCTGCTGCCAGCCCCAGGATCCAGCTCCATACCTTGATCCGCCTGCCACCCTGATGTGGCCAGCTGCTTTGAGACCCACCGGCAAACTAGTTTCCCTGGCTACCGCTTCACAGCCCAGCCAACCCACACTAATCTCCCTAGAAGGGAAAACTTACACATGGTGAGCAACACAATAAAACGAAAGGATGCATAATCCACCGCCCTTACTGCCATGCCTAGATCATACTTCAACACAAAGAAAACTAGGTGGGCACAGACAGTGAACATATGCACTCATTGACTATTTTGTCCACCAGACTAAATATGAGTCCTTAATTTCTTAATATTTCACCAAGATTTTTCTTTTTTGTTTTCTTTTTGGTTGATGTTATAGTAGTTCTGTTTTGCTTTATGAATTTGTTTCCATACTGGATTTTTGTTTTATTTGAATGTATACTGACTGATTCAAGGATTCCCATACATATACATATTTGTTTCTCTCTCCTCATTTCCAGCTCTTTTTGTCTTCATTTTTCTTTTTCTTTCTTTTTTTCCTTTTTTTTTTTGAAGGTGTTATTTCCCCATGCTCTGTATTTTGAGGGTTAGGGTTTCTGATTAACTTAGTTTGATTTTGTTTTGTATCATCTTTATCACTACTCTGTCTTGTCTCCCTCTCTCTTTTCTATTCCTGAAACCTAAATTCCATTCTCTCTCTCATTCTTTATAATCTTCTCTTTTATTTTTAATTTTTCTCTTTTAAACTAACAACATATCCTAAGTTACCACTGCATCTGCCCTATTCACCCTTTGAAATTGCAAACACTTTTCTACCCTCCTATCTCTTCTTCTTTACATACACTCAACTCAATTCTTAACACTTCTTAATACTAATTGATGTATATAACATCTACCCTACCACCAATATAATAGCAATAATTAATACAGCTCAAGGCATATACAACACCTATTGTCTGATTTTAAACCAGATGATACATGATTATGTACTTTTTTATACTGATGAAAATTTCTAATCCCATTTTGCTTACATACCATACCAATTAACTCTAGATATCAAAATAGGCACTAAGAAATTAGTCTACAGTTATATACTGTTTGCATACATTGTTGTTATCATTAGGCTTACCCCACATCTGTGAGATACTAGTAAAATAGAAGAACGCTGTAAGTTCATAAGGTAGGAACTCTATAGCCTCATATCCATCCATATAGATAGGTAGCGACACACAAACAATATGAAAAAGCAAGGGAACAAACCATCTCCTATAACACAGAATACCTTAGCAGTAGACTCCATTGACACCACAGTGGAGAAACTGTAGAAGCTAGAATTCAGAAAGTTCAATAATACACTACTGAACTGTTAGAGTCTGTAAACAAGTCAAAATAACACCTGGCATTTTGCCAGGGGAATCTTAGAGTTCGTAAACAAGTCTGGATGGTGCCTGGCAAAATGCCAGAGGGAGTGGTTTGAGAAGTAACAAAAGCGAGCCATTAAGTGTGGAGATTCCTTATTCGTTGACTGATGTATCTAGTTTATGCTAATTAGATAAGCTGTGTGGAATGTATAAATACTGCTCCTGTCCTGCAATAAACGGCTCCTACTCCTGCTGTATCAACGTACACAAGTTATTCGTCACCCCCCGGTTATTTTGCTGCAGCCAGACTGCAGCACTGAACGACCAATGGATAGAAGAAGAAATCAAGGATTAAATTAGAAAAATAATTAGAGGCAAAGGAGAATTGTGACACAACTTATTTAAATATGTGGGACACTATGAAGTCATTTCTTAGAAGAACGTTCACTGCACTGATCACATTCATTAAAAGAGTAGAAAGTCACCAAATAAATAACCTAACATTACATCTCAAAGCCCTAGAAAAAGAATAGCAAGTCAACACTAAAAGCAGTAAAATAAGGAATTAATTAAAATCGAAGCTGAAATCAATGAAATTGAAACCAACATTTCAAAAAATAGATGAAACAAAAAGTTGGCTCTTTGAAAAAATAAAGAAATTGATAAACCCTTAGCCAAAGTAACAAAAAAAGGAGAAAACTCAAATCACTAAAATTTGTGATGATAAAGGAAATATCACCAGTCACTATTAAAACACAGACAATAATCAGAAACTATTGTGAAAATCTATACTCCAATAAATAGAGAATCATGATGACAGCAAAAAATTTCTAGAGACATATGACCTATCCAAATTGAAACAGGAAGACATAGAAAATTTAAACAGATAAATTTCAAGCAATGAAATTGAAGATGCCATAAAAAACCTACCAACAAAGAAAAGCCAAGAACCAGATGGATTCTCTGCTGAGTTCTACCACACTTAAAAAAATTACACCAGTACTCCTGAAATGATTCCATGAAATAGAAAAGGAGGGAACCCTCCCAACTTCATTCTATGAAGTTAATATCACCCGATACCCAAATGGGAGACACATATCAAGGAAATAAAACTTCAGACCAATATCCATGATGAACAAATGCAAAAATTGTTAATAAAATACTGGCATATTACATACAAAAATATATTAAAAAGATAGTGCATTATGATCAATGGGTTCATCCCAGCGATACGAGGTTGGTTCAACATAGGGAAATCAATAAATGTAATTCATCACATCAATAGACTTAAAGACAAGAATTATATGATCATCTCAATAGATGCAGATAAAGTATTGAACAAAATACAGTATCCATTCATGCTCAAAACACTAGAAAAACTAGGGATAATCAGAACATACCTCAACACTGTAAAAGCTATATATGCTAAACCCAAGGCCAATATCATTGTAAATGGAGAAAATTGAAAGCATTCCCTCTAAAAACTGGAACAAGACAGGAATGACCTCTTTGACCACCTCTATTACTGTCCATGAAACTCTAGCCAGAACACTTAGAAGAAAGAAATTAAAGGGACATTAATAGGAAAAGAAGAACTCAAACTATCCCTATTAGCTGATGACATGATTCTATATTTAGAAGACCCCAAAAAATTCCCCAGAAAACTTCTAGAACTTTAGCAAAGTAGCAGGATATAAAATTAACACCCATAAAGTCAATTGCATTCCTGTACATAAATGATGAATCAAAAAAAAGAGAACTAGGGGCTGGGGATGTGGCTCAGGCGGTGGCACGCTCGCCTGGCATGCGTGCGGCCCGGGTTGGATCCTCAGCACCACATACAAACAAAGATGTGTGTCCACCGAAAACTAAAAAATAAATATTAAACAAATTCTCTCTCTCTCTCTCTCTCTCTTAAAAAAAAAGAAAGAGAACTTAGAAAAACTATCCCATTCACAAGAGCTTAAAAATATGATGCTCTTCATAGGATAGAAAAGGTGATCATGAAATTGATTTGGAAAAATAAGAGATAAAAATATCCAAAGCAATTCTTAGCAAGAAAAGTGAAACAGGACGCATCACAATGCATCACAACAGACTTTAAATTACACCACAACATGGTATTGGCACCAGAACAGATAAGAAGACCAATGGAATAGAATAGAAGACACAGACACAAACACAAAAATACAGCTACCTCATACTAGACAAAGGTGCCAAAAACATACATTGGAGAAAAGATATCCTCTTCAACAAATGGTGCAAGGTAAATGGAAAATCTATATGTAGTAGAATGAAATTTAACCCCTATCTCTCACCCTGCATGGAAGTCAACTCAAAGTAGATCAAATACCTGGGTTTTAGCCCAGAAACTCTGCACATACTAGAAAAAAAAAGGTACACCCAACACTCCAACAAACCAGTTTAGGAAATGACTACTTTAACAAGAGTTGTTAGGTACAAGAAGTAAAATCAAAAATCAATAAATGGGATAGCATAAAGTGAAAATCTTCTTTGCAGCAGAGGAAATAAAGAGAATGAAAGAAATCCTACAGTATGGGAGAGAATCTTTGCCACTGGCTCCTCAGGTAGAATATTTTTTTTTGCTCATTTCTTACAAATAATTTTGAGTAGTGTCTTCTTGAACCTGGGGCCCTCTTCTTCCTGTGTGCAGGTTTCATGAGCAGCCTCTTATGAAAGAGACTACACATGTCTGTCTGCCCATGTCATGCATCTGTAATGTGAAATACAGATGCAATGTAATGTCCTGGACATCTGTAATTTAAATTAGTCTGAGGCCCAGCCCAAGGTCTGCTGCAAGATCTTGACACTTAAAAACTGAAAAATGTACCAAGTCATGGGCATAGTAATATGCTATGCAGAATTCTAGGAATGCTTTACAACAACATACCTTTATTCTAATATACAGCTACCACTCCTGTTAAATCCACAGAAATGGCAGACACCCTTATTGAAAAAGAAAAGATTGTGAGGTTTTCTTTGTGTGTGTGTGTGTGTGTGTGTGTCTGTGTGTGTGTGTGTTTTTCAGTAGACTGATAACTCAGATTATCACCATAAATAAGCTAAAACATCCGAACAGGCTAGCTATCTACTGCAATAAGATTTACATAAGAAACCATCCCCAAAACTTAGTATTTTAAAACAAAAATATTTTATTTCCATGGATCTGCAGTTCACCTTAGGTAGCTTTTCTTCAGGTTACAATGGCTGAAAGAGTTCCACTGAGGTTCACATGGCTGGAGTTCATCTGTGAATTAGTTTATTTAAGCTAGGATTGCTTAGGTTAAGCTATGTAGCTCCACAAGATGCAGTTTACCATTGGACAATAATGCAGGTCCATTGGACAACTCTAACTCAAGTGTCCCTCATTTTTCTGGGTTCAGTATATTAGGTAGTACATATTCTTTTTTGGGGGGTGGTACATATTTTTTTCATGGTAATGAAAGTAGCCTGAGACTTTATGCTGAATTATATATAACTGTATGTATGATTATATGCATAATTATGCAACACATTATAAACTCTTGTTTACATCATGTGTTCTAATAGTCTACAGGCCAATGCAAGTCATACGATCAAACCAGAAGTCAAGGAGCAGGAAACAAAATAAAGTGAAAGCTAGAGTATAAATGCAGAGTCAGGTGAATAACTGAACACAATATTTCACTATATCATAGTACATCATAACTGACAATTGAAAAGGTATTTAGAAACAAAGAATAATACATAATAGCTGCCAGTTGGGGAGTAACCATTATACCCTGAACTCTTGAAATAAACAAATCATGTTATTTTACCCATGCAAGGGCTATGTAAGGTAAAATATATTATATCCATTTCATGCTGGGAGTTAAATTCCATTTTGACACCCAACTCACATGTTTTTCACTTTACCATACTCTCTTTGCAATATGCAACACTATAATAGCACCAAACTTATAATACAATTGTGTGAAAGTGTTATTATATTCAGGGAGCACATATATCCAAGATACTTATTGGATGCATTTTTTAGGATGAATAAATTGAACAGATAATTATTTCTCAAACCTTTCTATGGATCAAAATTACCTGGTTAGTATTTTTATTTCTCTTTATTTTAAAACAAGATTTCCCAATTTCACTAGACACTGAATTACAATATCTGAGTGTAGATCCCATGAATGTATTTATATGAAGATTTAGTTGATCTTTATGTTGCCGACTCAATATCTTCATTTGACAAGATTTGTAATATGTAATTTCAAAATGCTATTTACTTAGGAAAGTTTCATATCTGCACTTAAACTATTTCCACTGTAGCCTAGGAAGTCAACCAATTTAGAAAGCTAAAAATAAGAGAAACTGTTCATTTCTCAAAAGGTTTCAGAGAAATAGATAGGAAAACTTGTTGGAGATTTGGGACCAGATACTCAGATGAGAAAGGGCCAACACCTATGTAGTGAAGAAAAGGAAACCATCAAACGTGTAGATAGGAAGGACTGTGGGATAGAATGGTGTAGTGTGTAAAGAGAAAAATAAGATGAAATTATAAGAAAATAAACAAGTAACGCAAAAATAATACCAACTACCATGGACTGACTGACTACTAATATATGGATGCATCATCTCATTTTAATCCTAGGAAGTGATTAATATTATCCTTAATTTACAAATGGAGAAACAGGCTGAAAAATGTTCTCTAGCTTTCTTGAGATCACACATAATAAAAGATGGAATTTGAAATTAGATATCTTTTAGTAGAAAGCTTGTATACTTAGCCAGTGGTCAAGGTCACTTAAAGAAGAAAAGAAGAATACATTTAGAAGTTGTTGTGGGAGAACAAATCAACATTGCTTCAAGTAACTGTTCACACTCACACATGATCAAGAAATGTTTCCAATATCCGTGTGACTCATAAAAACGTCAACTCTGTACTGGTGCACTTCATACTCACATTGAAATATAAATATTGCTTTTGCCTCACTTCAAGACCATTTAATATGCCTAAATAGTTTTCCAAAAAATCATTTCTGAAAATAGCACTTCAGTTTCTCTTATGACCTTACCTGCAGTGATTTATTCATGAATGCCTTCAGTTATTCATTTATGAATTCCAAAAAAATCTATGTTCACTTACTGCATGAGTCAGGCATTGGGATGCCAAACGTTTTTATGGTATATCAGATGGTAAAGATATCATTGGTATCCTCTAAACTTTTCTGAATCTAGCAGGGCACACATTACTGAAAAAAAAAGAGAACTTGAAAATATGTTCCCTTAAAAGACTGACTATAATAGGTAAGATTAAAAGCTGTTATAAGTCAGTAAAAAATGTGATGTGATACTGAGCACTGTAATCATATCACAAAATATTGATATTTACAGAATAAGATCATCAAAATCAGGAAATAAAAGCTAGAAAGAAAATAATTAAAACCTATAAAGCTATTTAAAATTCTCAAATTCATTTTATGACATATGTATATTTCTCATTTATACATTATTTTTCAAAAGTTGCCAAAAATGCCAATTTTTTTCTTATGTTAACACAATATCATAAGATATTTTAATTGCTTCAGTTTTATGGGTTGGAATCAACAAAAATGTGTCCTGAACTATCTTTATAATGCAGTTTTTTTAGAGACTATGTGGAATATTTCTACAATTTCCTCAGTGGAGAAAAGTTAATTTTCTACAGGTGGTGAATGACATTTCTATGACTCATATCTTAAATAAATTAAGTCATGTCAGTGTGTGCATATGTGTATGTGTGCATGCATCTTTGTGTTCTTGAAATTTAATATTAAAATAATGTCTTACTCTGACCAACATGAAATTTATAAGACCTGAGTTTAGCTCAATAACACATGATTTAAATGGTTCAACAAAAGCAAATTTGAGAAACAAAATGTGAAAAATGTATTCTAAAATATATAATCTGAGAATTTCTTCTGGGGCTGTTCATGCTTTTGGAGCCTTCTTCTACAGCCAGGCAGGACAGTTCCATTTATATGACCTAGGGTAGTTCTATGCTCCATTTGAGTTTTCAGAAATAAAAAGAAGGCATCAGAGGATTGTCCAATATAATACTATTTATAGAAAAGTGTTCTTTTACTATCTTCATTTTGTTTTTATTTCTGAATACCAATTTATGTGGTAGTCCACATAAAACAGGTATTTTTGCCTTCAGAGGTATGTAGTAACTCTTATGTCCTTGGTAAGTCCAGTATTATGAATGTTAGAATTGCTATGGTGATAAACACATTTTTGATTCATCTTTATTCTACAAAGAATAAAGAGAATGCAATAACAAGTTCCCAAATGTCAGTGGTTATGTTTTCTCACTCAAAAGCTTTTGATATATTTTTTCAGATATGTCATTCCTAATCCATACAAAGGCAAGTAGTTCTTAAATGCTACTTTTTGGTCAAAATCTTTTTGATATAATTATTTCACAGTGCCATCCTTGAACCATCAGTTACAGACTTTAAAAATATAATACTATATGATTCAATTTCTGTGACTTGTAGCAGTAGAAACATCATAACCATCTGATACAATGACCTTTACTCTAAGCACTTCCAATCTACATTTATTAATAAAGACACTATAAATATGAAAACCTTCAAATAGTCAAGGCTAGATCAAACATCTGAGGAAAATTAATAACCTTTAGTACAGCATCTGGCTTATGACTAACAAAATGGTTGTTTCATTGTTGTTAATTATTAAGGATGGTGATATTTAATAATACTTCCTTTACAACTGAGATACCCACTTTCCATTTGTGTGAATATGCGGAGAATACACACAAAACCAGAAAATGATAAATTGCTAAAATTTAAAATCCTATTTTACTCATTAGGAAAATTAATATCAAAACCACAAGGAACTTATATCTAAAACATAAATATTTCTTAAAACTTAATAATGAGTAAACAAACAACCCCAATAAGAAATGGACAAATGATTTGACTCCCTCAACAAGGATATACAGATGACAAATAAGCACAGGAAAAAATGTTCAAAACCATACACTACTTAACATTGAAACAACAATCTCATACCAATACAACCCGATTAGAATCCCTAAAATCCAAACTACTGACATTTTAAAATACCAGTGGGGCTGTGGAACAACAGGAATTAAAAAATGGTACAGTCACTTTCCAGACAGTTTGATGGTTTTCTACAAAACTAAACACATTCTTAACATAAAATCCAGCAACTACACTCCTTTTTATTTCCACAAATGAGTTAAAAAGTTATATCCAGATGAAAATAAAACTTACATGAATAGATACAGCAGCTTTATTCATAATTGCCAAAACTTAGAAACAACCAAAGTGTCTTTCAACAGATGAATAAATAAAGAAAAGTGTACTGTATACACATAATGGAGCATTAGTCAGCAACGAAAAGAAAGGAGGTATCAAAATATGAAAGAGAAATACTTCAAAATATAATTTAAAAGGGCAATCTGAAAAGGCTATATGCTGTATGATTTCAACTATATTATATCCTGGAAACAGAAAAACTATGAGACCAATGTTTGTCATGGGTTTATGGGACAAGAGAGAATGAATAAATGGAGTACAGGGCAGTTTTACGACAGTGAAACTATTCTGTATGACACACTAGTGATGGGCACATACCATTAATTACTTGTCAAAACACAAAATGTATAATTAAATGTGAACTTTGGGCCTTAGTTAATAATAATGTACAACTAGGCAAGGTGACACATCGCTGTAATCCCAGGGGCTTGGGAAGCTGACACAGGAGAATTGCGAGTTCAAAGCCAGCCTCAGCAAAAGCAAGGCACTAAGCATCTCAGTGAGACCCTGTCTCTAAATAAATCACAAAATAGGCTGGGGCTCAGAGGCTGAATACCCCTGAGTTCATTCCCCGGTATCCCCCCAAAATGTACAAAAATTCGTCCATGGTTTGCAATAATCATTATACTGTAATACAAGATATATGTAGAGAAAACTATGGGACAGAGGGTTATGTGGCAAAATCTTCATATTGTCCAATCCTTTTTTTTTTCTGTAAACATATAAACTGCTCTAAAATAGTAGTCTATCAGTTTGTTCTAAAATTAGGGTAGAGTAAATAAAATGTAAGAATTAAAATTACAAAGCCCCATTCTCAGGATATTAACAAGCTATTTTTTCTTGAGCAAGAGCTGATCTCCATGAGCTTGTGTTTCCTCATCTCCAAAAAATAGAATAGTCTACCTGATACTTAAGTTCCCTTTACACCATAAAATCATGTCACTCTAAGTAGTATTAATATCAAGAAAGTGAAAGGGTAGACTATAAATTTCAAGCATGAAGGTCACAAAATCCCAAGGCTAAAATCATCATGGAAATTGAGTTATAAACATTTTGAATAGAGTAAGGGTTTAAAACTCATGTGGTTTGTTTTTAAAAAGTTTAGCATTAGAAATGATATCAACCTTGACTACAATATTGGCTTGACCACTAATAATCTATGGGATCTTGGTAAAGTTACTTAACTTCTCTGAACTTCATATTTCTCATACCTGCCTTGTCTATTTTGACTGAGATGATAGTGGTAAAAGTGTTTTGTGAATTTTAAAGGGCTTGAAAATTAACAATATTAGTATTAAAATAAAGTGTACCCTTAGAGTTAAAATAGGATTATAACTGATGAAATGTCAAAGTGGCTTCTTTTAGTATATTATTCAATTTTTATATTTAATTTATGTCACATCTTGTAATTCAACTAGTATTAGCACTGGACAGAGAAAAATCTACTTTTCCATGTAATCACCTTAAACCAGTCTTATTCAGTTCTTTTAATACTTTTTCATATTTAGTGTGGCTACCTTCCCCTCAAATTCATTGGGCTCTGTGTGCCAGTGATGTGTCCTTATATACTGTAGTATCATATTATATTAACATGGAGAAAGAGAAAGAGAGAGAAGGAGAGAGGGGGGCAGATAACTGATGTAAGGGGGAATTCGTCATCAAGTATTGGGAAGAAAATATATGAAATTCTTTCTGTATGTTTTTATCTTGCTTTGAGTTGTTTGAGAATAGAGCTTCTCTGAAGTCAGAAAAGGGGGCTAACTTCCAGATACAACAACAATGTAAACATGAAAAATATTAAACAATAAAAATAGCTAAAAGGAAATATAGTCATTTGATCTTTGAATCTGAATTCAAAATGGGAAAGTCTCTTATAAAAAAGCAAAGGAAGCCATAAAATTGTGTATATATGACATTAAAATTAAGGAGCATATGTAAAAGGGCACACAATAAGAATTAAAACCCAAATAATAGTAGGAAAAATTGTATGCATTACATAAAAAGGTAAGTACCCTAGAATGATGTGGTGGTACATGCCTGCAAATTCAGTAACTCTGAAACTGAGGCATGAAGATCAAAATTTCAAGGTCAGCCTGGGCAACTTATTGATATCCACAGCAACATAATGAGACCCTATCTCAAAATAAAAAATTAAAAATGGATTGGGATGTAGCTCATTGGTAGAGCACCTCTGGGATCAATCACCAGTACTACAATTTTTAAAAAAGTTAAATAGCCTTAGTAACCAAAGACCTGTTCTACAATGCTAAAATTATGACTATCCATGTTTTTCAAAACCAAGAAAGAATATAACATATTATTCACTGAAAAGGAAACAAAAATATTCAGTCAACATATACAAAATATTCCACACTCAGCAGGACTTCAATTTTTTTATCATAATAGCCAAGTGGCTATTTTAATATAATGTCTTTGCATTAATTATATAATTACAATCATATAATTATAATTGTTTAATTTTGATAGCAACAAAACTGAAAATTAGAAATGTTTATATTTAAATGATAACATCTAAAATTGATGAAAAATTTTTAAAAAATAGGTAAACTCCCACCCTTATATTAGAATACACAACTTAAACATTTTTAATTATTTTTTTGATATCTGCTTCAACCAAAAATGGTTCTAAAATTTGACCCAGTAATTCCACTTCTAGCAATTTCTATAGAACAAATCTCCAAAATAATGTGAGGTCATCACAGCTTATCACAGAGGCATCTATACCCAGATGTTTATCTTGCTTAGATTATCAACAACTTAAAATATGTTAAAAAATAGAAAACAGTTCATAATATACTTTAGTATAAAACACATTACAATCCATACAATACTAGCTCAGTTATGTAATTAAAAGGATTTGATACGCATAGACAAAATACTATATAAAAATAAAATGTTAATATTGGTTGTATCTGGATGGTGGTAGGTTATTTTTTTCTTAAAGTTTTATTTGCATTTCTCACTTTTCTATGATGTACATGTATTGTTTCTATAAACTAAAAAAGGATATTCTAAAGAGGAAAAATAAATTTCTGTGGGACTTTATGATCTTTAGAATCTTTTTCTCAATGTGGTCTGTTTTTACTCAATAGGTAATAACTGAGTGTCTTTTATGTGCCTAGCACTATAGAGAACACAGGAAAATACATTTGATATAGAAGCAAAGTTTTATTTCCTTCCTTTTTTATAATTGTTAAATTTGTTTGAATTAGTTATACATGACAATAGAATGCATTTATGCACTTTGATATATCATACATAGATAGGATGCAATTTATCTTTTTTCTAAGTGTACATGTTGTAGAATCACATTGGTCATGCAGTCACATATATACATAAACTAATAATGTTTGTTTCATTCTCCTATCCTTTTGTTTCCTTCATTTTTTTGCTCCCTCTCTCATTCCCTTATTTTGTTCCTCCCTTATTTTCTTCCCCCTCAGCTTTGTGCCCCAAATGATCAAGATACTAGATATACAAAAAAAGAATAAACTTAAAGGTTGTTGTTCTCCTATAATTCAGAGTCTAGAAAGGTAACAAACACTTAAAAATAGATTTATAATACAATATGCAGGTAGTATTTAAATGCAAGACTTAGATTGACATTGCTTAAATCAATGAGTACAAGAAAAGGAGAACAAGGAAAAATATAAATATATAATATATATAATTATAGAAATATATGTAATATAAATACATATAAAATTATGTAATTTTCATTGAGTTAATATAAGATAAAGTCTTACAGTTCTTATTTCAGGAATTAAGTATAAGTTGTATTTGTTTAGGGCTTTCAAGATCTTTGGCCTATTTAACCTAGCTTTCTAATCCAAGATGGATAGTACAGGTGCTAATGGAAGATATATAATAATTACACATACATATGCCTATTTTATACCAGGCAATGTACTAAATGCTTTAAAGGTGTTTAATTTAAATCTCACAAACTGAGTTTTCCCAATATTTCCCACCATGGTAAATAGCACCATCATCTACCTAGTTCCAGTATCATTAGACTTCCTTTGATTTCTCTTTTCTTATACTTTTCTCCAACCCTCATTTAATTTACAAGCAATTTAAGCAACCTGATTTGAAAAATATACCCCAAATAGAATCAATCAACAAATACATAGAAAAATGTGCATCATCACTAGCAATTTAAGAAATGCAAATCAAAACCACTCTAAGATTTTATCTCATTCCAGTCAGAATGGCAACTGTTATGCATGCAAACAACAATAAGTCTTGGCGAGGATGTGGAGAAAAAGGTACACACTCATACACTGCTGGTGGGACTGCAAATTGGTGCAGCAAATATGGAAAGCAATATGGAGGTTTCTTGGAAAATTGGGAATGAAACCACCATTTGACCCAGCTATCCCTCTCCTCAGTCTATACCCAAAGGACTTAAAAACAGCATACTACAGGGACACAGCCTCCTCAATGTTTATAGCAGCGCAATTCTTAATAGCTAAAATCTCGAACCAACCTAGATACCCTTCAGTAAATGGATGGATAAAAAAAAATGTGGCATATATGCACAATGGAATATTACTCAGCAATAAAAGTGAATAAAATCATGGCATTTGCAGGTAAATGGATGGAGGTAGAGAAGATAATACTAAGTGAAGTTAGCCAATACCAAAAAAAACAATGACGAATGTTTTCTAAAGAAAACATAGGGAGGCTGATTCATAGTGGGATAGGGAGTGGGAGCATGGGAAGAATAGAAAAACTCTAGATAGGGCAGAGGCTTTGGAGGGGAAGGGAGGGGACATGGGGTTATTAATGATGGTGTAATGTGATGATCATTATTATCCAAAGTACAAGTATGAAAACATGAATTGGTGTGAATATACTATGCATACAACCAGAGATATGAAAAATTGTGCTCTATATGTAATAAGAAGTGTAATGCATTTCACTGTCATATACAAATAAAAAAAGAAAAAAAATGAAGCTCATGTTCTCAAAGCAGATCCCCAATGCAGCAAGGGTCAAAGGTAGAGCTTTTAGGCAGTTAGTAGGGCTATATGCTCATCAATGAATTAATCTATTTGATGGGTTAGTAATCTGAATAAACTCTTGGGTGGTAGCTGTAGTCAAAAGGGCCATGTCTGGAGCAAGTAGGTAGGTCATTGGGGTTATGGTCTTGGACTCTATCTTATCCTGGGCTCTTCACTCTCCCTCTCCTCCACCCTCCTTCCTGGCTACCATGGGCTGACACCTTTCCTCTGCCATGCCCTTCCACTATGATGATGCTTCTGACTCAACCCAGTCCCAGAGCAATAGAATTGGCCAACCATAGGCTGAATATCTGAAACCATGAGCCCAAAATAAACTTTTCCCCTCTGACTTCTTCTTATCAAGTATTTTGGTCACAATGATAAAAACCTGACAAATACACCATCCACTCTGTCCATGACCATCACTAAAATCTAATCCAGGATATCATCCTCTCTCACCAGGGTTACTGCAGTACCTAACAACTACTCTCCTTGGGTATACTCCATATTTTCCTCTAAAATATTTTCCACATGGTGCTCAGAAAAAAAAAATTATTATTCCAATAATTTTTCATTATATCATGTGACTGGCTTCAACCTGTCTCTTCATCACCAGCTTTTACCATTCACCTCTTAATTCAAATAGCTCCAACAGTATTAGCTGCCTTCTTGTACATTAAATGCCGCAGTCTGGCTGGGCACAAAATCACGAGCCACTCACAGCCTTGTAGATTCAAACAGCAATTCTTTATTCCCAAACTCACACCAGCACTCTACAAACACCTTCTGGGGAAATCCACATTCTGGATCCCAAATACTCTCTGAATCCCGCGAGAACTCAACGGGAACTCAAGGAGCGGGCATGCCTGAGGCATCAGGATACGCCCTATTCCCAGCAGGGTACACCTTAAACCTGGAACCGCCCTAAACCCAAGGAGAGCCCTAAACCCTGATCCGCCCTAAACCCGGATCCACCCTGGTCCTTGAGCAAGGTCACCTTACATGCAATGTCACTGCAAATGACCTGGGTCAATATGGAGAGTCCTTCCTCTAAGCAACATTGGGTAGGTTGACAAAGAAATTGCCATGTGTCATTCCTACTTGGCAATGGCTCTCAGCAATTAAATATCTTTTTTTTCCACTGTAGGGCCTTTGAAGTTTCTATCTCTTCCTGAAATACTTTGTTTGATGTTATTATCACATTAAGGTTCTTTTTTCTTATTAATGTTTCATTTCAAATGACCTTTTCTCTTGAGGTCTTTTCTGACATCTGTCCCAAATACATGTTACTCAATTCTACCCCACTAACTATCATATTATCAGTTTCCTTTCCTTTTAGTACGTATTCAATCTGAATTTTTCTTATATATTTGATTACCTATCATATACGTCCCTACATTAGAAAATAAGTTTCTTAAGGAAATAGAAAGGTCCTATTTACCTAAATAACCACTGTACTCTATGTACCCTTATTAATAGATAGCATATGGTAAGAACTCGATAAATATTTGTTAAAATAACTTATAAATCAATAATATTTATCACAATTAAATGTTTATTTTGTAGGTGAAGAAACAAAGGTTCGTGGAGATTAAGAAACTTGCCTAGGCTTATCAAACACTAAAGTAGAAGTTAATCATATTTACTTTCTACTAATTCCAAAAGCATTGGAGAAAGATGACTCTTAAAGAAAGATAAATATCTAGGAAAGTATATTTTAATGGAAACTAAGGATGAAGATTTGAAAGGGTTTCAAAAAGGAAAGGGATTAATAATGTGGAACATTGCACAGAGGTAAAAAAAAAAAAAGGAAGAACAATAATAACTAGCATTAACTGAGCCAGTTTGACTGGCTCATTATCATTAACTGAGCCAGACTTGACTTTGTCAAGTCTGAGGCATACATTATCATATTTAATCTTTTGTTTAATCAGTTGTTAGGTAGATACCTTCATTGATCCCATTTTACATATAAGAAAATTAAGATAAAATCAGTTTAAATGCCAAAGATCATAAAACTAATACTTGGGAGAGCAGAGAATAAATCTGGATATCACTACAACTTGCAATTAAGTGATTATTGATGATCTTACTACAGAGAGCAGATTTGGAGGGACAACAGCCAGACTTTAGTAGTTTATGAAAAAGTTAGTAGAATCAAAAATGTAAGGGTTGGGGTTGTGGCTCAGTGGTAGAGCACCCCCCCCAGCATGGACAAGATCCTGGGTTCGATCTTCAGCATCACATAAATAAATAAATAAATAATATAGACAACAGGTTACATACTATTTTCCTAGTTCACCGGCTTTAAGGAGAAGGCAAGGTAACTATAAATGGACTTAGAGTCAAAGCTAGCTTTGTTTCCAATATGGAAGAAACTGGAACATGTCATAATTTAATCCTATTGGGCATAAATATCCTAATGCCACACTTTTAATGATTGATTCTATAGTTTATACATTCTCACTTTTATCTTAAGTTGTAGAGATAATAGTTAGTATTTTTTTGTTAATCTTTAGAAACCCAATCTAAGAAACCCAAGTCAACAGTGATTTCCTAAACTAAGCATCAACACATTTTTGTAGTATGAACAGCAGGGACTCAAAAGGCAGGGCAATGATGGCTCAAACATCTGCCATAAATGACCATCATTATTGCAAGTAGTACAAAAATAATTCATTTCTTTCTTTCTTAGGGTAACTTAATCATTTCTTTTGTTTTCCCTGAGGGTAAAGTAACACATGGCAAAAAAAAAAAAAAAAAATCGAAATTAAAAAAAGACTAACATTTAAATTAGGGAAATAATTTGACTAATTCATATAGAATATTACTGAAAAAAAATATATATATATATATTGAAACACTACTTGTTCTGTCTATCTATTGATTGCTAAAGAGAAAAATGAACAAAATTTTCCTTATGGAAAATAAGCAATGAGAAATTAATTTCCTTCCTCACTACTGGAGTGTACCAACTCTACTTTGTCTGAAGTTCCCATACTACAAGTTGGGAGAGAAGTAGAGTCAACTTGTATATCTGGCAGAAAAAGTAGAGGGTGATGAAAACAGTGTTCTAGAAATAGAGGAGTGGTGTGGTTGATTGTTTCAGGGAAATAAATCAAGGACTTTAAAACCTCATAACCTAGATGCTCGGTCAAGAGGACATAAGATGAAGTACAAACAAGGAGAAAGTAGGAGTTGCTTAGTCACCATTTTCTCTGGGCTCTACACAAAATGAATAGAAGTGAGTTGTGACATTCAGAATTTCTTCTAAGTTGTTTCATCCAGCTGGCCAGTAAAGTATATTAGGAAAGCTTTTCATCTGTGAATAGTAATAAAAGCCAAATGGGTATCTTATTCTTGAAATTTCTCTGAAGAGAATAAATATGAGGACATTGGTAATGAAGTAGATCATTCAATGTATAGAGAATTTATATAAACTTCTTGTGGACAAACAATTTTAATAATAAATAGATAAAATTTATAATAAAGAACTAATATTTCTTTTAAAGTTTTCACAAATAATTTGTTTTACTTCTAATTTGTATAGCAAAAAAGTAATCACTATTTGTAGTAAGAAAATTATAAGCAGTTATAGGGAGTCTGTGATACACTAAAAATATCCTGGCTTTTAAAAATTAGGAAATATATATGATACAAACAATATTGTGAAAATGGTAGTCCCTCGGTTTGTTAGTTAGCTTTCCATTGCTAGGGAAAATACCTGAGAAAAACTACTTAGGAGGAAAGATTCATTTTAGTTCATGTTTTCATGTTCATCTGTCTCCAAAGCAGAAATGGCATGACAGAGGGCATGGCAGAGGAAAGCTGCTTACCTCATGGCAGCTAGAAAACAGAGTGAGAGGAGCTAGAGAAAAAAAATATACCCTTTCAGGGCATTCCTGCAGTTACCTACTTCTCCTAACTAAGTCCCATCCCCTACAGTTTCCACCAGCTCCCAATAATGCCATTAAATTATTAATCCATCAACGGATTATTTTATTAATGGGGTCAGAGCCTTCATGATACAGTCACTTCCCTCAAATCCCTACTTCTGATCACTGATGCACTGGAGACCAAGTCTTCAACACATGATATTTTGGGGAACACTCCAAATCTAAAACATAATGCCCCTCAAAATTAAAGTTCAAAATTTTTAAAATATCATTTAGAAATTAAAAATCTATAGCTATTCATCAGATTCTGGAAAGTAGACTACCACATCATTATAAGGAGTGTATACAATATAAATAAGTACTATAATATTCCACCTATAATTTGAACAAGGTTGAAACAGTAGCTGAACTAAAGAGTCAAAGAATGTAAACAACTTCATTATTACTGCCTTAATCAATTATTAAAGCTGATATTCTGTCACAACTTACATGCTCATTCATAATTAAATTGAGTACTGTACAAAAGTTAAACATCGTTTGAAAAGAAAATAACAGCCATCTATGGATACATGCATCCATGTTTTAAAATGGAATTTTTTTTAGCTAAAAATATTTCATCAAACTTTTGCTTCTTCCATAGTGACATATTGCCGCAGTCTGGCTGGGCACAATCAGAAGCCACTTGTCAAAAGAAACTAACTTTATTTTTAGAACCACACATGCCAAACAAAACAGCCTCTCAGGAAAAACCCTCAGAGCCTCAACTGCCACCACCGGCTTTCCACAAGCCTCTCTCTCCCACACAAGCTTCTCTCCACCTCCCACAATCCTCCTGCTCTTGAGGCCGATTGGCTGGGTCACGTGGGCGGAGCCAAAAAAGTCCCCCAATGAGCAGCTCCGTGGTCTGAAAGGGCAGGGAAACAGCCCAATGAGCATCACCGCAGAGGAGCCAATCAGCTAGATGTTGCTGGGGCCGAGGAGCCAATCAGCTAGATGTTGCTGGGGCCGCTGTGAGCCAATCATCAGCCGGCAGCTGGAAGGTTGCTGGCAGCTGGAAGTTTGCTGGGGCCCCTTCGGCTGTGGCTCTCAACAACATATGTACATGTGTTCTTAATTTTAGTTAGCAGCAATGGTTTCACCAAATTCAGACCGATACCTGACCATCCCTTCATGGCTCAAGTGTATATATGCTAGATAATGAAAAAGGCAGTAATCTTAAATACTAAATATTTAGGAGGTCTGTTATGACCTGGATCTGAGGCTTAGCCTGTGACGAAATTTACGATTTAGTCTGCCTCCAGGGGCTGGAAACTCAGGCTTTCACTGAAAGAACATTAAAGCTGAGTAGCCCTCCTAGGGAATGCATCCTCAACTTCTACATCATTAAAACTAAATTCAAGCCATGTGAACTAAACAAGCCCTGTGAAATGTTCAGTCTCAATGAACAGATTCATTTTAAATTTGGAAATGCCAGCAGTCTATGTATAAAAATCTGTGGAGATGAGCTTAAATCAAAGCTGTTCAGACTCAGCCAAGAGAAAATCTCAAAGGATATTGGAAGGTTAAAAATTGTTCAGGAAATGACTAAAATTCATTCTGAATCAAGGCCATATAACCATATGTATCTGGAGCCAAATATTCCCTGACAGAGACAATTGAGAAATGGAGGGCTTATGGGAAACAGGCCAGGAAAAGAAAGAATAAGAAGATTTAAGATAATACTCTGGGGTATAACATAAGGACTTGCAGCATTCTCTATCATTTGGGGATAAGTATGGAAGGTTAGCACATTAGTTGGAAGGATTTGGGGATTTGAATAAAAGCAGGTTTCATATTAAGGAGATAAAAAAGTAAATAATACTGCTTTGTCAAATTGGCACAAAACAAACCTTCCACCCTAATAATAATTTAATAATGATATTATTATAATAATATACTGATATTATGATGAAAATCACAAGAATTAGTAGTACTTGAGTATCGCTTTATTCCAGATACTTAAAGGAAGCTTGGCTTGGATTTGTTAAAACACTCCTATGAGGTAGGTGTTATTTCAATATCATTTTATGAATCAAACTGAAACACAGAGATATGAAAAACAGAAAATGAAAGTGACTGCTGTTAGTATAGGAAGAAATTTATTCTTAGAGGAGCATTTATTTAAATTAAGTATAATTACTCACTATAAGAAGTATTTCTTCAATTTTTTGTGCTATAAGACAACTGAAAATACATATGAATTCAAGCTTCTCTTCTCACTATCCAAAAATTTTTTGAAAGCATCAAAGTCTTTAAAATAAGTGCAGTGTTCAAACTGAACTTAAAAGCAGAGAGAAACAGAAGTCAAATGTAGATTCAGAAAAGAGATTAGGCTGGTTTCATTCATGAGCATGAAATTTCCCACTATCAACAATGAATAATTGAGACTTCTAAAAGTTTCATCAAAGTACCCACCTTCAGTTAATTCCTACTCCATTGTACTGTACTCCCCATTATACCTCTGGAGGTGCCAACTTTCTCATTTGTAAAACATGGCTTTCAGATGTGTTCAGCAAGCTCCTTGAAGTTTTTCAATATTTATAATACCTTCTGTCAGCTCCAAATTTCTTATGCTACTGAAAATATAACATTTCGATATGGAAAATCAAATTCCACACCTAGAAAAAACAAGAGTAAAATATGAACATCCCATTTTAGTTAAATATAAATTGTCTTAATGAGCATTTTTTTCAGTGGAGTGATGAAATTACTAAGGATGATATTTTTCTATTGAAATATGTTTAACACTAAAAACACACATTTTAAACTTGTTTTAATGATTTTTAGTGTAACAACACTATTATCCAATGTTTGACAAACACAATTATAATTGTATGGAAACAAAAAAATATAATGAAATAATATTTGAAAGGTTTAAAATTTGGTCAAATATTGGAGAAAACTAAGGAAAAAAGGGGAAAAAATAGAAATACAGGGTTACCAGGTGTGGTAGCACACACCTGTAATTCCAGCATCTAAGGAGACTGAGGCAAGAGAATCATGAGTACAAAGCTAGCCTCAGCAATTTAGCAAGGCCCTGAGAAACTTAGAGAGACTCTGTCTCAGAATTTTAAAAGAATTATTTACAAAGGGCTGATGGTTGTGCTCTGTGGTTATACATCCTTGGGGTCAATCTCTGTTACAATAAAAAATGAAAAAGAAAAATAAATAAATAAATAGATAAAGGGCTTGTTTCTGCTGAGGTGGTCAAAACTATTGACAGGAATGGATTTTCATGCTTTAATTTAATTTGTGACTCTGAAACTCTTGGATCAAGGGTTGGACATTATTAATTCCAACTTCTTTGTGTTCACCTTGCTGCCAACTGTTGTGGCTAGGAACCAAATCTGGTTTTAGTGGCTTTTAGCTTCCCATCTTCCAGTATAGAGTTGTACAGACTAGAAAGTACTGACCAATTATCTACTTATGTAATGGGCATAGTTCTAAATTGGAACTTCCAGTAGTTGAGGTTTAGTCTTGGCTGTCCTTTGGAATTCTTGGTGGATATTTGAGATTTGATCCATGTGGCTTGTTGCTGTGGATTCTAGTTTCTGTGGCCTCCAGTAAAATCTTATTTTAAGGTGTACAGACTAAACTTACATAGGTTTCACATTCACTACAATGAATATGAATTTCCCAGTATTCTCCCTGGAATGCAGATGCTCCTGTGTGGCTGTTATAGGCATAGTCCCAATAGAATGCCAGTAACAGAGTTTTCTCTCCTTGATATTCAGAGGCCATTTGCACTAATACAATTTTCTTTGTTCCTATTTCAGTCACTCTGGTTTAGGCAAACTCTAGGGGTCATAATAGCCTGCTTCTGCATTTTCTGGCAACTTTCTTTATGAGTTCCTAATCCTGTGTTTCTGCTTGCTGCCATGCAGCCATTGTTTCATCTGTTTATATTAAACGATCTGCCCATGGCCCAAAGAACTTTGGTTGATTTAACTCAAGCACTTTCTCCATCAGCTTGGTCCATTAAGATCAGCTTCCCTTTTTGTTCCACAGGCTCTTCCAAGCCAATTTTCTTGATTTTTAATTTTTTTTTTGCCCAGTTTCCTCTATTCTCTGCCTGTGCATCACTCTCACCTCAGCAATCATGAATGTCACCTTTGGCAACCAAGCTGGCACATGTCTAATGTATTATTTCTTATGTTATACTCAAATTTTCTGACTTTCTGTGAGTCTGTGGTTTCTTTTACTGTCCAACATTAGTGTCAATAAGTTCCCACAGTTACTCACCTCACTTAGAAGCAGTCTTCTCACTTTTTACACCTGGTGCTTGGAAGTGCATCCTTCCTCTGATCTGCCATCTTTTCTCTCTCCACTCACCCTCTTATAGCTTATTGAACACATGAACATAATTATGTTAACTGAGTATTCTTGTCTACTTTCTTTTTAGTATTAAAATGTGTCTACATTATTTTTCCTTAAAAAGGAACAAAAAAATTAAAAACAAAAACATAGATAGGAACACTACCTTGCAAACAAAATGAAATAAAAGGTATCATTGTTGATACTATGATTATTAAGCCAAGAGCACAGAAAATCCACAAAATGCATTGGTGGCTTTGGAAATGCAGTATCATCTCAAAAGTGCAGACTGTTTCAAACAATCTGTACACATTGGACTGAAACTAGAACCAAAGCAAACCTCAACTCCGTCAGCAGTGAGAGATGCCTGTGACTTTGGTTAAAAATATCAGGACCTGCTTCCCTGCGGCAGGATGCATGAGCTCTCTCTAGTGCTATGATTATCTATCCCAAGTCCACCAGGCACCCAGGTGAGGCTGAAGTGTTTCAGGTGCACCCAGAACAAAACACATGCATCATGGACCAATTTCCGGATAGATTTTTATAAATATGTACAAATCAGTTACAGGACCTTGAAATATTTTTGGCTGGAATAACCCAACACTGCAAGATCATGTATTCAGAGTGGCCAGGCTCTGGCTAAGTTCAGCAGGTAACCATTCTGGTTCTCAGTCTCTCCCAGAAAACAGGAAGCTGTGAGATTAGGTTTCTGCCAAAACCATCTTCTGAGAACAAAATTCAGAATGTTTCTGACACAATTTTCTGGGTCTGCCTTTGATAACAGCATAGCAAAATATAATTATCATCATTCCGAACAGGAAGTATCTGGTGTGCATAAGATGCAAATTTATTAATGAATGGTCTTCATCTGGAACAATAACTGTAAGCTTAGGATTCAAATCATAGCATTACCTATGAAATTTATCATTTGAGTCATTCCTGGTATAGAACTGATTGATTTTTCTCTTAATTATATGTAATAGATTTATACTTATTTGTATACCTGGTAATTTTAATCTTGTATTAGATGCCATACATTATGAATTTTTCTTTCTAGGGTGGTATATATTTTTATATTTCTGTAAACATTCTTGAGCTTTATTCTGAGATATAATTAAACAACATACACATTTTGATCCTCTAGGGTCTCTAGGATCATAATTTTAAACTTAATTAAGTGGAACTAGAACTGTGTTTATTCTATGGTTTTGTGTTTTTTAAATAGTTTGCAAGTTCCTTGTTAGTATTATAACTAATATGCTATAAGTTATGAACTGTTTCACTCTGGGTGGTAGAAACAGGCACAATACCTGACTTTCTGAGAACTAAGCACTATTCCCTATAATCCTTTTTTTTTCTCTCTCTCTCTTTTCCAGTACTTTTCTCTGCAAACACTAATTGCCTTGGCTTTCCCAGACTCATGCTCTCTCTCCTCAATTGTGGGTACTTGTCAGGTCCTTTTAGTGTTCCAGTGCTGTAGACTATAAACTTTCTCAAGGCATTAAGCTGGGACAATCATAGATTTCACTGCATTTGTAGAGATAACTATGTTGGTTGCCTTATGTCCGGTGTCTAGTATGTCTTTTTCACATATTTTGTCCATTTTTAGTTGTTTAAGGTAGGAAGGTGAATCTAATCAATGATGTTTACTGAAATTCTTTCTCTAAATTTTAAAGTTGCCTGTTTAATGTTTAAACCATGGGACTAACATTCATTTAGGTATGACAAGTAACTCACTATTTAAGTCCCAGGTCAGTGGTACTAACACAAGTTTTTAACATTAAATGAAAATCATTTTGCAAAATATGGTGATATGAATAATAAGGCAACTTAAACAGAATGCCCATGACAATTATTAAAAAAAAATCTGGAAAACAGTATATACAGAAATCACAAAAGACACTTAAGAAGACATAGACTACTAATATTCAAGTCAAAACTCAAACACCATTTTGACTTCAAAGAGAAGAATCTGAATATGGAGAAAAGTGCTAAGCAATGTGATAAGAATGGTTATGGTCACAAGTACCTGAAAGAGGAGGTTAAAATACAAGCTACACAGTAACCTTTACTACACAGGTCATTCTTTATGGAATGATGTGGTTAGTTACATCATCTAGAAAATATTTATATACAGCAAGAAGCACTTATATACAGCAATTCTGAACCCGAAATCATAAACTACATACCTAGGTGGCTAAACTGAGCTCTGACATGTATTTGTTTGACCTGAAGATGATTTATTTCTCTTTCTCTTTTTTTTTTTTTCTGAATTCACTCACTATATTTGCATTTTTATTGGGACACTTCAACTTGAAAATCATATTGTATTATTTCCCTTTGGAAGTAGAATTTAATACAGGGAATTCCTTTTTCCACATAATATTTGGCTATAGCTGTTCACTTCAATTTATTCATCCTTGTTGAATTATTGACCTTCATAGGCACTTGAATTTGCATCCACAAGTCTATTGTGGGAAAGCATGTTAATCACAGTAAGCAGAATATTTAGAAATAAAAGTGGAAAAGAATAAGTGACTTAAACCATAAATGGTTACATATGGAAGAAACATAAATTAATGTGTATTCAGTGACTATTTTGTGCCAAATGCTATAAAAATTAATCATACCAATTGTATTATAAAATAAATATCATAGGAATAAGAAAATTGAGGCACACAGTAGTCAAGTCAGAAAATTTACCTAATGTTATCCAGTTAACAAGTTGCTAAGACAGGATTAAAACATTTGTACACCACCAAAATTCTCCACCTTTCAATGGGTTCCCAAATCTACTTAGGCCAATAGATTCATCTGTGGCACTTTGAGAATACTGATTACAAAGCCCTAACACTGGAGTCTGCTTTGATAATTCATTACATCTATAGAAGGGAGATAGAATCTTCCTTTTAAATGATTTTCATGCAGTTATATTGTAGATTACCATTTCCAAAGCATGTGTTCTTCCTTTCATGAAGGAATCTGATTACTAGACATTCTTTGAACTGAATCCTACTGGCCCTGAGGAAGATAAGTGATGTAAATGAGTTTGTATTTCAGAATTATCAGAAACATAGGGATAAATTAGAGTGAAGAAATTGGAAATGAGGTGAAATAAAAGATTGTTGCAGTACTTCAAACCAGAATGAAGGCAATAGGCCTCATTCAATCAGTGCTATAGAATATATGTCATCAGAGGTAAGACCATTCTGGCAAGATCTTTTTTGCTGTATCCACTTAAAAAAAAAACCTGAGCCATAGTAAATTGTATGTATATCACAGCTGTTTTCATGTCTTCCCAACTCTGTTTTCTGTGATAGTATGTTGGGAGTTTGAAATCAACCATGATGTCACAGAAATCAGCACACAAATCAAGGCATATTTTTGGATGTTCTGAGTTTTTTTTAATTTCATTTATTTATTTATTTATTTATTTTAGAAATAGCTTGTAAACACTTGTCAATATGCCACTAATTTTAAACTCCCTAGGAAAAGACCCAAAGTTAATTTAATTCATGTTGAATCTTCAACTACCATTAGCCATATTCTATTGTGCCTCCAACCTTCTGTTCAATAAAAACCTCCTTTAGGTTGAAAATTTATCTTACACAAATTATTTATACATTTAAAACACTTGAATTTTTTTTGCATCTTATTTTAGGTGTTTTCATTCAAGATCTATGTTCATTCTAATTTTATTTTCATGTAACTTTTATTCTCCCCTATATTTATAAGGCACCGGTAACTTGCTTAAATATTATAGATAATCTTTTGCTCAAAGAAACTCAGGCAAACTCTTATTTTCACTCTTTTTTTTTCCATATCTGTTCTGAAAAAGGACATTCTGGAGTAGTAGGGATACTACTATACCACACCATGATGGCAGAGTACTCACATTATAAAGGAGGGAAGACTGTTAAAAAGTTAGTGGTATATGAACATTTTTCAGTTGAAAGAACAATCACTGCAAATAGCAGCTTTTATAAATGAAATAACATAGTAGTGTGGTGTTGTCACTAAATGTCTACAAAATTGGCAAATACTGCCAATTCACTCTCCAGGAGTTAATAGCAAACTCATTTTAACAACATCTACACTTCTTTCTCAACTATAGCTTGTGAAAAATGATGTTTTCAACTCCTTAATTTTAATATGCAGATGTGCTTATATCTCAAAAGTAAATTAGATTTATTTTTTGTTGTTGTTCTTGTAGAACACATTCTCTCTAAGTGGTATGACTTAGGAATGAATAGCTTCAGGGATTATATATAATGGGATATCCAACTTCTTTCACACCAGGCTTGTTTCATTTTCTGCTTTAGACCTATGTGACTGAGAATCCCAACTATCTGAAATGTGTTAGATAATGGCAAAAGTTGCTGCTTTCAGTGTATTTTCTACTGGAAAATCCCACATAGGTGCTTTTTATTAAAAGACCACATTGTTGGAAAAACACCTCTTTTTCCAGCCTTTGAAATTGCTACTTGGCTTGTAGTAAGTCTTTGCTCAGCAAATAGTATAGAAAGCTATATTTTACTTGTTTTTGCAACCTCTAGAAACCTAGAAGAATAGATCTTTAGCCACATTTATAATTAAAACAAAAAATAACATTGGTGATAAGGATGTAGGATCTCTCTGCTTTCACTAAAAATCTGTTTCTAGCCATTTCCTCTATAAAGTAATAAGGAAAAGATGAGATCATTCAAAGAATTCTCAAGAAATTAGACATTTAAAACATCATATGCATTTTAAAATGTAGAATCAAAGCTTAATTCAATAGTGGCAGTTATATTTTGAGTAGAATATTTTTCACTGAATAACCTCCTAATACCTCAAAAGGATATTGTCAATGTCAAGACAAATACACATACTACTTGCATAAATTTTGAAAACCACATAAGCTCAAATATTAAATTTGTATTTCTTTAGCTAATAACAGTATTTTCAAATATTGATAATACCTATAAATGTTATTCCTTGGAAGAATCATGTTAGCATTAAATTATTATAATCACCTTTATAATACATTACAGCTCTTCTGACTAAAGTGCAGTTATATTGCCAATAGTCAATTATTCAAAATGAAAAGAACACAAAATTAGCCAATATGATGTATGCATGGATCTGGATTCGAAACCCAACTTTGCCTTTATTTTGTGTTAAACCCTTGAGCACAATCAATTTGCTTTTATAATCTCATTTATAAAATAATTATAAAAGTTATCTTACATATCTGTTGTGTTAAGTATATGAAATACATATGTAATAGAGTTTAACAGTGTTTGACACATGGTGAGAGCTCAATAAATTGTAGGTGAGAATTTTCATAATGTTATCATTGTTATTGCTTTTGTAAAATTTTCTTTTAGGATACTGACTTAAATGCTCAGAGGCTAATTTATATATTTTTTAATATTTATATTTAGTTGTAGTTGGTCACAATACCTTTATTTTATTTATTTATTTTTATGTGGTGCTGATGATTGAACACATTGCCTCACATGTGTGAGGCAAGTGCTCTGCCATTGAGCCACAACCACAGCCATCAGAGGCTATTTTTTATGTAAATATTATGAATTTCTATTTCTTAGCAATACAGTTCATAGAGAGATGGCATGGACAACTGGTTAATATAATGTGATCTAGATCTAGGCTACCTATATCATAATTTTGGTTTTACTATTTATTAGGTGAATGAGTCTTCTCTGTGCTGTGGTTCCTTAGTATAATGATTCTACAATAATAAAGACTTATTGTAAAGACTAAACGGGTGAAATTGTTTAAAATGGGGGCTGGGATTGTGGCTCAGTGGTAGAACACTCGCCTAGCATGGGCAGGACCCAGGTTCCATCCTCAGCACCACGTAAAAATAAAATGCATTGTGTTGTGTCCATCTATACCAATAAATAAATAAATAAATAAATAGAAAGAAATTGTTTAAAATGGTTAGCAATATTCCTGAGACAGAATAAACACTTAGCTGTCAAAATCACCAAAACATAACAATATATTCATTTTTCATTCAGAATGGCTAAAAGGAATAATGAAGCTGATTAACATACATTTATGCTATAAAAATACCAAAAGGGAATAATGGTTTTAGATAAGTAGTATTTTAGTCAGTATTATTTAATATTAAATAATTACATTATTGTTATTATTAGAATTGGTTTGAGAAACCAAATGTTGTCTTGTTTTC
Source organism: Marmota marmota marmota (assembly GCF_001458135.2). NCBI lineage: Eukaryota > Metazoa > Chordata > Mammalia > Rodentia > Sciuridae > Marmota > Marmota marmota. The sequence continues at coordinate 166,515 of NW_026000250.1, forward strand.
ATGCTCCACTTTTCTTTAGTGCTGTATGAACTACTTCTCTTCATTAGGGAAAAGATGGTCATACCAAACTGGCAATTTTGTCTAGGCTGTTATAATTTGAACAGAGGCACATGACCTGTAGACAGGATCTGGTTTCAGAGGTTACCAGGAGTTGGGTAGTTTCTGTTGGTTTGGTTTTCACTAGTGCTGGGTATTGAATACAGGAACTCAAGAATACTCCACTATTAATAACTCTATCATTGAGCTATACTTTTAATTGAGACCTCTTTCAAGCTGGATAAAGAGCTTAAGAACAAGGAAGGAACCAGAAGCTTAAATAACTGGATAGAATTTATAAATTAGAGAAGAAAGGCATTCAACTTCATAAACTGAGTGAAAATAAGTGTGGAATAAAATGCTGAAGTTTAGGGATAACATGAAAAATTTCCCTAAGGACTCTTTATCCCAGACACTAACTGGAAGATAAAACACTGAAGGAATGGGGATTGCAAAGGAAGGCTGTAAGGCAGAGAAGTCCAATACTTATGATTGAATCACTAGATTCATTCTATTCATTGATGGGGCTAAAGCTGTGTACTTTCCACCTAGGTACTGGTAGGCAATAGGACCAACCTGACATATATGTAGAGGAGAAAACAAAGACAAAACAAATAAGGTAGCAATTTAAAAATCCATTTTCTAGGGCTGGGGATGTGACTCAAGCAGTAATGTGCTCACCTGGCATGCGCGGGGCGCTGGGTTCGATCCTCAGCACCACATAAAAGTAAAATAAAGATGTTGTGTCCACCGAAAACTGAAAAATAACTATTAAAAAATTCTCTCTCTCTCTCTCTCTCTCTCTCTCTCTCTCTCTCTCTCTCTCTCTAAAAAAATAAAATAAAAATCCATTTCCTGTATCTTTTGGGCATGAGTTTCATCTAGATAAGGAACCTACCTATGTGATGCCACTTGATAAATTTGAAAGTAATAAGAGTGATGTCATAATATGGTTCAATCTTCTTAAGCCTATTTATGGATAACATATCTCCTGATTAGCAACATATTATGCTTATACTTTTCTAGGTGCTTAATAAAAATACTGGGATGAATGGGATTGAAGCAGATAAAATCACTCACATTTGTCTATATGGATGTCTCCCATAGAGAGAGATAAATTAGTTGATATGATTTTTTAACTCAACTTTTTTATAATACAAAGCATAGCAAAAATGTAAAAGTATTGGTTCTTTTGCTTAACGCGACATTATAATCTAGTACAGCTACTAAGATAGACAAAGGTACTCAGTCATATCCAATTCAACTACAATTCACTGGAGACACAGTGATTCGGGGCTGATGAAATCTTTAAGAATTTAGATGTCTTTTTCTCTTGTTATTATTATGGTTGACATCATAACTATCTAAAAATCAGACTGTAGTTCTTAATGAACTATCTTTAATTTAAAATGAACTAAAGTTAGAAATACGAAAAACATTTTAAATTATTTAATTAAAATATTGCCGTTTACTAGATCTAATTTAGGTGAACATACATGTGTAATTTATATAGATAATTATGTGCATAAGGAAATATTCATTTATAATGAAGAAAATATTTTAAACCTATGTTGGATTACATTCAATAAGCTGGAATTATTACTATTTTAACTTCCTCCAAAAACTTGTTTTCTAAACACGCTTATGAATTGTACTTTTAATCAAGAAGGAAATTGTATGTGTCAAAACTACACTAGAATATACCTTCACTCCCAGAGCTCTGGGTAGAGTAATCATAATCATATTGTCAGTAGAAGAAAATAATTAGTCCTTCATTAAGCTCTACTCTGATCACATCCAGCAAATCTTAAAAACAGGACCTCAATGAATCAAATTGCTTCAAAGTAACATAACAGTGACCCAAATCAAAGCACAGAAATATTTATAAGAATACAAAATATCCAGTTCCAAATAAAGCATTACTCACAATATCTGGCATCCAGTACGAAAATTGAAAAGCAAACAAAGAATATGAAAATATAACCCATGGCTTGTGGAAGATGGTAGAGAAGCTTGTTTTCCAAGCTGCTCCATGGTGTGAGACCAAGAAAGTGGATAAGTAGCTTCTCAGTGAGGTAGGCAAAAGAAGGACCTCCTGAGTCCCCAGAACATTTTGAGGATTCAGAAGGTTGGATACAATAAATTAAAAGAAGAAAGTCTGTGGCCAGTACCAGCCACTAATAGAACTGATCTACCACCAGCAAAGCAAGTAGTAGAACTAAGAGAACTCATGTTTCAGGTGGCACCATGGCATGTCTTGGTACAGAGAAATGAGAGACCAAGGACACCGCCAAACTGATCCAGAGGATATGCTACACTGTGTACTCATGTGGGAAAGATACTGGGTATCTCCCAGTTGCCCATGGACAGTCAAAGCAGGAGTCATCTTTCTGCTGAGCTGTGGTGGCTTGCAGCTATGGGAGCAAGAACATGAGCCCAAACCTGGGAAATCTGAGCTGGGTCCAAAAATTAGGCTTGGCAAATGCACACCATATAACTGAGAGTATGCCTATGAGACCAGGAGAAAATGAAGTGCAGAAGGTGTTTTATCCAGGAAATTAAGGGTCATAGAGACATGAGAGATCCCAGGTCCCTCTTTCCCTTTGAGTCTGGCAGCTCTCAGAATCAGCTGGGGTGGGGTGGGATTTGATCAGCTGGGCAAGAGTGACTGTGTGCTTGGGAACTGAACCCAGGAGACTGGAAACAGTGAGATCCATAGGTGATGGAGAGGGCGAAGTATTGGCTCTTCCAGCACATGAGTGAAACCCAAAGGAGACTTCAAGGGTATAGTCTCCCAGTGAGGATTGGCAGCTACCATAACTTAAAGGTGTGCTGATTTTAAATCTTCAAACCAATTTTCATTCAATGAAGTACCTGGGGCCTGCCTAGACCTAAAACCCACCTTAAGGAGCTCTGACTATGGGAACTTCTCTCACAACACTCTACAGAAACCACACCCTTAGAATTGAGCAGAAATCACTCTTTGACCCTCTCTACCTCACACTGCTGAGAAAGGAAGCTGAGAAATTTTGATCTCCAACTGTCAACTTGATGAGCAACAGAAAAAGAAGGATTCCACAGACCACAGCCACTAGTCTTGTGAGCAATATATACATCAAGAAAAAAATGGAAATAGAGATATTTGAGGAAGGGCAACAAACATATATTTTCATTGACAAATTTTTAACATTATAATGAAAAAGAAAAAAAATCTTAACTTTTCATCAAGAACATTTTTCTTTCCTTTTTTTCCTTTTATTTTTCTTTTGTGAGTTTTAATTGTGTGCTGAGTGGTTCATGGGCATTTATACACATACAAATTTGCCTCTCTTTTCTCATTTCCATCATTTTATGAAAGTAGTTATTTTGCATGACTATTTCTTTTGAGGACTAGTGTTTTTGTTTAGTATATTTTGGATTTGATTTGTATTGTTTTTCACTTGTTTGCTTCTTTTGATTGTCTTTCTTTAGCTAATAGACAAATTCTATTGTTCTCTCTTTCACCTTAACTTTAATTGTTTACTTTTATTTTCTTTCTTCTTCCTTCATAATTATCACATCCTATATCTCTATTGCATTCTCCATGTTCACCTTTAGGAACTACAAACCCTTTTGCAAAATTACTGTTTTTACTGTTGGCAATTACTAATCTGTTTATTGTGCCAACTAACATTGTATAAGTCATACTAGAAACTAAGTATTTAGTTTAATGCTATATATTATTTACATACGTTGTGGTTAATATTTCTCTCCCCCTAAACTGTGAGGTGCTAGGAAATATCAGGGACACTATTAGTTCATAGGGTACAAACTCTGCTGTTTCAGACTCATACTGAGAGTTGTTTGTGAACATATAAACAACATGAAAAAGCAAGGGAATAAACTGTCTAAAACAAATCCAAATATTCTCATAACAGAATCCATGGACATCACAGTGTAGGAAATGTCAGAAAAACAATTTAGAAAGTTCATAATTAAACTGATTTGTGAGGTAAAAGATGATGTAAGGAGTGAAATCAGAGAGAAAATAGGAAGTGAAAAATCATTTCAATAATGAGATAGATTCTGAAAAATAATCCAATGGAAATCCTCAAGGGAATAAATAAGCCAAATTAAAAAATCAATGGGAAGCATCATCAGCAGACTAGAAGTCTTTAAAGACAGAGTTTTAGGCAATGAAGCAACATATGTAAAATAAAGTTGACTATGAAGAAAAGATGTTAAGCCACCATGAACACGATTTTAAAGAAATATTGAATAGCATGAAAAGGCCAAATTTAAGATTCATCAGGATAGATAAAGGCTCTGAAATATAAACAAAGGGAATGTATACTCTTTTCAATTAACTAATATCAGAAAATTTCCAAAACCTAAAGAATTAAATGGAAAATCAAATACAGGAGGCATACCAAACTCAAATACACAAAACTACAACATACTCGCATCAAGGCACATTATTATGAAAAGGCCAAACACACAGAATAAGAATAGAATTAAACAACAGGTTGCTTATACAGTGAAACCAATCCAGATTTCTGTTGATTTCTCAACCCAGACCCTAAAAGATAGGAGGTCTTAGAATAATATATACCAATCTCTGAAAGAAAATGTATGCCAACCAAGAATACTATATCCACATATATTAAGCTTCATAATTGAAGTTGAAATAAAAACCTTCAATGATAATCAAAAATTAAAAGAATTCACAACTAGAAAGCCTGCACTACAGAACATTCGCAATAAAATGTTTCATGAATTAAAAATGAAAAATAAAAATGAAAACCAGCAGAGGGAGAAACTAAACTAGAAGAATAGTAAATCAAAAAAGAAACTTATTCAAAATAAAACTAGAAATAACTCAAAATGACAGGGTATTAAAATCATCTCTCAAAAATATGATTGATTGCAAATGAACTGAACTTATCAACTAAAACACATAGTCTGGCTGATTGGACAAAAAATAAGACCCAACAGAATGCTGTCTCTAAGAGACTAACCTCATAGGCAAAGATATTAAAAAACTAAAGTTGAAAGAATTGGAAAAAAAAACATATATTTCACATGGATCATGTATCAGATAAAGTGGACTTCAAGTCAAAGTTAATCAGAAGAGACAAAGAAGATCATTTCATACTGCTTAACGGACTTATACAACAACAAAAACAGCAATTGTATATATTTATGTCCCAAACAATGAAGCATCTACATATATAAAACAAACCAAATAGACTGACAACACAATAATACTGTGTAACTTTAACACACCTCTATCATCTTTGAATAGATATTTTAAACAAAAACTAAATAAATAACCTATAGAACTAAAAAATACAATTAAGAATTTAGTTTTAAGGTTGGGTGCGATAGTGCATGTCTGAAATCCCAGTGGCTCCGGGAGGCTGAGAAGGAAGATCGTGAGTTCAAAACCAACCTCGGCAACAGCAAGACATTAAGCAACTTAGTGAGACCCTGTCTCTAAATAAAATACCAAAATAGGGCTGGGAATGTGGCTCAGTGGTTGAGTGCCCTGAGTTGAATCCCTGGTACCAAAAAATAATAATAATATTAATTTAGATTTAATAGATATATTTTGATTATTTCATCCATCTATGACTAAATATACTTTGCTCTCAATAGCATATGGATCATTTTCTAAAATAGACCATATCTTACGCCACAAAGTAACTTAACAAATACAAAAATAGAGGTAATACTTTGGTTTCTATCTGACTTTAATTGAGTGAATTTAGAAATCAACAATAAAATAAAGAATAGAAGCTACTTGAAAACATAGAGACTAAATAATACATGATTGAATGATAATGAATATCAGAAAAAATGTGGGGTAAAATTAAAAATGCTTATACCTAAATGAGAATAACAATACAACATATCAAAATCTCTGGGATACTATACAAGAAGTTCTAAGAGGAAAGTTCATAACATTGGCCTCATTCATCAAAAGAATAGGACGTTGGCAAGTAATCTAATATTATATCTCAAGCCCTGAAAAAGAAGAACAAAAGAAGCACAAATCAACATCAAAATCAGAAGATAGGAAATATTTAAAATAAGAGTCAAAAATCAATGAAATTGAAATAAAAAAATATCAACAAAACAAAAAGTTGGTTGTTTGAAAAAATTAACAAAATTGATAAGCCCTTAACTAAGCTAACCAAAAGAAAGAAGGAAAAACTTAAATTATTAAAATTTGTGATGAGAAAGGAAATATCACAACAGTCATTACTGAAATACAGATGATAATCAGAAATTATTCTGAAAATTTATACTCTAATAAATTAGAAAATCTTGAAAATATTGAAAAATTTATGAAGAATTAAGATCTACCCAAACTCAATCAGGAGGCTATAGGAAATTTAACATAACAATTTGAGATAATGAAATTGAAGACTCCATCATCATAAGCTTACCAACAAAGAAAAGCCCAGGACCACATGTATTCTCAGCCAACATTTATCAGATCTTTAAAAAAGAACTAACACCAAGACCTTTAAAAAGGAACTAACACCAATCTTCCTCAAGTTATTCATCAAAATAGAAAAGGAGGGAACCCTTCAAAATTCATTCTATGAAGCTGGTATCATCCAGATATGAAAACCAGACAAAGACACATCAAGGAAAGAAAACTTCAGACAAATATCACTGAAGAACATACAGGAAATAATTAATAAAATGCTGGCAAAAAAAAAAAAAACATGAAAACACAGTAAAAATATATTGCACTATGGTCAAGTGGGTTTCATCCCAGGGATATAAGGTTGGTTCAACATATGGAAATCAACCAAGTAATTCACCACATAAATAGGCTTAAAGGCAAGAATCACATGATTACCCTCAATAGATGCAGAAAAATCATTTGACAAAATACAGCACCCCTTCATGGTTAAAGTACTAGAAAAACTAGGAATAGTAGAAACATACCTCAACATTGTAAAAGCTATATATAATAAACCCAAGGCCAGCATCATTTTAAATGGAGAAAAGCTGAAAGCATTCCCTCTAAAACCTAGAACAAGACAAGGATGCCCTCTTTCACCACTTCTATTCAATATCATCCTTGAAATCCTAGCCAGAGCCATTAGACAGAAGAAAGAAATTAAAAGGATACCAATAAGAAGAACTTGAACTATCCCTAGTAGCTGACAACATGATTCTATATTTAGAAGACCCAAAAAACTCCACCAGAATACTTCTAGAACTCATAAATGAATTCAGAAAAGTAGCAGGATACAAAATTAACACCCATAAATCAATTTCATTCCTATACATCAGTGATGAATCAACTGAAAGAGAAATTAGGAAAAGTATCCCCTTCACAAGAGACTCAAAAATAAAATAAAATACTTGGGAATCAATCTTACAAAAGAGGTGAAAGACATCTACAATTAAATCTATAGAACACTAAAGAACAAAATTGAAGAGGACCTCAGAAAATGGAAAGATCTACCATATTCTTGGATAGGCAGAATTAATATTGTCAAAATGACCATATTATCAAAAGTGTTAGACATATTTAAGGCAATTCTTATTAAAATTCCAATAACATTCTTCATAAAAATAGGAAAAGCAGTCATGAAAATTCATTTGTAAAAATAAGAGGCCAAGAATAGCCAAAATAATCATTAACAAGAAAAGTGAAAGAAGAGGCATCACAACACCAGACTTTACACTACAGAATTACAGTAACAAATACAACATAGTATTGGCACCCAAACAGGCATGAAAACCAATGAAACAGAATAATCAGAGATGAACTCACATAAATACTATTACCTCATACTAGACAGAGGCATGAAAAACATAAATTGGAGAAAAGATATCATCTTCAACAAATGGTGCTGGGAAAACTGGAAATCCATATGTAGTAGAAAGAAATTTAACCCCCATCTCACTCTGTGAAATAGTCAACTCAAAGTAGATCAAAGACCTATGTGTTAGGAAAAAAAAAAAAAAACATGCACCTACTAGTAGAAAAAAATGGGCCCAACACTACAACATGTCAGCTTAGAAATCAACTTCCTCAAAAATACTGTTAAAGTACAAGAAGTAAAATAAAAACATTAAAAAAACAATAAATGGGATGGTATCAAACTCAAAAACTTCTGCACAGCAAAGGAAACAATCAAGAACACGAAGACAGAGCCTATACAACAGGAGAAAACCTTTGCCACCTGCACCTCAGATAAGGTGTTAATTTCCAGGATATACAAAGAACTCAAAAGTTTTAACACCAAATAATAACAACAACAACAATGACAACAATAACAAAAAACACCCAATCAGTAAATGGGCAAAGGAACTCAACAGACATTTCTCAAGAGAAGACTATGAACAGTCAAAAACATATTTAAAAAGTCCAACATCTCTAGCAATTACAGAAATGCATGCAAATTAAAACTACACTGAGATTTTCACCTTGCTCCAATCAGAATGGCAATTATCAAGAATACAAGTAACAATAAATGTTGGGGAGGATATGGTGAAAAAGGTACACTCATACATTGTTAGTGGAAGTGCAAATTAATGCAACCACTCTGGAAAATATCATGGAGATTCCTCAAAAAACTAAAAATAGAACCACCATTTGACCCAGTTATCCCATTCCTTGGCTTATATCCAAAGGACTTCAAATCAGCACACTACAGTGATGCAGCCACATCAATGTTTATTGCAACACAATTCACAATATCTAAGTTATGGAACAAATCTATCGGCCCATGAACAGATGAATGGATAAAGAAATGCGGTATATATACACAGTGGAATACTAGCCACAAAGGTGAGTGATTTTATGACATTTTCCATTAAATGAATGGATCTTGAAAATATGAAACTCAGTGAAATAAGCCAATCCAAAAAAAAAAAAGTTGGATTTCTCTCTGATATGTGGATGCTAACACACAACAAGGTAAGGGAGGGGCAGAATAGAAATTCAGTAGATTAGACAAAGGGGAATGAAGGGAAATAGGAAAGACAGTGGAATGAGCATGACATAACTTTTCTATGTACACATATAAATACACAATGGTCAATCTCAACACTGTGAATATCCATAAGACTGAGATCCTAATTAGAATAAGATACATTCCGGCTGGGGTTGTGGCTCAGCAGTAGAGTGCTGGCCTAGCACATGTGAGGCCCTGGGTTCGATCCTCAGCACCTCATAAAAATAAATAAATAAAGGTATTGTGTCCAACTACAATTAAAAAAATAAATATTTGTTTTAAAAAGAATAAGATGTATCCCATGCTCGTATAAATATATAAAAATACATTCTACTGTCACGTATTTCTAAAAAGATCAAATAAAATGTGAAAAACTAAAAAGGGATGAGAATGGTAGAGTACGTCTGGGTTTAATCTCCATTAGCGCAAAAAAATATAAAAATTATATAGGCATTGTGTTGTGTCCATCTACACCTAAAAATAAATATTTTTTAAAAAAATCAATATCAAAAACTCCTGTTTCAATACACCAAAAAAAGTTTTAACATCACTTCTGTTGTTCACTTGACAAAAAATTTGTAATCTGAATCAAATCATGAGAAAACACATGACATAAACCATGTAAAGGGTGTTTCTATGAAATAACTCACTAGGAATCCCTGAAGGTGTCAAAGTCATAAAAGACAAAAAGAGGCTGAGGAATTTTTATAGATTAGAGAGACTAAATGGAGGAACTAAATGCAATGTGGGATCCTGGTTTGGACCATGAGCCAGAAAAAGAACATTGGTGGAACAAATGGAAATTTCAGATGAGGCTGCAAATTAGCTAATAGATTTATGTCTCTGTTATTTCCCTGATTTAAATCATGACATTATGGATATTTAGCTTGTTAAAATTAGAAAAATTTCAACAAAGTGTAGACAGAATTCTCTCAACTATTTTTTAATTCTAGATATCCATGTATCTATCTATCCAACCAATAATAGGAAGACGTATTAATTAATTGAAACTGATCCCAAACTGATGTGGATGTTCGAATATGATGAAAATTATTATTATACTATTATAATATGTTCAAAAAGTTAGAGAAAAGAGGTACAATGGGCTGGGGGTGTGGCTCAGTGGTGGTGTGGCTCAGGGGTAGAGTGCTCATCTAGCACACATGATGCACTGTTTCGATCATCAGCACCATATAAAAAATGAAATAAAGATATTGTGTGTTCACCTACAACTACAAAATAAATTTTAAAAAGGTACAATGTATAATGTAAAAAATATACTGATGGAATTAATGACAAATTAGATAATACAGAAGAAATACTAGTGTTCTTAAAGCAATGGAAACTATCCTAGATTAAACACAAAATAAGAGAATTTTAAAAAAAATTATTATTTTTGAGGTATAGGTCAATATCAAGCAAACTTTTATACATGTAATTAAAGTGTTCAAAACAATAGAGAAATGATGGGCAGAAAAAATACTTGAAAACTAACTCAAAATTCTCTTAATTTGATAACTGTTATCAAGTAGTTTTTAGGGCTGCCTTAATAAAATACCATAGACTTGGTGGTTTAATCAGCAGATAAAATATATGTTCTCACATTTCTGGAGGTCAAAGATGGACATATTGGCAGGGTTGGTTTTATCTGAGTTCTCACTTCTCTGCTTGCAAATGACCATCTTCTTACTGTGTTCTCACATGGTCTTTCCTCTGCACGTAAACATTTCTGTGTTTCTTTGTGTATACACATTTCCTTTTTTAGTAAGCACACCAGTCAAATTTTATTAAAGCCAATTCTCACAGCTTCATTTTAACATAATTATCACTTTTTGGCCCTATTAACAAATGCATTCGCATTCTGAGGTATTAGTCATTTGAGCATCAACATATAACTTTGGAGGCACACAATTCAGCACATTATAACTAACATCCTACAGATCTAAGTTTAATAAAACCCAAATACATGGAACATCCAAAACCTACACCTAGGCAAATATTATATTGTTAAAAGCTTCTAGAAAAGAGAAAACATTCAAAGCAGTGAGCAATGAGAAAAATATTACTTTCATAAAGAAAAAACAAAAGGCTGTGGATTCCAAAGTTGACTGATTAGAGGGAACAAGCACAATCTAGCAACTCCTCAGCATTAGAAGTACTGAATAGGAAAAAAAAAGACACAGAAAGATACTGGAACATAAGAAATTATGTGTTATAAAAGTGCTAGCTTGGGCACCAATGTGGCCTCCAGTGGTGGTTGTAAGGGGCAGCACAGATAGACAAAGGAGAAGGGACATCCTGCAAATTAAAAAAAAAATTAAAAATTAAGAAAAATTGACTTGAAGAAACCTGTGGATTAGAGAATAAGGATGATTTTTAATAGACTCAAGAGGCAATGGAAGTGGCTTTGTGAAAACAAATCCAAGATTGGATCTCTCCCCATAGCAATAAGCTCCCAGGCAAAGAAACTGGCTGCTGAGTCTCCCTGGGAAAGTGGGTACCACTGCCACATTCTAGATGTGGAAAGATGCCTCAGGGCTCCACACCCCCAGTATCCCCACTGCCACCTTTGAGCTTCTTGCAGAGTGAGTGACCATAGGGTTTCTCATGACCTTGTCTGCTCCTCCACTCTAAAATAAAATTTTAAAAAAATCTCAGAAACTGCCTGAATCTGAGAGCCTGAATTAAACACAAAGGAAAATTTTCCTGGACTATTCAGTCTCAGGACACCAAGGGAGAAAGCACATATAATCACTCGGATTGTAGTGGTCGCACGGGAGCATCTGCACTCCAAGGCAAATATCTGGTACTTCATATACTAATGATGAAGGTGAACTTTGTGGAGATTTTGTCCCTATGCCCTAAAAGTGAATTTTACCAAAGACCCTAGATATCCAGACACCCAGAAGAGAACTGGCATGCCCCCAGCAATAGGGGGACAGGATTAATTCTCAAATACCCATTCACAGAGTTCCAAAGTTGTGTCAAGTCAAAACCCCAATTACTAGAATTGCCAATTTAGAACTCTATGCCATCCTCAGACACAGGAAAAACACAATATGTCAATACCCAAATTGTTTTAATCCACCATATACCAAGTGAGTAGAAACAGATCTACTATAACCAGCTGTGCCACCTGTCCAGAAGGGCTAACAGCCAAGTGACGAACACAAAGTTGTTGGAATTCAGAATCCAGAAGCCTCGGCACAAGGACTATAAAACCATAAGCAAATACAAGGATGAACATCCATCCCTGATAATAGTTTTTACCTCAGTAATGAAAATAAGCTCATTACTCCTCAGTAAGATTCTACTTATTTTCTTTTTCATTTTTGCTTTCTTTTCTTCTTTAATTCTACCATATTACTATTTTAATCTATTTTATTAATCTTCTTTTAAATAGTAATGTCTTACATTTTTAAATATCATTTCATCATAGCATATCATTTTTTAATTTTTTCCATTATGTATGATTTTGTATGTATATATGTATATGTGTACTCACTGCACAGGTAGGTACAAAAAATATATGTATATTCTTAAAATTTACTTTCACATAAATTGCTTCCCTCTGCCCTTATAATTTAGCCTTCTATTTTATTAGGTGAGGCTCAATTATATACAGTTTTGAGTTATTTTAATCTTACAGTTGTGGATTTTTTCATATTTTGGTTTTGAACTCTCTTATCTACCCTTCTTCACTATCTTCCCCCAATAAAACCAAAAATTTCTTTACCACACCTCCCCTGTTCTTTATTTAATTATTTTCATTAAATCTATTCTTCCTTACATCTGCTACCTACCTCTAGCCTCTCCTCTGATAT
>NW_026000250.1:182547-189187 GCF_001458135.2 Marmota marmota marmota
TATATATATATAGGGGCTGGGGTTGTGGCTCAGCAATAGAGTGCTCACCTAGCACAAGCAAGGCCACATAAAAATAAATAAATAAAATAAAGGTATTGTGTCAAAATACAACATACATATACCTGTACACTGACTCAAATATTCCCAAACATCTATTTTAATCAATTATTTTGAAATAATAAATAATATATTTATTATTTCATTTAATACATTTTCTCAGTCTGGAAGAACTAATAAATAAATGGTACATTATTTTAAATTTATATATAAATTAACATATATATGTTGTCTTTAAACAGAAGCACACTTTAAACAGGGATATATAATAATTGGTTGATGAAAATGTGGTGAAAAGGCTTGCAGGAATCTATCCCTATATTCTGCCTATGAACAATAGTTCAATATTCACTAATTCTAGTGTTTGTGATAACTTTATAGAACATAACTACTGTGAATAATAAGAATTAACTGTCAACACTTATAACAAAGTTGTATTGTTGTATTAACGATGTGGATATTAAGTGTGTGTGTGATTTCACAGACTAAATTGTTTCCACAAAGTACAGAAATCATTCAGGCCATTAGAATGGCATATACCTACTTCAGTGTGCTAAATGATTCCTTCTTGCTTCAGGTAATGTAAGAATGCAGTTCAATAGCCTATACATAAAAATAGCATTATAGAAACAAATATTGCACCTTCAATGCAAAACTCTTTTTTCCTTGTTAAATCTTGCCCTATCACATACTACAAATCCCACTTGATAGCTTTTTCTTTACATGCACTTAATTTTCTGACATTAATTTTAGTGCCTTTTTGTGTTTTCTAACTTTTCCACAAGCTTGTCTGTATGCCTCAGCAATAGAAGTAACAGGCTTATTTAACTCATTGATTCATTGATGATTATTACTGACATCATAAATTAAAATAATATACCATTTATTTATCAGTCCTTCCAGACTGGGAAAATGTATTAAATGAAAGAATAAACTCAAAATAATTGATTAAAATAGATGTTTAGGTGTATTTGAGTCAGTGTACAGGTATGAGTGCACACAATAACATTAGTGCTTTACCGAAATGCTATATGAAAATATCAATTTTGCATTTTGAAAGAGCAGACTAGGGTTTACATATTCATGTAACAGACTGTTGCCAAGATAATTGTCAAAATTTTGTTTCAGATTATATACATATATGTGTGTGTATATATATATATATATATATATATATATATATATATATATATATACACACACACACACACATGACCTGTCATGTCATATATATATATATATAAAACAGCTGAAAATTCAGACCTTGTTTTTACTGCTTTCCTCTTTTGTAATGTTTTCTATTGCTGACATTCATTAACTGCTTTGTTACATATTTTTAGTGTCAGAGCAAGATTTAAAAAGTAGTGTTCTTTTGAAAGGCCATAAAATGCTGACTTCTGCTACAAAAAGCTAAGTGTTGCCCACCATTTTAAAGAAAAACTAAAATCTGTATTTGAGCCTGGAAATTTTATATATACACTTCAGGTTCTCTACCTCCTCTCTACTCAAATCTAAGAACTACTAATTGATCTCCTCTAGAGACCCTTTAAAGACAATGTTTCTCAAATGTCTTAAGAATGCTGTTTTGAATCAAAGCAACCACTTGTGAAACTGGAAAAGAAATAAGTTAGATAGTTTACATTTCTTCAGCATTCAAAATCAGAAAAGTTTTAAATAATTAGCAATCAAAGTGTAGTACTAGTTCAATGTTAATCACAAATTCTAAATCATACTTTAGAATGGGCATAAAAATGCATTCTATTAACATCAAAATCAAATCAAAGTTATCTTCCATCCATTCTTTGCCTTTATTTTTGAATCTTCCCTCATCCACCAACTGTCCAAGGCCCCCATGCTACACCTATAACTATTTCTAAAGGACTCTCCACTGAATTCAAAACTTTACCAAATAGATAAAAGACTACCTCCTTTCACACAAGACAGTAGGCAGAATAAAGGATAGAGAAATTGCTACAATGACAAGAACCACAGAGGTAAATGTGATTACTTAACACTTCTCTGGTTCTGCCAATGGCATATTCAAGCACTCAATGATATCTCTCTGAAATATAAGACTACTGCCCTCAAGCAAACCAACCAAGCTTAATAAATACATTTCTTAAAATAAAGAAGACTGTATTCAATTATATGATTTGTCCTTTAAGTGGCATATTCAAGAATCATATGATTATGTTGTAATTTATATTTCTTACAGAAAAAGGAGTAGTATGATAAAGTGAGTGATGTCATTAACTGCATTCAGTTTAAAGAAATGTACTTTTTCTGCATTAATACCTTTTCTATGTTTTTATGTTACAATATCCTTCCTTTGTTCAATAGTAGGTGGTATTTTAAAAATATCACTAGATGGAAAAATAAAAGGTTAACAAGTCTATATGAAAAAAACTATATAAAAATATGAGAACCTTCAGTCTATGTCTCAATCAAACTAACCATATGAAAACAATCACAGACATAAAAACACTCTATGAGAAAAAACTGGTCTATCTCATTTGTTTAACATCATGGAAATGAGACCAACTAGTTAGCGTAAATTTTGCCTGCTTTTAAAGGGATTAAATAAATAAATTAAGTATTCATATCCTTTAATTATTATGCAATAGCAACAATTTTATGCCAAAGTCATGATTGATCAACACAGGTCATGTTGCCCTAAAAATCACATCTATTTTGTTATTTGATTACATGTTACTTCATTGAGCTAACATCAGTGTGGATATTTAATAAGAGGAAAAGTTAGTGTATATCTAAAACTGTCACCAATATAACAAAACAGTTACATCTAAATAAGTTTAAAAAAGATTGAATCATTAAAATATTCAATTAATCCAAAATAAATCATAAACTGAGGAACAAAGAATAGAAGAACAAAAATACAGCATAATACATTTAAACCTTTTCATTTCAACATTCACCTTAACTGCAATGATTTAAATATCACAATTAAAATTAAAGGTTGCAGTAAAAATGAAGCAAAACCCAAATATATGCTGCCTATTTTAAATCTACCATAAATGTACAGATACATTATAAATAATAGGATGGTGTATTAGTTATCTGGGGCTGCTATAACACAGTACCAAACTTTTAACTGACTTAAAACAAGAGAAAATATTGTCTGAAGGTTTGGAAGACTGAAAAACAAAATATGAAACTGAAATCAATCTATTAGCAGGGCCATGCTTCCTGTGAGACTCCATTCTTGCATCTTCCTAGCTACTGGTGATTGCTGGATAATCCTTCAAACTCTTTTGCTTACTGCTGCATCAGACCAATTTTTGCCCTCTCTCCACATGATTTTTCCCTGTTCCTGAGTATTCTCATGATTTTCCACTTGTGTGTATATTTGATTCTGTGTGCAAATTCCTTTTTTAACAGACTACAGTCATATTTGATTAGAGTCCATGATGATTATTTCATTTTAATACTGTATTTCTTAATAAGGTCATATTTTGAGGTCATGGGTGTTGAGATTCAGGCTATCATTTTTGAAGAAACACATTCAGTCTTTAAGAGGTTGGAAAAAGATGTATCATGCCTATATTAGTCAAAACAAATTTCAGTGTCTATATTAATATCAGCTACAGAAGATTTCAGAACAAAGGATATTACCAAGAATTTTAAAAGGTCATTTCATGGGCTGGGGATGTAGCTCAGTGGTAAAGCACTTTTGCCTAGCACATGTGAAGCACTAGGTTTGATCCTTACCATCACATAAATTAAATAAATAATTAAATAAATAAATAAATTGAATAAAAAAATAAATTGGGCTGGGGATGTGGCTCAAGCGGTAGTGTGCTTGCCTGGCGTGAGTGCAGCCTGGGTTGGATCCTCAGCACCACATACAAACAAAGATGTTGTGTCCGCCAAAAACTAAAGAATAAATATTAAAATTTTCTCTCTCTCTCTCTCAAAAAAAATAATTAATTAATTAATTAAATAAATAAAATGAATGAATAAAAAATAAATAAATAAAATTGTGTTCATCTACACCTAAGAATAAATATGTATAAAAGAAAATCATTTCATAGTATTAAAGTCATCAGTCTGTCAAAGGGAAATAATAGCCCTAAGCTTTCATGTACTCAGTAACAGGTACCAAAATGCATGAAGTAAAACTGATAGAACAGCAAAGAGAAATAAACACATCCATAATTATAGTCAGAGATTTCAATAGTTTTCTGTTGTTCACTAAGAGAAAAAATAGAAAGTCAGCAAGGATGTAGTACATTAAAAATACAACCAAATAATTTGATCTTATTGATATTTATATAATACGCTGCCCAACAACAGAATACACATTCCTTTTAAATTCACATGAACATTCACCAAGATAGATCCTATTCTGAGAGATTAAGCAAGTCTCAATGAACCTGAAAGGATTCTAATCATGTGAATTGTGTTGACCACAATAAAATTAAAGTATTAATCAAGAAAAAATTTCTGGAAAATCTTAAATTCATATACTACTAATTATCAAGCTTCCAAATAACCCATGAATAAACACTGACCTTAAAAATTACTTTAGAAAAGATTGCAAATAAAATGAAAATGAAAACACAATATATACCATTATGAAGCACCCATATTTGAAAAGAAGAAAGATCTCCAATCAAAAATCCTAATTTCTACCTTAAGAAACTATAGAGACTAAATTAATTCCAGAGTAAATATAAGAACAAAACTTTTAATCAGTGAGAAAATTCAAAGAAATAGGAAACAGGAAAACAATAGACATGAAAAATTGGTATCTTGAGATCTGGACTTATACCTGGAAAAAATTAAAGATGACCTTTGTAAGTAGAGAAGTATATCATGTTGAAGGGTTGAAAGACTCAGAATTAAGATTGTTAACTTAATTATATACTGTTAAGAATACTTAATAAGATTACTAATATTCTCCCCAAATGGGTCTATAGATTCAATACAATCCTAATTAAAACCCCAGCTGACTTTTACAGAAATTGACAAAATGATTCTGAAATTCTTATATAAATACAAAGGACACATATAAGTCAAAACAACTTTGAAACAAAAGTTGGAGTGCTATCACTACATTATTTCAAGACTTCTTATAGAGCTACTGTAATGAAGATAGGGTTCCATTGATATTAAACTAGACCGTGAAATAGTATAACACAGAAATGCACTCACATATATAAGGACAACTTAATTTTTATGAAGATGAAAAAATAATTCATGGGAGAAAAGATTTTTTTTCAGTAAATGGTGCAGAACAATTGACTATACATGTTTTTCAAAATTAAACATATTCCTAACATTTGGTCCATCCATTCTACTCCCAGGCTTCAATCTGAAAGTAGTGAAAGCATATGTTCAGATAATAACTTGTACACAGACATTCATTCAGATATTTTTGTAATCTAAAAACCAGAAAAACTCAATGTTCAGTGAATGGATAAATAAACTGTGAAATCTGGTTTGTTAAGTATTCCTGTCCTTTAATTATTGTGCAATAGCAACAATTTTATGCCAAAGTGGAATACTATTTGGTAATAAAAATGAATAAACTATAAATATAGGTTACAACAGATGAATCTAAAATAATTATGCTTAGTGAAAAAAAGGCAAAAAAAATATTGCATTATTCCATTTACTTAAATCTTTGAAAATGAAAACTATTCTGAAATGACAGAAATCAGGTCAGTGGGCATGAGGACTACCAAATGGTACTTACTGAAAGGAAACTTGAATGGAAAGATACATTTATTATGTTGATTTTGGTGATGCTAAATCACAATTGTAAATACATGTAAACACATCAAAATTTAATTATGAATTTCTGCAGGTTATGTCAATTATACATCAATAAAGCTGTTAAATTTTAAAAGATGACAGTCATTAATTTAACAGCTTCCAAGTGGTTTTAGTATATAAGTAGGGTTAAGAACCAGAGATCTATTTATTTTATCTCAAGGGTGAAATCTGCAAAAAACAAAATTCCCTTTTATTTTTAATCCATTATTTAAGAAGACTTATGCTACCTTTTTCAGTAAATAAGGATCCAGATTGGCAACAGGTGCATTTTCAATAATTTTTAATTCCAAGAATTGCTGACTTTGCTCTTAATGTGTTGTTTGTTTGTTTCTGTTTTGACTTTGGTACCAAGGATTGAACTCAGGGCCACTCGACCAATGAGCCACATCCCCAGCCCTATTTGGATTTTATTTAGAGACAGGGCCTCACTGAGTTGCTTAGTGCCTCATATTTCCTGAGGCTGGCTTTGAACTTGAAATCCTCCTGCCTCAGCCTCCCAAACTGCTGGGATTACAGGCATGTGCTATTGCACCCAGCTTCAGCTCTCGCTGTTAATCATAAAACATTAAAGGAAGAGATAAGCCTATGGATCAACTTTCCTCTACCTTTTGTTAGGCAATAGAAGAAACTTAACTTTTGTGGAGACTGGAGAAGATACTCTAAATTTGGGATTATGAAAAAATTTTGTTAATATTTTATCTTGGAATAAATACTCTCTCTCTCTCTCTCTCTCTCTCTCTCTCCATATATATATATATATATATATATATATATATATATATAT
>NW_026000250.1:189194-194930 GCF_001458135.2 Marmota marmota marmota
ATATATATATATATATATATATATATATATATATATATATATAATAGCTAATAAAATATCCTACATTTGAGGAATGTACACATTATACATTGCTTCTTTATAAGAAAACTGCATTAGTGAAAAGCTCAAAAACATCTTTGGAAATAGTTACACTTCTCCAATTCCTAACTGGGAATAAGATCCCAAGTCACTCACACTTTTAGTCAGTCTTCCTTTAATGTATGCCAGTAGATTGTGCTTCTGATCCAGACTTAACCTTTAGGCTCAGGCATTAACCTCTCAGGTAATTGTGCCCTATTGTTGTTGATAAATTGGGCTTTACAATCTACAATCTACTATAATAAATAAATAAAGATGAAATAAAATATTTATTCAGAAAAATTACCATAGTTGTTTATGTTAATTCCCTAGAGAATTTCATTTACCACATAATGGCCAAAAATTCTTATTGTGTTCTAGAAACCTCTTAGACAATCCAATTTCTGAGATATTAGCATATGGGAGTTTATAACAAATAATATGTAATAGAATATTCTCATTAGTTGACTACTGTGTTTAAATGTTTTTTAAATCTCATTATCAGAGAGTAAATATGTCAACATTAGAATTCTAACATCATAAAATATCTCTGAAACTAGAATAGACATACCTGTTTCATTTTGGACTATACTGAATATCTTAAAGAATATCACTATTAATGGCCAAAACTGTTCTATATGCTTGTAAAGTAAATTTAGAATTTAGGTTATATTACCATTTTTGGATTCTGAGTAAAGGAAATGTTAGTATGTTGGAATTAGAATGTGTGGATCTATTATATTCTCTTGGAGTTTGGAGATAGCAGTTTTCAGGAATTCAGAAATACTTACTGTTCAACCACAGGGTTGCAAAGACCCCAGCGTACTATTTTGTTTGTTTGTGTGTGTGTGTGTGTGTGTGTGTTTATCACAAAGAAAGAACTTGAAGGACTCAACAGAGGATTTGTAAATTTTCTTATAGAGATGCTCCTTGGCAATGGCAGGCCAGTATACAATGCAGGGCCCCACAACCACAAACAGGGAGAATATTTGGGGCAGGTTGTATGCCTACTGTGCAAATGAATTTCTTCAGATTAGGATTTTGTGTTTTTTTGGTGGTTTTTTTTGGACCAGGAATTAAATCCAGGAGCATTTAACCACTGAGCCACATCCCCCATCACTTTTTGTTATTTTTTTCTTCTTTTTAGACAGGGACTTCCTAAGTTAGAACCTTAATACTTTGCTGAGACTGTCTTTGAACTTGTGATGCTCCTGCCTCAGCCTCCAGGAGCCACTGGGATTACAGATGTGCACCACTGTGTCTGGCCTCTTCAAATGCTTTATGAGTACACATTTTTTTTAATTTTACAACCAAGGTCACTCGGCTTTGATTTTTTCTAAAGACTGAAGATAAGGAAGTGGCCAGTTTCCCTTCTCCATCTTCTGTGTTATCACTTATAGAGTTCATCTTATCTCACTTGCAGGAACAAGAAGCTTTCCTAGACATGCAGAGGTACATATGTTTGTGTGGGAACGGTTTTCCCCAACACACACACAAACATACACATGTACTTACAAATATACAATGTTTTACTTGTACTCTTCATAGATTTCATGGAAACAAAGGCTTTTAGAATTTTATGACTTTCTCCTTCTCTAAAGATGACTGGAAATGTCCTATTTCTGTGACTGTCATTCAGCATACACATATCCAGCATCCAACCAGCAATGTGAATCTTGACAGCTCCTGCCAAGGTAGTAATATTGCTTGTAATTGCTCTCAGATGAGCTTTCAATTCCCTGTGACAGGTAGAAACATCAACAAGGTCAACTCATTTATCTACAGTGGCAGTGGCACTAGCCTATTATGAAAGTACACAAGAATATAGGCTTTAAAAAACATGGCTTTAGAAATAAGACTAAAATAGAGTGAAGTAAGAAAAAATATTAAAGTCCCCAAAGATTTCTTTTAATAAGTTTTAAAACTGTTACTTAAGATTAGAATACATTAAACATAGGAATGAAAATTACTCAAATATATTTTCCAACAGAGGGAAAAATATAGCATGAGTTAAGAGCATGGATAATAACTATTTATTGATCTGTTAAATGAGGTAATCATTGATAATACCATGATAATGGTAGAAACCAAATGAAATATTAAATATTAAGTGTTTAGCATAAGGCTTTATACATATTTATCATTCTTTATGTTAAAGCTACTATAGTTCTGAATAAGGACAAAATTAAAACTATATACTGCTTCCAGAGTTTCAGAAAAGGTGTCCTGATATCAATTATTTTTACTTGGAAAGTATTTTAACTATGATATTATTTATATATTTTGAAGAAAAATAGGAAAGTAGCATCATTTTTATAGGGAACAAATTATCCTGAGTATACTTAATTTAAGAGGCCTATAGACATAATATTGTCATTGCAAAATAAGTTGTAAGTATATCTATCCTATACTGTGTTATGCAGTACAGACTGTGTATGTATACATCAAACACTACAGATCTTCCATGGGGCAGAGAATCTCCATAGGTTTCCAGATACTTCTCATATTTGAACATATATAATATGGATATGTATGTCAGTTCCCACACAAACGTGTACCTCTCCATGTGTGCTTAAAAGTAGAAATCATAATTGGCCAAGGAAATGTTCATATAAGAAACTAGAAAAAAATATTGCCTAATATAAGTTTGTAATTACTCTCACAAGTTGCGCTTCCTTTAGGCCTATAGTGTTAATTCAGCCTTGTACATTGAGGCTCAAGAAATACTTATAGCTTACTGATATATTCTACCCATCAGCGAACCTAAGAACATGGTATGACTATGATCCTTTTCTTGCCTTCATCTGCCTATTGGTTAAAAAAATATATTTCCCTGTCTTCATAAAAGGTACAAAAATAATTCATTCCATGATCAATTACTGATTCAGTATTTATGAAGTTCAGTAATCTCTTCAAATAGATACTGAATTTAAATTCTCATCATCACTTTATCCTGAATAATTCCTTTTCACAGAAAAGTATACAGCACACATAATTGGATCAAATTGGTTTTATATTTATTCAACATGGAGCCTTCAGGTTTCCATTTCAAACTACATTAATAAAACTACCACTACCTTTATTGTGGTTCATTGCTTAGAAGACTGGATACCACTGATGTAAGTTCAATAATCATAGTATGAAAAGTTACTTTCTTCACAAACAATCCAAAAAAATGTCATGTAGAAACATCCTCATATCTGACAATGCCAAGCAAAATTGTTCTAAGATCAAAAATTTCAGAGATGTTCCTTAGCTTTGATTGAATGATGAAAATGTGTATATCTCTGTTGCCCCAATAACATAATACTGATAACAAAGTGTAAAAATTTTTAGCCATATTATTCCGGTTGATGATTTAATGGATGTACACAATGTCAGGTATTCTTAAGCATATAGGATGAATTGCCTTTTGACATTTTTCATATTATCTGTTGTAAATTTCAACACATTATTTTTTGTATATCCAGTCATTCAATATTAAGTTCTTTCCCATGGAATGCAGAGGATATGACTTTTGTCTAATAATAATTAAAATTCTTCCAATACTAGTTTCAGTTTTCCACTATAACACACCCAATCTATATTCTAGACAATATAAATATCTACTCTTTCACTAAGATCAGTGTTTTCTTTTTTTTTTTTTTTTCATACCACAGATTTTATTTCTCAAATTTGGAAGGCGGGAAGACCAAGACTTGGGGCCAGCTTCTGAGAACGTCCTTGTTGTGTCGGGGAAGCAGGTGAAACAGGGACAAGGGCTGCTTTGAGAAGCCCCTTGTTGGGGAAGCAGGTGAAACAGGGACAAGGGCTGCTTTGAGAAGCCCCTTCCCAGGGAAGGAGAATCCATGGCCTAAGAACATCCTCAAGTTCTTACTGGTAACACATCATAATGCAGAGACAAAATAGAATGACATCACATGCTCCCCGGAACATCCCAACTTCTTGGCATGACTCCATTTCTGCAACATTTCACAAGTCATGATTTTGGATAAGACAAGAGTTAAGCTGAACACATGGGGAGAGGGCTCCCTTCTCGGCTCCTGCTTGCAGTGTTGGATGTGGCCTTACAAGCCATCACTGAGGTTCTGCACAACAGCTCCGACTGCCCTCTTACCACATCCCCAAGGAGCTGACACACACTCAAGTGCTGAACACTCTCAAGCCCAGAAACCAGAAACTTCACAGGAAATCCAAGGGAGATTTGTTCAAAGTCCGCCAAAAATACCAGTCCACACATGCTCAAGTCTCTTACAAAAATGGCAGAGTATTATTGTGGCATTAAGACGCCACAATAAATATGAGAGGTGCTTAAGATGTGCTTAGGATGAAATAAACCTTGATGTCCATCAACAGAGGAATGAATAAAAAATGTGATATGTTTAAAAAAAATGGCAGAGTATTTGCATCTAAATGCTGCATATCTTCTTCCTTTAGCACTTCCATTATCTCTAGATGACATCTGACACCTAATACAATGAAAGGGCAGTGTCATTCTCTGTAATACCCTAAGATCCAGGAAACAACGATAAGAGAAGTATCTGTCCAGAGAGAAACAACTCCTTTCCTGATAGTTTGGATTTCCAGCTGGTGGGGACAATGGATGCAGAAGAATGGGTGCAGGGCCAACTGCACTTTCTTGCTTTAGCATCGACAGGAGGAAACACTGCAGCCAAGATGAGGGCTTCTAGGAGCTAATATCCTTCAAGTCAACATCTGGACACATCTGACCTTCAGGCCTGAAGATTTTCTTGCACGGGATCCAAGGACTTGCCTACTCAGTGTGTTTTTTCAGGAAAAAGGGGATCAAATCTCATGAAGCAATTCTTCTCTCTTCTATCCCATGGGCAATGCAAGGAACCTGCATGATACCAGAGGCTCACTTCTCTCTTCTCATGTCTTCTGGAAATGAATCATTAATGCTTCCTTTAAGGCGAAGCAGAAGCCTGATTGCCAGCTGCACAGAAGTGTTTGAGGGCACTGTCTCCCATGATGGGTCTTTCTTTTAAACAGGCCTCCTGCTCCCCAGGTCACACTTTGCTCCTCCGTCGCCCTCCCACTCTCCAGGGGGCCTGTGGGTCAGGCCATCTCTTCACCTCTGATGTCCGCGGCCCAGGACACACTGCTGAGGCCACCGCATCCTGAACAGGACCCTTCTCCACCACCTAAACCCGGCGAGCATGGACCACTAGCAGGGACCTGCAGCTCCGCCGCCAGGGCGCTACTTCCGGGCTCCTCCGCCTTGGGGATGCGTGCCAAGATGAGTGTTTTCATTAAATTATATTTTTAAGACACATTATTTCATATATAGAAGTCTCAACTGTAGACAAAAGTATACATTTGAACACAGAGCTATCAGAAATATTACAGAAAATGCTATTTGTTCTGCTCTTATGTATGGAGAAAGCTAACACATATCACCATTTAACAAGCATTTACTGAGCAATGACTGTATACCAAAACAACTTCTGGAATACCACAATGACCATACTATGATCCAGGTATGTTCAAGGTACAATGGGAAACAAAGAAGAGTCATGAGACTGAGAATGAGCATAGGGAAGACCAGAAAGGAGGTAAAGTCTTAATTGAGCCAGAAATTATTGAACAGGGATGAAGCTGTAAAATTAGAATAGAAAAGGATATATATATATATAT
>NW_026000250.1:195451-208199 GCF_001458135.2 Marmota marmota marmota
TATATATATATATATATAGAGAGAGAGAGAGAGAGAGAGAGAGGTATGAAAGGTAGGTTGAAAAAGCAGAAAACATTTTTAAAAAAGTCAAATGTTAAATGATTACTCCAAGATTTTCAAACAATAAAACCAAAAATCTGTGCAATCAAGGGCGCAAATAACCTTTTTTGATAGGTGCTGGTTTGGGAGAACAAATACTCCCTTTAGAGTATTCTTTATTTGAAGCAGTGGCAGGCCATCTACAGGATGAAATGAAATACAAGGAAAATGCACAGGTTGACAATCAAGGATGGATTTGGAAGTTGTGTGATGTAATCACATGTGTGAGAAAATGTGTCACACCTCTTTGTGTGCCACAACAAATATTTCAATCCACCAAATAATTTCACTAATACTTGTTGAATTTATGGCTGGTACACATCATACCAATGGAGCCCTTACAATTTCCAATTCGGCATATAATCTCCTGATGTAAAATACTCAAAGCAAACTTTGTTATGCAATATAACATTCTTTATCAATGGCTAAGCGCACGTGCCAAATGTTAAAATCAGTCTAATGCAAGTCTAAGAGAGACAAATAAGTCTCTCTCTCTTTTTGAATCACAAGAAAATTAACCCACTAAATAATTTACATTGATCTGATACTGATTTGGTTTTGTGAACAGTGTCAGCAAAAATTAGTTAAATTATGTGCACAATAGAATCAAAAACAGTTTTATAAAACCTGTCAGTTACCTGCCACAATAATCAATGGAGTGCCAAATGATATTTCAGAGGCACTGTAAGATGTTGCATATCTTCTATAACCTTTAAAAAAGTTATAAAATTATTATGAGCATTGTTTTAGTTTGGCACATGCTTTCACAGTCCCATTTTTAAAAATTAAATCATGAATACCATGTTATATTATTTTATCCCTTGAAATTGCACCTAAATATTCTTGGTGATAGATCATTAACCACTCACCTATTTCCTCATCACATAAATAAGACTGTTGCTGAACTAATATTTTATAAAGGAGGCAAAACCCATAGTCATTCCTCTTAGGAGGCATTTGTACTTTTATGAGCAATTATATATTTTTTTAAAACACTCATTTAGTTGAGTTGAAAATGAAAGTGATTTGTTTTTCCTAAATCTAATTTTTGCCATCAAAGTCCTGAATTCAAATAACTCTTTGAAGCCTAGTTTCTTTGTGAGAATTTGATATATTCTTCCTTTGCAAACATCCTTCCCTTTACTAATATCAAATTAACACAAATGACTATTCTTGTCTTAAACACTATGAGAAGGACAGACCTGGTTGTCATGCAAGCAAAAGAAAAGGCTATATTTAAGTCTTGAAAACGTCCCATCTCCAAGAAAGATATTGGAATTTGGAGCAGCATAGTATATATAATATATTTAGAGTAGGCAGAATAAATGAATTTAAGTCTAAGATGAATATACACTTGGAATCAGTACAGTATGCTATGCTTGCTGAAGAGCAAGATGCATCTGCTGAAAGGCAGCAGGATAGCTAGATTGATACTTGCCTATTCCAACCATTAATTCCATGTTTCAGAGTAATATTTCATGGCTGGCAATTGGAACATTGGTGGAACATTTGGATTGATTGGCACAGAACACAAGGTTTTATTTGTCAACAAATGTGTTTCATGATTCATCATTGACTCATTGATTGATTGGATGCTGGCTGCATAAAAAAATATTTTATAAGTCTATCACACACGGTTTTGGAAATCTGTCAACTACTGTGATTCATCACCATCATCAACTACTGGAAGAATACAAAAGTTTTCCTGGTAGTCATTGCTGCTCAGGACAGAGGCAAGAGCTTTGTATATAGATTCACATGCAATAAATGTAAACTAAAATCATCTCATTTATTATAACCCTTTTATTCTTAACGTGAAACTCTTTGCTACCTTCCTTTTCCTCACATGACATAGCCATCCATGAATGAATGAATATTAGAATGCCATAGAAAGACAGCTAACTTAACTTTAATATATCAGGTTACCTCAGTTCTGCTCTTCTTGTGGATAGTAAGAAAAACTATTGTGTAATGGATAATAAGGATGCATGTGGAATCAGATAAAGCTAAGTTGAAATATAAAGCATTGTTACTGGATATCTCTGTATTGAAGAAAAAATTATTTAATCATTCTAAGGTTTGCTTCCTTCATCTGTAAAAAAGGAAATAGAAGCTTATATTACAAGAGTTAAATGAAATAATACAAGGGTTCAAAAATTTTAGGTCACACACATTAGGCAGTATGGTCCATGGTTCCTCATACAGTATGATGCCCTAAGGCAAGTAGTTATCCCCAACACATCATGAACAGTATTATATAAAGCTCCCAAAATATTTCCACCCCTCAGCCATGTGCTGAAACACCGGTGGGGGGGCGGGTAAATCTTGGAATTTCCTCCCCTAAACAAGGCTGCCACTGTTCATAGAAATTGGACAAAACATTGGTTTCTTGGTCTTTAATCCTCCTACTTAAAGGTCAGTTAATTGATCCATCTAGTGAAAAAAATTAAAAATTTCCTATTTATTAGAATAGTTCATAGAAACATGCTATCTATGAATATGTGCAAAAGCATGTTTGTTTAAGGCATTATCCTTTGTGAAAATCTATTTTAAAAAATAAATAAAAACCCGGGGGGAAATGGAGAAAACATTTGCAGGTTATTGAATTGCACAAGCCCAGCACCAGGGAGCAGCAATAGCCCAGAGTGGTGCATAGCTCTTTGCTCAAAATTGTAGCAAACCACAATCTCTGTCCTTGAATTAAGGATATTTTTGGTATATCCTTACATCCTTCTACCATACTATTAAGGTGGAGGAACCAGTCTTTGATTCTTACTTGAATAATGCCTTAGGATTGAAAATTCAACAAATAAAACAAGAAAAACGTTTTTATTTGTGTTCAACAATTAAAATACATCCACCAAATCAGCATGAAGTAGTAAAGTTTCTCCAATTACACATCATCTATCCCGAGCCTCTTGACTATTTTTCATTACCCCTTAATTGCCCAACCCCTCGAGTTCTCAAAAATGAATCAAGATCAGTCTTCTAGAGTTTGGCTGTGTTAAACTTATTTTTCTCCCTGTCTCCTAAGTTGTATAGTGGACTTCAGTTCTGATGAAAGAGCTTTCTATCTTGGACTTCTGGTTGCTCCCTAATCTCCAACTTTTACTTGTCCATACATTTTTTTGTTCCTGTCATACAAGGCTGGGACCTTCTGGGAAACTGAGGCAGCACAAAAGCCCTTCTTCAAATGTCAATTCTTACAATCAAGTCAGAAAGAGTTTAGATTTGTAGCTCAGGGAAACAGGCATGAAATTATTAGAAGGGATAGGAAATAAGAAAGGGGGTACTCTTAAGGGAGAAAGTGGGTCCTCTCAGATAGGAGAAAGACAAAGTGCCTCGTCTACCAAGTTTTATTGGGGACTCCCAAAGAAGTTTCCAGAGAGTTCTGCCCAGGTCCAACTCTTGACTTTTTACTTATAGCAGGATGACACCAGAATTTCAAGTTCCCCTTGTGCATGACATCTCTAGGTCATTTTGGTCAATTCTGACCAGTTCTAATTGGAACCTGTTCTTAACAGATTTTATGGTTAGAGAGAATTATCCTTACCTCTCTGGTTTCTGGGATCTGGTCTGTGAAAATGGTCACAAAAGTTTCCCCTTGTCTTGGGCCTGCATTTGTTCTGCAGATAACAAGTAGTTTGCTGAAGAATGTGACATATCCTGTTCTTTTTAGTCAGGCAGGGCTACAGGCAAATTGCTTTTTAGAAAAGAAAACAAGTGGGGGTCAACACAGTGGTCCCAGTTTATAGAATTACTTCCTAAACCTCATGTTCCCACTGCTCACATTTATCTGTTCCCTATCAATATTAACAGGGTTGAGAGGGGGGAGGGAAAGAGAGAGAGAAGGGAAATTGCATGGTAAAGGAAGGAGACCCTCATTGTTATACAAAATTGCATATAAAAGGAAGTGGGGAGAAAGGGGAAAAATAACAAGAGAGAGAAATGAATTACAGTAGATGGGGTAGAGAGAGAAGATGGGAGGGGAGGGGAGGAGGGATAGTAGAGGATAGGAAGGGCAGCAGAATACAACAGACACTAGTATGGCAGTATGTAAAAAAAGTGGATGTGAAACCAATGTGAATCTGTAATACGTATACGGGGTAAAAATGGGAGTTCATAATCTGCTTGAATCAAATGTATGAAATATGATATGTCAAGAGCTTTGTAATGTTTTGAACAACTAATAATAAAAATAAATAAATAAATAAATAAATTGTAAAAAAAAAATATTAAGTCCTAAATCACATTCATGAGATTGACTTGCAAAAATTTGAACATATGGATAGAATACATATGTAAACACGCACATGTAAAAACTAAAACTTTCATATGCTTTGGATGAATTATTTTAAAATATGAGAAGAAATGAACTTCAGATGTATTATTCATAGTTGGCTAGTATATCTAAACACACTCCACATCTTGCTAGGTTTCTATTGATATCTATGCTGGAGGGATATCAAATTATAATCCCAAAGTAATTCAAATCCATTATAATTACAGGTTTCTATTTCCTTCTTTTAAAATAATATGGATTCTAAAAGCACGGGAAATATTAGCTACCTTATAATTTGACACAGAAAACTGTCTAAGCCAGGGATTTTCTATACAAGTGGGTCCATGTATCAGAATTACCCTATGGAATTTCCTGCAGTTACACACTATCCACCTCTCTCTATGTCCTGACCAAAATTTGACCCCCATCTCTTAGGACAAACACCAGGCAGCAAAAGATCCCACCTAGGAGGAAAGATGCAAGGCCATAATACTCTACTCCAGAAATATACAAAGACAAATTGGTAGAAAAATAGGTTATATTCCAAGTCAGCTTTCAAAGAAGGTAGAAGAAACATGTTTAAAAAATTCCATGACTGGGCTGGGGTTGTGGCTCAGTGGTAGAGTGCTCGCCTCACATGTGCAAAACTCTGGGTTCAACTCTCAGCACCATATAAAAATAAATAAGTGAAATAAAGGTTAAAAAAATCCATGACTGAAATCCCTGAAAATTAAAAGAACTTTTTTTCATGATACTTTATTTTATTTATTTATTTTTATGTGGTGCTGAGGATCGAACCCAGCCTCAACATGCGATAGGCAAGTGCTCCACCGCCAAGCCATAACACCAGCCCAACGGAACTTTTAAAAGAGAGGAGGCAAGGGAGAAGAGACAGCTGAAGGTTAGTTGGACAAAAGGCAGGAAAGGTACATCTACAGATTTAGCCTGTGTTAGGCAGGGACAGGGGGAAACCGTCCCTCCCAACTTCTTTGGTGCCTCTCCTGGTGAGGGGTTCCAGTCCCTCTTTTCAGCAGGGAAATTCCTTTTGAATGGAGGTAGTGGGAAGAGGGAGTTAGGGGTCTGGTGGTAATAATTTCAGTCTGTTTCATTAGGACTGTCATTTAGTCAACCAACATTTTTTTAAATGTATGTTTTAGTTGTTAATGAACCTTTATTTTTCTATTTTTATGTGGTGCTGAGAATCAAACCCAGTGCCTCACACATGCTAGGCAAGCACACTACCACTGAGCCACAACCCCAGCCCCTCAACCAACATTTATAGAACGCCTACTAGGTGATACACTTATAAAACAAAAGGTTTAAAAAATTAAATATAGAAACAAAATAGCCATCACATTTGTAATATATAAGTAATTTTTTCCATTTGCTCTCACTCTCTTACCTCTACTCCAAATATGTGAAACCAAATTTTTGAGCTGATGAAAATGAGTAATTATATAATTACTCTTTAGCTCAAGTATACTATTTTACCCATACTATATCATTATATATCCCATACAAATTAATTAATTATTATATATTGTGGAATATATAGTTCTCAAGAGTAAAATACTCAGTATTTCACACTCATTTTGGGAATAATTGTAGAAAAATGATAGTAAGTAATACTTTTTGTAAATTACCAGTAAGATGTTAAAATTAGAGTGGATTTCAAAATTAAAATAGATGTATTTCAAAATTGAAAAGTTATTATTTTTATATATCCCTAATTTTATATTGTTATTTATATCATGGGAGGACTGGGGATGTTGCAGGAGGAAGCAGGTACTTCCGTTTTTGTGTCCCAATCTGGCAAGATTACTGACAGCACACACATGCACACACACACACACATACACACATACACACACACACGAGGCTGCACACATAAAACATTTATCAAAACAAAATAACATTTGGCATAGACACCCAATGGTTTGTCTCCACAGTGAGACTAGGTCCTGAGTTGCCTGGCAGTCTTGTCTATATGTCTTTAGTTCCTGATTTTGTAAGGCCTGTAGCCTCATCGAGAATAATCAAAGTTGTATGTTGATAGGTTTTTTAATGCGTAATTTGCATGGGATATTTACTGGATGGTTTGTGTTTTAAGGACTGTTTTGTATGTGGGAAGATAGAGACATTTGTTGGTCCCTATGTGATTGGGGCAGAGACATCCTGTTCCCTTCAGAGGGCTGACTGCACATACAGTCTTCTTGATACAGCTGATTTTATCTCCCTCTGTGACTATGAACCTGTGACCTCCCATTTTTCCTACTTATCTCAACCCATCATGTCATTTTATATTCACAATTCATATTTTGTATATCAATTTCTATACAAGGTTAAAGCATGAAATCTTTTAACTTAAAACAGCAAATAAGCATTTCATATTTCTTATTGCACACCGTATTTCAGCTAGTGTATATAAAATTATTAAACTAGGTGCCAAATATGGAATTCATTAACTTCAGGATACGACTAATATATACTTCCTTTTGTTTATCTGGAAGAATTTCTGCTTTGCATACTATCTATTAAATGGTTCCACTAATTACCAAAGGGCAAAATTTGATTATGTAGATACTTATCACAAACCATATAGTTAATATAGACAGAGGCCACATATAAGTTATGATTAATATAACTAAAAGATAAACAACGTAAGTATCATATAAATAGGCAATTTTACTCTATACCTGGCTGATTAATTACTTTTAATTAAAATACTGGTATTTTCAAAGTAATTTCTTTGGCTTCCTCTTTGTTATTGGTCTATTTGTTACATATCTGTTAGGACTTGCTTATCCAGTTAAACATTCCTTTTCTGCAATTAGTCACAACATAACTTCTAGTGGTAACTGGTCATCTTTAAAAAAATCATGTTTAACTAAACACTAGACAAAATGTCCTTTAAATCACATAAGAAAAATAACCTATTTCTCAGAGAAGATATGTGAATAAATATAAGCATTTATATTCCTCAAAAATTCAATTTTGAAGGACTGCAGTATGAGGTGCTGAACAGACAAGGGCAAAGAATAAAGGAGCAAAGGAATTCTATCAAAAAAAGGAGAAAAGGCTGTGTAGCCACTAATACCTTACATCTTTTGTGGAAAGCGGGTTCTGTTTCTACAGTGTAGCATGCAAAATAGTTGCTCCTTTTTGGAATAACTATAGATGATGAGATATAGGAGTTGTGGCTTTCCAAATTCCAAATGCTTAACTTTGAGAAAATAATTCTTCATTTTGCTATGGTTTGGATATGGGGTATGCCCCCCCCCAAAAAAAAAAAAAAAAAAACACTCCTGTATTGATGCAGGGCTATTCAGAGGCAAAACTATTGAATTATGAGAGGTGAGACCTAATCAGTCTACCCTAGTTTGAATGGAGTGACTGGGTGGTAACTATAGGCAGGTGGGGTGTGGCTGGAAGACATGGGTCCCTGGAGGCATGTCTGAGAAGGCTTCATCTTTCCTGCGGACCCTTCTCTCCCCCTCTGTCTCTGCTTACCAGCTCCCAAGAGGTGAGTAGCAACCTTATACTACACCTTCCTACCAGGATGTTTTGCTTGACCTTGGGCCCAGAGCAATGGAGCCATCCATCTGTAGACTGAAATTGTGATACAAAATAAACTTTTCCTCTTTTAAGTTGTTATTGATGGGTATTTTGGTCACAGCAATGAAAACCTAATACAAGGTTAAAACCCCCAAATTTGAAAAAGCCTTTATTTATATTGTTTGAATCTACACCCTGTCTCTTGTTCTCAATAAACAATTCTTGAAAGACATAAATGACCAGGCTGGGAATAAAACCTACGTGTTTTGTCTTGGGTTAAGGCCCTCAATCCAAGGGCCACACTGAAGGGTTCTTGTGCTAAACTATACCTTCTAAGAGTTAGATTTAAAGAAGTTTTATAAAGGTTACTTGATATAAAAAGCAGAAAATTAATAGTATTTAGTAGTGAACTGAGTCAACTTGGGCTTTAGGGGGAAAGTCCTTTAATAGCTGTACCTATAAAATTGTAAAGAACTATATGTTGGAAGAGTTCTAAGTACATAGATCACATGTAAAATATTGAAAAGTGTAAAGTATTAGAAACTTTTTAGGTTTATTTTATTTAAAAATCAGAGAGACAGAGACACTCGCCAGATAGAAATATATACCCCAAAGCTGCACCCTACCTGCCTTCAGTTACCACTCAACTAATCCCTATCAGGAGATTAATTCACTGATTGGGTTAAGGCTCTCATAACCCTATCATTTCTCCTCTGAACCTTCTTGCATCGTCTCACACATGGGGTTTTGTGGGACACCTCATTTCCAAACCACAACAATCATGAAGTAGGATTTGCCCTCAGTATTTCTTCACAGAGCAGGCAAAGTTTCTAGAAGATTTAAGTTAGATCTGATCTCCCTGTGTTCTGGCTCCTACAGTTCACATCTGAGGAAGCTCTTGCACAGAGAGATAGCAGAAGTGTTAGCCATTTGTATCTATCTGTTGCTTAAATACCTCCAGGATGTCAATGAAAGTTTTTTTGTTTTGTTTTGTTTTGTTTTGTTTTGTTTTTCTATCTAGGCCTCTAGGAATGCCCTCTAGAAAAATGTATTTGAGTAATATCTACGTTTAATATACAAGTGTTCACAAACATTGCAAACCTTATTCAATATCACTATTTCAATAAACCTATTAAAAAGCAAAAAAATAAAAATAAAAAAATAAAAATCATTTTCATGTTTTATAAGATTCAGTTATGTTTGATATGGTTCTTTCTTTGTCACCTGTCCTCTGGTTTCTCATCTAAGCCCAGGCCAACCCTTACCTTGGAAATCACACCTCTTCCTTTGCAGAGCTCTCTGCAATCTCTAATTCAAACTCTACCTGTTCCTCTGGGTATCAACTTTATAGATATAGAAAATATAGATATATAAGTATAGATATAGATAAAGATACATCTCTTCCTCTCTAAATAAATCAATCTATTTATCTATCTTTATAGATACTTTCCTCTAGATGTTCCACCTACAGTATTGTCTGAGCTCACAATCTCCTCTTCCAAATGACCGTTTTCTCCTCATTTTCCTGTTTTTGCTATTGCTCAATGAGACTTAAATTTCTGGAATGATTTTGAGTTCCAACTTCTCCATTGCTCCCTGGCCACATAATGATGATTTCTTTTTAACCTATGCTACCTCTGTCAAATCCATTTCCTGTCCTCTATTCCCACTGTCTCTCAGACCTGCATTACCCTGATGGCTTCAGAAATGAAGCCATCTAACAGCACTTATCTAACAGCACTATTTTATTCTACACATTACTTTACATTTAAGATTCCTAAAGTGAAGTGAGATCCTGTTACATAGTGCCCCGATTCAAATGCCATCAACTTCATGAAAACTTCCTTGATCCTCAATTTCATATAATTTCTCTAAGTCTTCAAAACACCCCTATAAAATTATATTTTCTCATGGCACTTCCTAGTACTTTCTGGATCTTACCTCTTATAATCAGAGTTACTTTTCTATGTGCAATAGTTAACATCATCTGACCTTACTATTTTCTACCTTTATAAACCTCCATTTTGCACTGTGAAGTAAGGCAAAACTAAAAAGAAGAGAAGCAGATTTTTTTTAAGTTATCACATCAACAAGAAACAGAGTATGTGGGAAGTACTGAAAATCAGGAGACCTGAGTTCTAATTCTATCTTTTCTATAAACATTAAAAGTTACTCTGACATATATCACATGCACAATCTGGAGTGTATCAGTTTTCTTCTACTTCATTGAATTCTAATGTACTATATGCAATTAAGAATATAAGTACTATTGTGGCTGCAGTTGTGGCTCAGTGGTAGAGCACTTGCCTAGCATGTGTGAGGCACTGGGTACAATCCTCAGCACCACATAAAAATAAATAGATAGATAGATAGATAGATAGATAGATAAAGTTATTGTATTCATCTACAACTGAAAAAAAAAAAGATTTTAAAAAAATTGTAAGCACAATCATTACTACCTCCATCAAGTACTAACCAGGGACCTGGGGTAAGTTGTTTAACATCTTAGGGCCTCAATTTCTATATATGAAAACAATAGGTCCTACTTCCTATAACTGCTGTGAAGTGAATCATTTATTAGCCTTAATCTTATTGGAACAATGCCTGACACAGTAAATCCTCAATAAATATCAACTACTATTATCATTCTTTAAAGATTGTGGCATTGTTTCTACTTGACATATTTCTGAAGTGGATCTTCCTTGAACAATGTGGGCATTCAGAAATGACCCCTACAATTCAAGGTTCTATTTATCCTAAATAAATAAAACAGAGTCAAGAACATTTACAGTAACAATTGCCAAGGACAAATTCATAATTACCATGTTATGAGGTAACTGAAGGGTCTTGTCAATCAAAATCATCACTCAATGACCACTACCACCCTTCCAACACACACACACACACACACACACACACACACACACTCACTCACACATACACATTCACACACACTTCTCCCCACAGTAACTCTCATCAGATTATCACGGATTCAATCTTCCGTATTAAGCACTGGGGTTTTTAGTAGGTTTTCTATTAAAATGTAAATTCCCCAAGGAGAATTAACACTTTAAGTGATTCACACTTTAATTTGACTGAACTTGTCAGATTCTGTTCTTTCAGATTGAGAAAGATCCTGCTGAATGGGGTTCCTGGATGGTTAGTGGGAGGTCATCCTTTCAAGATAAACTTTGCTGCTTCAAAATTTTGCCACTGGCTGACTGGCCCTGACACATGCTGTTACTTTTTCTTAGGAAAAAATGCACTTACAAAAATGATGTTTTTGAGGTTTTTTTTTCCAGATGCACTGAAAAAGAAAAAAAAATAGATTTGTGAATCTTTACTTGACGTTGCTAGGGAGTTTGTTTGAACACTACTGATTGAGAACATTGTCGGAAATGTTTCATCCTTAAATAAAGATTAACTTTCCTCTGTTTCCAAAAATCAGCTAGACATTTTGTTATCTGCCAAGAAAGTGCTCAGAGGCATCTTTAAATTGCATGGTTGTTTCCAGCTTTAATTCTGAATTGACATTTGCTCTTTAATTGCAATAAATCTCTTCACAAACTCATTGCTTTGAATGTTTCCTGGATGTATAACCTGTCATTCTTTAAGTGAGGTTACTTTGTTCTTTCCTTAGCACTAACATACCTAAATTGCATAGCTTTCTTTCATAGCAC
Organism: Marmota marmota marmota; assembly: GCF_001458135.2. NCBI lineage: Eukaryota > Metazoa > Chordata > Mammalia > Rodentia > Sciuridae > Marmota > Marmota marmota. The sequence goes on from NW_026000250.1 coordinate 207,068, forward strand.
AGATATTATGGTCTGAAAAGTCACTGTCAGAGATGGCCGAGGGGAAGAAGAAAGAGGATGTACAAAGCCCAAGGACAAGTGACACTTTTTGCCTCATACTCCTTCCTGATCTTGGCCAACATTTTTAGAAAGATGAAAGCTAGCCACCTTGAATGTCAAGAATACTCTATGAGAGACAAGAATGACAGCCTTGAAGAAAGAGAAAAAAGAGGTTATGGAAAAAGAGGAATAGGGAAGAATAATAACTTTCTTACCTGTCATTGCCTCCCTCTGGAAGAAAAATAAACTTTTCTTTCCTGCCAGTCACTGTAGCAATATAGATTCACCCATTACTACCACATTCAGTCCAGGCTTAGAGAGAAAGAATTGATTTTCTGCACTTTGGGAATAGCTTTTGATATTATCACATTTCTCCTTATCCTCTGTTTCCATTTATTTCAGAATCACCTAAGTATCAGCTTTTCCTTACTTTCTTTATTGAATCAGATTCATAAGCATGGGCAAATCATTAAGCTTCTTTCCATTTACTCATCCATGACATATGGCCTAACATAATTCAGTGTTTCCTAGACTTCAGTCATGTGAATAGCATCTTCACAATTTCTGCCATATAGCTATATTATGTGAACAATTATTTTCCTATACATTTAAATGCATACAATTGTAATACATTCCTTTTTAAAATTTTATTACTATCATTATTAATATTGGTAATGGGAACTGAACCCATAACTGCTTTAGCACAAAGCTACATCCTCAATCCTTTTTTAAACTTTTTTTTTTTTTTTTAATTTGAGAGAGGGTCTCACTGAACCAATGAGATTCTTACTAAATTGCTGAGACTGGCCTCAAACTTGCAATCCTCTTGCCTCAGCTTCCCGAGTTGCTGGGATTACAGGTGCACTCCACTCCACTAGGCTCTAACACATTCTTTAAAAAAAAGACTAACTTTTAAAACATCATGTTTATGCTAGGAAATAATATCAACATATTATAGGGTATGGTATGCTGCCTACATCTTTGCAACATACATTAAATATAAAATGTCTAAAAAAGTTTTACATAGACCACGTAAACTATTTTATGTACCACCAGTCTTTTTAAGACATTTGCATTGACAAAACACCATCAA
>NW_026000250.1:209965-220142 GCF_001458135.2 Marmota marmota marmota
AAAAAAAAAAAAAAAACTAACAACAAAAAAAAACTATGCTAGTCTTTTTTCCTAGTACTGGGGACTGAACACAGAGGCACCTTACCACTGAGCCACATCCTCAGACCTTTTTAGTTTTTGAGTCAGGGTCTCACCAGTTGCTGAGGCTGGCCTTGATCTTGTGATTCTCCTGCTTTAGCCTCCCAAGTTCTATTTTTTAGACAACTATTATGTTGACAAATAAAACCCAAAATTCAATTGCTTCAAAAATGTTAAAAGTTGGGGCTAGGGTTGTGGCTAAGTGGTAGAGCATTTGGCTGACATATGTGAGAAATTTGGTTCGATTCTCAGCACCACATATAAGTGAATAAATAAAATAAAGGTCTATCAACAGCTAAAATAAACAAACAAGCAAATAAATAAATAATGTAAGATTAAACAAGTCTTATTTATAAAACTGCCTCTGTCCCTTATTTTATGATCTTGGCAAGTCACCACCATATTATTCATAAAATCTCAAAAAGGGTCAATTGAGAAAATGCATATTTTGGGTTTGAACTTATCAAATATTAGTTGGTTGTTCTCTATACCTCAGTTTTCACATCTGTGGAACGCATCCTTGTGGGAAACCAACCTTGCACGCGACTGAGTCACACTTCCCGGCTGGGTGCTGAGGTGCTCAGTCACAGAAATGTGGCAGAGCTTTCCCCGCCCTTCTTGGATTCGAGGGTCGGTGTCTCATACATGGGTGTGTCTTCCTACAGCCCCATGGGTGGAGCTATGCTCACCTGTTCCTTTGTAATATAACCGCTTGCCCTGTTTAGGATAGGATCTTCCATGGAAGTGCCTTGTGTGTGTCCCCTTCTCTTACTATACCCTTGGGTGTGGCCTACCCAGGTGTCAGTCAACCAGCTGACAGTGGACATCATGAAGATAGACTCAGCCCCCTGAAACCTGACCCCTTGCCTCATTTGAATAGCTTCTCAATAAAAGGGGTCAGCGCATGCTCTCTCTCTCTCTTTCTGTGGACCCTTAAGGTCAGAGAAGCTGTCACAGCAACCCTAAAGAAAACGGTATTTGTGCTTCTGTGTGGTTATTTTGTACAGCCCAGTTAGCCCAGTTTACCTGGAGTGACCCCTGAGCCTTTTAGTCACGAGAACAGAAACCCAGCACATCCTACTGATAGGTAGTAGACATTCATGAGCTTTGAGAACATGAGGTTAAAAGGATAATTCTATAGAGTAGGTCCCCTATGCTGACCACTTCACACTTTTTTTAAATAAATTTGCCTAAGGCCACTGGCTCTGTCCTGGCCTAAGTCAATAGGGCAGGCTATATTCCTCAGCAAGCAACCTGTTGTCCGCAGGAGAAATGCAGGTCCAAAAACTCTTCACTACCTATATGATCATAAGTTACCTTGAAGGGGTGACTTCTATAATACTCATACAGACCATATTCCAGGATTCAGGGGGACAGGATAATTAGAAGCAAAGCCCACTAACCATAAAAACTTTAAGAACAAGTTCCAATTGCAACCAGTCAGCACAGGCCAAGGTGACACAGAGTAATCTTTGGATCCTTAGCATGTCATTATAATAGTAAAATTTCCCCTCCATGGGGTAAGACAATATGCATTGGGGGAGGTCTGATTCAATAATATCATCAGTCAAAAGTCAAAAGTGGACCTGGGTACAACTTTCTGGAAACTTCACTAAGAACCCCCCAATAAAACTGAAGGACAAGGGAAGCATGCCCTCCCTCTCCTCTTGAGAGTACCCATTCTCTCCTTTCTCCCTTGAGTCTCCCTTTCCTTTTCCTTTTCCTTTCCCTTTTCCTTTTTCTTTCCCTTTTCCTTCTTAATAAACTCTTACACCTTACTACTTGCAAATACCAAGAAATCCTTCTGGCAGGATCACAAAACATCCAATCAGGAAGGACCCTGTCATCACTTTGGTTCCATGAATGGATGTTACTCTATAACACTAGCATAGATGTAAAAAACATGGGCCTTGGAGTCTGACCAACTGGATTAAAACCCCAGTTCTAGTTGTTTGATGTTTCTGAGCTTTGGATGTCTCATTTAAAACTGGAGATTATAATAATTAAAATATACTGTGTTATTGTCAGGATAAAACATAATATATGTTAAGTGCTTAAGAAACACTGTATAAATAATAACCACTAATATTATCAATATTTCCTTCTTCACTGCCATATCAACATTATTGGAAAATAAAATAAAAGTAGATATTAGTAATCGAAAAAATAGAAAACCATATTATTTTCTACTATGAATTCTTTCTGTTCAGCTTCATAATTCATTTGGTGAAGTAGTCAGGGATCTTACCAAGAAATCTATTAGTGGAAAAAAGAAGTATCAACACCAGAATGAGAATGAGATACAGGGGCCTCCAAACTAAGGTATGAGCATTATTATTTATGAAGTACTAAGAATAGAGCATATACTGTGTTATGTGCACTATATAAAGGTTACGTAAACTCACCTAAAAGATCTTTGTAAATATAACAAAAATAAAGAAGTAATAAAGTAATAAAGTAATAAAGATTAATAATAATTATTATTAATAATAATAATAATAAAAAAGTAATAAAGATTACTTTTGAGTAATCAAGGACATATTCATGACCCCAGATAAAAAAAAATTATCTGTCATTGTGAGAAAAATGGGGTTAATGGAGAGGAGATAGCAGGGACAAAGGAAACAGGAGTCCTCTAGTGTTAAGAGAGTAAAAGGTAAATTCAAAGAGGCAAATTGGCCCAGAAGGATCTTTGACTTCTTTCTAGCAAAAGAAAAAAATAAAACAACAACAACAAAAACACAAGTGAAATGAGGGTTCACAAAGGGCTGCTTCTTCCCACTTGGAGGTGGGAGTGCAGGGACCTAGAGGACCACAGCAGATATAGTATTGGATAGTAATGTATTCATTTAATTATTCAAGCTGAGTAGCAAGAATTGATGGAAGAATCACCCTATTTTTCATATTCTCATATTAAAAGTTGATTGATATTTTATATAGTACAATGTCAGTTAACTTACTATGGAAATGAGAAATGCAATCCTAGTTAATTAAAAAAGAGGCCTAAAATCAAGCTTAAAGGTATCCAAGTACTCTCATTAATAATGAACTAAGTAGAAAATATAAACTTGACATAGGACAGCTTATGTTTAAGGAAACACTTCTGAAATTTACAAAAAACATTATTTTTAAGTAAAAAAATCCTTTTGATTTTATTGAATGAGCACAGACATTATAAAGTCATTATTATACTAATTAAAATATAGTTTCATGAATACAATGAATGAGTAAGCAGAAAATAGCTTGCCATAGTCTTTCAAAGTCCTAAATTACATTGCTTCTGAGAAAAAAGCTGTATGAAATCAGTTACCATGAATCATCACCTATCAAATTCTAAATCACCTATCTGTTCTAAAAATACATCTGTTCTAAAAATACATGTTTAAGAAAAATTACTTTAAGTATAATTTGACTACACTGAGCTACCTAAATAATATTATTCTTTGTTTTGTCTCTCCCCTTTCTTATTATTTTCTTCTATTATTTTCTTATTGGATTCCTCTGATTTTATTGTCTTTTTAGTTTGTTTTCCCCCCTCACTTTTTACACGCCCCACCATGATTAGGTTGTCTTATGCTTGTTTCCTGATTTATAGCTGCACCTGCACCTGCACCTCTTCCACCTGTGTTTATACTTCCTACTCCTTCATTTAGTGAAAGAGCAGTACAATAAAGAAGATAGAAAACCAAGCTGAAAAGTGCAATTGTTAGAATATTCTGTAGCTTGCTCAGTAGGATAATCTTGAAGTACAGAGCTTTATTGCAAATCTTGGCAATCTGGTAAAACATTAAAAAATTCCAATACAATTTACCCATGGACATATGAACATATATGTAACATACAAGCCTCACTAGATGTACACATTCAAAATAACATTTTTTTTTTGGAATTACTGTAGTGATAACATACAAAAAGTCCATCACTAGCTCCTCCTTTTCACTGAAATATTCCCTAATGAGATTCTACCTAAGAATATGTATTAAGTCAATACTTCTGGGATGGCATCAAACCTCCATGTTAAAAAATTAACAAATATTACATTTGCTATTTCATTAACTTTTGGATTAAATAAGCACAAAATACATAATTTGTATAGGAAAATAACTGTCACAGGGTAAATTTTCACTTCAAAATTTATTTTATAATTTTAGCATAGTCTGTAAAGTGGTTAGACTTCACTTATAGATAATAAAATATATCTCAAATGTTTAAATATTATCATCTTGGCTACTACATAGTAATTTTACACCTTAAAGTTGTAGAAAATTTGTTAGATAACTGTAAATGTAAAATGGAGGAAACATTAATGATCAGTTATTTTCTTTCAATGTATTCCACCATCTTAACTGCTCCACAAAGCACATGGCTTTTGTTATAATGAAAACCCATTTCTCCTCATAAGCAAAACAAATATGCACTTTTAAAACCACTTTCTGAACCTGAAGAGTACAAACTAAAATTTGTCCATATTACAAGTGTTTTGTTGAGAATATATTTTCCTGTTATACAACTCTTATGAATGTGGTGGTATATTTAGTTTATCCTAAAAGAGCATATTAATAGCTTTATACATTAGCATTACCTAAATTCAATCTATTAGAACTTGTAAGTACCATAACAATCACTTAATAGTACCATACAAGAAAAAATAAAGGTATGGCCACTCTTTTTACACATATTGCAATATGCTTAGAGATCAATTTGTCATAAAAAAAACAATACAAACAAGTTTCTATTCCTATTAGACATCACAGTTTATAGAAACCAGTGAAGTAGTATTTTTAAAAAATATTTCTTAATATTTTCCATAGATGAGTATATGATGTTAAGAAACATTAAACAGCTCATCAAAGCCAGGTAGATAGTCAGAAGCTGTACCACAACTTAAAAATACATTTTCTTTTTGTTTTTTTATTGGTTCTACATCACAGTAGAATCCCTTTTATGGATTCTATTTTCCTTTTGAATATATACAAGGTATCATTTATCACAAGTTTTAAAAAGAAAGCATTTTATTTAGGGTAAATTATATCATGTAGGGTGTATTGTACTTCATATGAAACTAAAAGTTTCTAATTCTAAACAAATTCAGTATCTCACAAACTTCACTATTTTACTTAATCAGAGAAGTTGATGAAGAATTCATTAAGATGATACAACTTTTCCTAATGGGTCTGGAAGAATACCAATCAGGGTGTGGGACATGCAACTTTTCATTTAGATTCAGGTAGAGATGAGAAATAAAGAAACACCCTAACCTGGATTTTGCAAAGACATTTTGCAAAGACAAAAATTCTTCCCACATTTATGTATTAATGTCAATGTAATTCCTCAAAATCCTAATTTGATGACTAATTGGAATTTCACAAAACTTTAAACTGTCAATGGAAAAATAAATGTAATATTAGTCAAGTAAATACTAGATACAATGGTACTCAGGGTACACTGTTTTGTAAGAGATACATTAAATTAGAATAGAATGGATATAGCAAGAAGCAGACAGAGAAGTTCAACTAAATAGAAAAATGTAGAAAAGACCAATGTATTCATTATAAATTCATATATAGTAAAATTAGGATTTCAAATCAGTGGGATGAAGATCAATCATCCTATCAATAGTATTATGAAAATGAGCTGTTCATTAAAAAAGAAGTACCATTATCCTCTCTCATCTAGATGAATTAAATATTTGCATATTGAGATTTAAAACAATAAACAAAATATATCCTTACATCATTTATTTCATATATATGTCATAACCATATATATAAATATATATATATATATATATATATATATAATATATATGCCATACCCATATATATGTAATACTCATATATGTGTAATACATGTATATGAAATCTTAGAATGGGAAAGGTAATTCCAAACATGACACAAAAATTAGAATCCAGCTGGGCATAGTGATGCATACCGTTAGTCACAGTGGCTCAGGAGGCTGAGGTAGGAAGATCACTAATTCAAAGCCAGCCTCAACAACAACAACTTTGCAAGGCCCTAAGCAACTTAGCAAGTCCCTGTCTCAAATTAAAAAAACAAAAAACAAAAACAAAAAACAAAAAAACATTAAAAAGGGCTAGGGATGCGACTCAGTTGTTAAGCACTCCTGGGTTCACTTCCAGTTTAAAAGAATGGTAGGATACATAAGGAAATAAAATATCTATGAGCACATTCTTTTTACATATCTCTTTGTCAAAGTATTATAAATGTAAATAAAAATTTCAGAAAAAATGTGCAGCATTTGTGACAATAATAATGTAAATATGTACAGAGTTCTTTCAAGTCAATAAAAATGAAAACTAGACAAATGATATGAAAAAGTGAAACGAAAAAGGAAACATGCAAACTAACAAAATCAATGTAACTTATTCCTTGGCATCACCAAGTGTTGTGCTCATAAATTTATAAGAATTTCTCATTTGATCCTCACTACAACCCTATGAAAAATATAATTATCCACATTTATGGGATGAGGATGTAACACAGTGATAGAACACTTGCCTAGCATATGTGAGGCCCTGGGTTCAATGCTCAGTGCACACGTGCACACACGCACACACACACATACACACACACGTACACACAAAATTGCTGGCTGGAAGATTAAATGCTATAATCTTTCCTCATGGTAGTCAATAACACTAAGAAACACTAGTAGCACACTATGACTAGAATTAACAAAGAAATGTGAAAATAAGTTTAAAATGAGTATCCTTGGCCTTCATGCATGTTTAAGCATTGATGTATGAGAGAGAGGCTTAAAAGCAGAGGAATAAACATGAAAATAAACTTTGAAAGAATATCCGTTGTCTTTGTTTTGTCTTTGCCATGTTTGGAACACTGTTGTGCATGATGGCTTTATTTATTTATTTATTTGTTTTTGAGAATTTCCAACATTTATTTTTAGTTTTCGGCGGACACAACATCTTTGTTTGTATATGGTGCTGAGGATGAAACCCGGGCCACATATGCCAGGCGAGTGCGCTACCATTGAGCCACATCCCCAGCCCCAAGCATGATGGCTTTAAAGGCAGAGGAGTACATTTCCTTTGGGAGGTGGAAAGGCTATATAAGTATAGTAAATTGTTACCTCTAACAGTGTACAGTTAACACAGAATGTTTAAAACTGATATGCGGAGAAACAGAAATGAAAGTGAGTTATTTAAATTTATAATGGTTACCATTAGGAGAACCAAATACAGAAGCTTTTTAAAAGTGTTTACCTATGAGGAATAAGAAAATATCAAGAGTTTTACTTTTAATTTTAGATTACTTAGTATGACTTTATTTATTCTAAATAACATTCAAGTATTCATTGTATTTAAACTCTTAGTGAAAACAGCAACAACAAAAAAGGCATCCACAGCAGTAAAGGATATATTACATAAATTTTGTATAGCTATACAATGGAATAGCATATTTTCATTTGAAGAAATGATCTTGGATCCTGTGTAATTACACAAGATAACAATAAAAATAATGAAACACTGATGAAACATTTGAGAACTTAATTTCAGACACTTTCTAAGCTTTGTTTGTTCTCATTTAATCTTCTCTCAACTACCCTATGAGAAATCTCAGACCAGAGAAGCTACATAAATTGCCCAAAATCACAAAGATAGCAAACAGCAGAGGCTGAGTTAAAACCCAGCTGGACTGGCTCCATAGACTATACTCCTAATCTACAATCTACTGTTTTAATAACAAGTGAAAAAAAAATAATTGTAAAGCAACATGTTTTTAAAAAAGGTATATGTGCAGTGTGTGGAGAATTTGCAGCCTATGGAGGGTATATGTAGATTCTATGTAGTATGTAAGGTGATCTGTATGTGTATGTGCTTCATGTATGTACAAGTAACATGAGCATACAAATTTGGGATGATATATATCAAAGTATTATGGATAAAAGAAGAAGACATCGTTTTTTTTCCTTACATTCTACATTTTTGTCTTACATTAGTTTGTAAAAAAAAGTAATTAATAGTATCTTCAAAGAAATTCCAAATCTTAAACTGAGGAATTCTATGACTATGAACTGATTTTGAGGGAAAAAATATACATAAGCAAAGGTATATACAGCAAAGTCAATCATAGTCTCTGTCTCTTAATTGTGGACTGAGTGGAGTGTTGCTCTTCCACTTAGCACAGGATAGAATCAGGAAGAAAATAATTTGACACTGTAGCAACCTTACAAATACCATCTCAGCTAGATTATCAAGGTCAACATTAACCATTATAAACCGTGTACTCTTAGTATGATATAATAAGAATGGTACTTCATTTCTATGATCTTCATCCAAAGAATTTATAACCCTAGTCCAATCATGAGTGAGACATTAGAGAGCCAATAGAGAGACATTCTACAAAATGTCCCACCAGTAGTCCTCATACTTTCAAGATTATCAAAAACAAAGATAGTCTGTCACACCCTAGAGCAACTAAAGTAAAAACTGATGACTAATGGAAATGTAGTATTCTGGATGAAGTGCTAGAAGAAAAAAGGGAATAAAGGGCAAAATAGAAAAAAATTGAACAATGAATGAACATTAGTTATTAAAGATAACTAATGATTGGTTTATTAATTGTAACAAAGATATTATTCTAATAAAAGTGGTAATTATAGGGGAAATTGTGGGGCACATGTATTATGTTTGTGATTTTTCTGTAAATCTAAACTGTACTAAAAGTTTAGTTAAAATTAATCACATTTTTATTTATAATGGTAAACTATATAAACAACAAAAAATAAGTAGCTCAGATGTATATAATGCACTAGATAATGGAATATGGCATATCCATATGTGTGAAAATAATACAGCCATTGAAAATCATTCCAGAAAAAAAACTATTATTAATATAGGGAAATAATATTATAGAATATAAAAACCAGACTACAGAATAGTAAATAAATAGTAAATAAAAATATATAAAATATAAATAGTAAATAGTAGATATACAGATAATCCCTGTAATGAAAAAATATGAATATATAATAAAGAAAAAATAATTAAGGACAGATGTTGAGAACAATTGTCATTTTAGGGCACCAAGATTATAGGCATTCATTTTTCTTTTGTGTTTTTCTGTGTTTTCTAAACTGTCTCCACATAAAACATTGAAAAAAATGTTTGTTTTAAAAAAAATTTCAACATCTGTTTGGGAAAAACTCTCTACCTTTAATTTATAACATAAAATCAGCTGATTCTCAACAAAGGTGCCAAAAACATACAATGGGAAAAAGACAGCCTTTTTAATAAATGGTGCTGAGAAAACTGAATATTCATATGCAGAAGATTGAAACTTGACCTCTCTCTCTCACCCTGTACAAAACTCAACTTGCAATGGAGCAAATTCCTTAAAGTAAGACCTGAAACTACTGGAAGAAAATATAAAAGAAACACTTCAAGATATTGGTAAAGACAGTGATTTTCAACACAGTATCTGCAAAGCACAGGAAACAAAAGCAAGAATTAACAAATGGTATTCTATCAAACTAAAAAAAAACTAATAACTGCACAGCAAAGGAAACAATCAATAGAAGTGAGATTACCTACAGAATGGGAAAAAATATGTGTAAACTATCCACCTGATATGGAGTTGATATCCAGAATATGCAAAGAACTAAAAAATAAAATCTTTAAACATAAAAAAAATGGAATATAATTTAAAAACAGGCCAATAATCTGAAAAGATGCTTCTCAAAAGAAGAAATACCAATGGCCAATGGAAATGCTCAGTACCATTAAACATCATAGTAATGCAAATCAAAACTACTAGGAGAGACCATCTTATCTCAGAATGGCTCTTATCAAGAAAACATAAAAGTAATAAATGTTGACAAGGATGTGAAGAAAAAGGAATAAAAATTAGTGAAGCCCCTATAGTAAAAATTATGAAGGTTCATAAGAAAACCAAAAATAGAAGCACCATATGATCCAACTATCCCACTCCTGGGTCTATATCTGAAGGAAATAGCATATAAAATATACCTGCATAGCCATATTTATTGTAGATTTATTCACAATAGATAAAAGATGGATTAAGCCTAGGTGCTTGCCAGTAGATGAAATATATATATATA
>NW_026000250.1:222397-228217 GCF_001458135.2 Marmota marmota marmota
ATCTCTTAGCAAATCATCACACACCACAGGAAAATCATAAAACAACTCTAAAACATGATTAGCACATTCACTGGTGGGAACAAGTTGGGTAGGGGTGATTGGTTAGTACAAGAGGGGGATTCGTTTGAACTGATTGGTTTAAGCCATGAGGGGAGTACATGCTGAACTACATGGTTTCCCAACATGTTATCAACCACCATAAACTACTGGGAGGGTCATCTGGCATCCCAGGTATTTTCCCTGTCTCATGCTGATTGGTGTTTGCTAGGGGGTTGCTATGGGTCCTCACCTAGCCTGACTGAGTCATGGACACCTGGTGCAGCAGATCTCTCCTGTTATTTGTAGATAAACAACTCAGCAGGGTGGGTATGTGCCTAGGAGTGCTCTGTGGGTTTTTCCAAGGACAAGGGTCACGCCCACTTCCTTGGACAGGCTTTGCTCTGAGGTAGAGGCTGGTTTCTCAAAAATGGAGTCTCATCAGTTTCTCAGGGAGATGGATACCAGAGTATACAACAGGTATCATTGCAATTTATATCAGTCTAGAAGAGTAAACCTATGATAGACAGCAGATGAGTTGTTGCTTAGGACAGGAAATGGTAAGTATAGATCTTGGCAGTTTTCAGGTTAATTGAACTATTCTCTATTTTAATGGGGGTGGTAATTAAGGGCTTAAATACAGTTGTCAGAACAAACTGTATCCATAAAATCAGTGTAGTTTATTGTATGTAAGTTATAATCCCAAAAAGTTGTTATGCAGAGTAAGAGATATACATTTTCTACATTTTCTCTTGAGATTATGAAATCTAATTATCAAATCCAGGGTGATAATATCATTATTCATTCATTCTTTCCAGTGGTTATAAATAGCTGTCCAGAAACCCTTAATTACTGTTTAGTAGTGGTCACTGTAATTAGAAACAAGAACCATTTCAGAGCAAAAGATGATGGGCTAAGTTTTTGGCACAATCCTCTGGTACTACAGTAATTTCCCCCTCCCCTGCCTTATCTGAAGCTTCACATTCCACAGTCTCAGTTACCTGGGTCAACCAACTCCAAAAATATTAAATGAAAAATCTCAGAAATAAACAATTCACAAGTTTTAAACCATACATCATTCTGAGCAGCATGATAGCATCTCATAACATCACTTGCTGTCCTGGTCAGAACATGAATTATCCCTTTGACTAGTTTATCTATGTTGCATATACAAGCTGCTCATTAGTCACTAGCTGTCTTGGGTATCAGATTGATTATTGTTGCTGTATTGCAGTACTCATGTTCAAGTAATGCTTATTTTACTTAATAATGACCCTAAATTACAAGAGTAGTGAAACTGGCAGTTCAGATTTGCAAAAGACAAGACATAAAGTGCTTCCTTTAGAAGAAAAGGTTAAAATTCTCAACTTAGTAAAGAAAGAAAAAAAGAAGTGTTTTGCTCAGGTTACTGAGATCAATCATAAATATACAACATAACATACATAGGTTTCAGTACTATCTGCAGTTTCAGACATGCACAGGGAATGGAACCCCCAGCTGACAAGAGGAAAGTCCTATATAGCATGGATGAAAAATCCATGGCTGAAGTAGCAACCTCTAATAAGAGAGAGGCAAAGGACAGAGCAATATATCACCCAGAAAAGGTCTCTCCACTTCCCTTTGCCAACAGGAATACTGCACTGACCTGGCCAAATGCCCATTTAATAATACTGCAATTCAATAGGGAAACTGCAGCATTGGCAGCATGTGTGTCAAGGGGCTGCAGAATCATTATCCGGGCAGAAAGCACAAGACTATGGATTTTACATTTAGATTTTCACTTTGGTTAGGCACAGGATCCTACAATCCTTATTTTGGTAAAATCTCATTATGCAAGACATTCTTGCATGATTTTCTCATTAAAACTTAATGAAAAACAATTCTTAACATTATAATTTGCTCATAGGCATCATTTGAAAAATCTGATCGATTATGTTAATATCTATTGTGGTATATTGAAAATGAAATGTCTAGGTTGTGAATATTAAAATGCGCATAGAATACATATAAAGGTAGAATAGAGGAACCCAAGGAAAAGGTGATTTTGGTTAGTATTGTCTTGCCATTATTGCATTTTCACAATATTCTGGATTTATTTTAAAGGAAGTGAGTCCTGAGCTAACAATTCAAAGAAGCAACAACAGAAAAACTCACTCAACAACAACAAAACTAAGACTCCAGAATCAGCTGCAAATGACCTGTGTTGCTCCTTGAACACATCTAGCTTTTCTTAGATTTCATAAACACATAATTACATTATAAATTTTACCCAGTTCAGTTCCTGCACTTTCAATTTTCTTTTTCATTTTCACACTATATACCAAACACACCCACAATATTTTTTACATACTGAAAAGCTTTAAATAAACTGAAGGAAATAGGCTATCTACCATAAATTTTTTAAAAAAATGAGATAAAGAGAGAAAAAATCCTTAGAAAAATACAGAGGAAGGGAAAGGGGAGACTGCTGCAACATAATAAAGATGGGAAAATCTGTATCCTTAGGATGGTGCAGTGTAGTTTGCATCAAAATAAAAGCTCTCACACAACTGCTCATTGTTTGATCCATTTATCCCCCTCAAAATTAAAAAGAAAATACAAATAAAAGGAGCAAAGAGAATTGTTGAAAGAGATCCTAGCATGTTAATATAATGGCTTACATGACCAAATACAAATTTCAATTAAAAAAAAAAACAAACATTTCCACTCTTCATGCTTTCTCCTTTCAGCAGACCAATGAATTAATAAAGCAAAAAAACATGATTTCAGCTCATCTTAAAGCATAAAAACATCTAATAAATCATTTTGCTTAGCTTGCCTGTTCCTCATCCTAGTCGCTTTTATTCCCAGCAGGTGGGTTTATTTTTCTTCTCACAAGGAATCAATCCTACTTCAGCACCTGAGCTATTTCAAAAGCTATCTGACTCAAACTTCAGGTCACTGCTGCTGCTGCTGCTGCTGTTGCTGCTGCTGTTGCTGCTTTACTCTGGCTTGACTCTGTCCTTTGTGCTTCTGCCTTTTAGGGCTGCATTTCATTATTTCAAGGTTTGATTTTTTTTTTCTGCTACAGCCAAGTCTTTCAATGGATGACTGCTAATCCCAGGAGGTCATACTCCTGGCTGATATTCAGAATTCTTCAGGCCCTTTCTACCATCTCCCTTTTTCTCCCTAAAATTATTAAATAATGTTCAGGATGGACTCCAGGAATCTATGTATGTTTCAGTCTTCCTGAGTGTTTTAGAAACACTCTTCCTAGGTATCCCAGTTATCTTTACCTGAGTCTCTGACATCTATTTCCAGGGAAAGCTCTACCCTTTGTCAATCCATGTGATTTGCACCTCGATGCCATTTCATCATAAATTTAGATTCTGTCTTACCCATGGCTCTATATCTTCTTTGCAAAACTTTGAGACTCAAACCTGACTTAGTGGCATAACCAGTTCTTCTCAATATGTGGTAACTGGAGCATGTGCATCAGATATCATGAAGTACAACAGGGGTTCCAGATAAACTGTAGACTACTTGAACCCACTATAGATTTGCTGAATCTGAATATCTTGAGATGAAGCTCAGCAATTTGAATTTAAACAAACATCACTGCAAATGATTATATGCACTAATGTTAAAGACCTACTTATTTTGACATTCATGGCTTTTAGAGCAAGAATATAGTTTACAGCATGATTGATATACATTTTAGTGTGAACAATTTAAATGGATCCAGCTCACCCATAAATATGCAACCCAAAGAAAAAAACTGCAACAAGAAATGATCCAATGAAGAGCAAAATCCCTCAGTCTCTAGCTTTCATTCTATTAAACTAGCTCTCTGACCTCCTTTCCCCCTCATTGAAGTATAGACACCCTGGCTTTCTTGCTTTTACTCAAAGAACATTGTAATTTCAAAACCTCTGCACATGTTTCTGTATGCAAATTGGCTTGGAAGGTTTTACTGTCAAATGTATTCGCTCCATCACTTCATTAATTTCTTTTCTCAAATGTAACCTCTTTCAAAGGTTATTCCTAACTGCCCTATCTAAAACAATCTAAGGTTGTTTTAGATAGGGCAGTTAGGGATAACCTTTCATTATATACACCTTAGTGTATATTTCATTATATACACACTTAGAGTTTTGTCATTACAACATTATTTTATATATCTGTATATTTGCTTTTTTACTGTCCATTTTACCCATTAATATTAACTTCATGAGTTCAGGAACGTTGGTAAATTGGTGTATACATGGGACTTAGAAAAATGCCAGGCACATAATAAATATTCAGTGAGTATTCAAGAGCAACAAAGTAAGTGACCTATCCACATTGCAAAGTTTTTTTGTTTGATATAATCCCTTCTTTGACTACATGAAAATTAGAAGTATCTATATATCAGAATATACCACAAAGTAAAAGCAAAGAGACAGATATCTGCAACACATAACTGAAAAAAGAGTAGTAAATATAATATGTAAAAGAAACAAAACTACAAATCATAAAAGATAAACCTCCCATAAAGAAATTAACAAAACAATGCATAAAAGAGATCAGATTGTATGAACCATACTTTAGATGATACCTGAACCTACTAGACAACAGGGAAATGAAATGGAGCCAAATATCAGGTTACAGTCATCAGATGGGTAAAACTGTAAAAGATCAACAAATGTTCATTACTATGAAGGGAAAAGAGAGATCATGTACATTGTTGATGGGATTATGAATTATTTTGGAGACAACTTTGGAGGACAATTGAGCTATGTTCAATATGATAAAAATGAGAAATTCATGAACTGACAAGTCTGCTTTTATATCAGACCCTAGAGAAATTGCAACCATGTGTACAAGGACACACAGAAAAGGGTTTTAACTAAAACACTATTTAATTTTTATTTTTATTTTTTTTTAGTTTTACATGACAGTAGAATCCATATTTTCAAAACTATAACAGCATGGAATATATCTTGTTCTAATTTAGTCCCCAGTACCTCTCTTTCCCTCCCCTTACCTCAGCCACTGCTCCCTTTTCTCTAGTAATCTTTCTGTCATTTACCCATAGCAATTTTTAAAATTAATTTTTTGTGTATGTACATGATGGTGAAATTCACTGTGGTATATTCATAGAGGTACATAGGAGAGTTAAGTTAGATTAATGCCACTGTCTTTCCTTCTCCTATCACCCCTCCCTTCCTTCTTCTTTGTCTACTCCACTGAACTTCTGTTCTTTTTTTTTCATCCCCCCACATATCAGAGAGTAGTGTCCATATATCAGAGAGAACATTTGACATCTGTTTTTTTCTTTTAGGGGGGATTGACTTATTTCACTTGGCATGATATTCTCCAGATTCATCCATTTACTGGCAAATTTCATGAAGCCATTCTATAATAGTCCATTATGTTGTATACCACATTTGCTTTAATAGAAATATCTGAATTGTCTACTAGTAGGACAACTAATAAATTATGGTATATTCATACAATGGATAATATTTACCAGCTAAAATTAAATCAACTAGGTTTAAATTTACCAATATGGATTTTTTTTCAGGGATGGCTCATGCTATGTTGCCCAGACTGGCCCCCATCTCAGTCTTCTGAGTAGCTGGGACTCAAGCATGCACCACTCATGCTTTTATGGACAGTGTTTTGAGAAACATAACATTGAATGAAAAAAATATATTCTCAAAAGGACATACACAGTGTGAAACACTTTATATAAAGTGTAAAAACACAATAATACTTTGTGTCATTTAAGAATACATATATATATATGTGTGTGTGTGTGTG
>NW_026000250.1:228290-236152 GCF_001458135.2 Marmota marmota marmota
TATATATATATATATATATATATACTTTTTCCTATTTCAAAAATTGAAATATTTTGCATTCACTAACCAGGAAAAAAACATTTTTTCCAAAACTACACACTCCACACTTCCTTCAACAGAAGTAATTTCTGATCAAATGGGTAGCTATAGTCCTTGTCCTTCACTATTTCACAATAAGTCTGCAACATCCACTTTAAAATGTCTCTCCTTTTAAAGTTTTATCTACAATTTTAAATTACTTTTCCTATTTCATATCACAATTATATGTCAGATTATAGGATACTCTTCTATCAGCTCCATTTTACTTAGCTAACTCACACTAACCTCTTCTCCTTCTCTTAACTGTGCTGTCACAGATTTAAACAGGTGTATCAATGATAACTTTGCTCTTCAACTTCCATGACTGCATCCATTTTAATCAGCCACTCAGTTATATCATCTCTTTCCTCATAATTGAATACCATTGCACTTTCAAAATTTTCAAGATTAAAATGCCCCTCTACAGAGGAATGAGAAGATTTAGTCCATTTGTTTAAAACATAACAAAATGCATTCTGCTGTGATGTAAAACAAATTAGAACAAATTAAAAATAAAAAAATAAAATGCCCCTCTGTATTACACATTCCTGCAACACCTCTTCCATTCTCAAAGGCAAATCAATTTGTTTTCCATTCTTAAAGTAGTGTACAGTTACTTGGCTTCTTCCTCCTCTCTTCCTATTCAATCACTTCAATTTGCCAGCAAATGGTTGTGACGACTTGAGATGATTGAATCTACCTTTCAGACTCTAAGTATGTTGTCAGTGGGCACAAATTTCATTAAAAAGTAACTCATTCCCAGGCGCAGTGGTGCACACCTGTATCCCAGCAGCTTGGGAGGCTGAGGCAGGAGAATTGAGAGTCCAAAGCCAGCCTCAGCAACTGTGAGATGATAAGCAACTCAGTGAGATCCTGCCTCTAAATAAAATGCAAAATAGGGCTGGGAAATGTGGCTCAGTGGTTGAGTGCCCCTGACTTCAATCCCCAGTATCCCCCCCAAAAAAGTAACTTATTTGTTGAAATGAAAAAATAATTAAAAACCTTGAACCAAAGTCTTCATAATTTTTTTCATGAGAAATACACTACAGTATAGGGTTTTGCCAGCTCTTCTTGATCTTCTATTTTTGTCTCATATTCTATATACCTAGTTCTTGGCTCCTTTGTGTCTTCCTTGAAATTCCTATTTGTTAGAAATACCAGTGTGTCACAGAAAATCAAATATGCTTGGAAGTGGGTCAGCAAGGCAAACTTTACTCCTGCAGAAGAGTGTGCTACTGACCAGGACTAGCAAGCAAACTTGAGCAGGGCAGGATGCCTCCTTTTATCCCAAATTTAGCACCCTCCCTTTCCTGATAGGAGGAGTTTGGGGTTACAATCTAGGGGATTAGCTAATTTTAAATTTGGGCAGGCAAAAGGAAGGGTTATAGTTAACAATGGCTACAATCAGATCTCTACATCCAAATCAAGGCTAAGTTCTATGTTCTGAATAATGGACCATCGAACATTTTTTTTTATTATTTTTCACATATTCTAAAATAGAACCAGGTTTCTGCATTGATGTGTCAGTCAAAATTGTACTTTTAAGGTCAAGTATAGCATTTTGCCAAAGTCAGGCTGTCTTCATTTCTGGAAATGGACCTCAGTCTAGCAAAGTATCTCAGTAGAAAACTCATGTTTTGTTGGGAAGTATAAGTAAGATGATGAGATTTGCTGACCTTAATTAATATGTTACTAGACATTTTACTTTGAGGGTTCAGTCATAAATCCCTCTAGTGAAGGTGAAGGAAAAACATATACTTCTTGGTCTGACTAAGTTTAATACCCCCAAACCTCACCACTATTCGTGACCCCTACCACTATTCATGGCTCTTCCATTCAGATGAGTCCTGACCTGTCCTCCCTGAACATCTAGGTTTTTGTATAATTAGCTCCTGAGATTCATGATGCTAAATCATCCAGATCTATCAAAAGATTCAATCATTCCCAAATCTATCTAATCAACTCTGCTGATATATGGGAAGCATGTCAACATTTATTTATTTATTTATTTATTTTTATGATTCATATCTTCACATATCTTATAGTCCTGTTTGAAATTTTATTTCTACTTTAGATACCAGGAACTAAAGTGAAATTATGTCATATTTATTACTTCTTAATGCATAATACTGTCTCATTCATCTGGCATTATGGGTAAATTCTCTAGGTATTAAAGATGATTCATTCAAATGTAAAACCTTGTATTCATTTCAGAATCTTGTATTAAGCATTTCTATAATTACATATGTAACTTTATAAAAAACATTGTACATACCCTTGTCTTTTATACAAAAATTATTAAACAATATATACAACTTTCTTCTTTTTTGAAGGAGACATTAAAATATATTCTGAAATTATCTATGGCTACAACATTAAAATTTAGCAAATATTCTCATTCCTGTAATCAGCCATATAATATATACGGTACCATAAAACTGTCCTCTAGGATTAAAGTCCACTACAATGTATTTTAAGTAGAAAGAGCAGAATCTCACAGAAATTTGTACATACATATATGCACAATCCACATTCAACCATTTTCACATTTTTAATACACACAGTTGCAGAATATTATAGTCACATGTTTAAGTTGTTGCTCAATAAAAACCAAAGCCACAGCCTATATATAAATGTAAGAGTTGAGCTGAGTATAATTAAAATTAATTTTATATATCTATAGCAGAGAGATGTACAAGCCCCTAAGAAATAAAGAATTCAAAAATACTTGTTTTTTAAAATGCTATGTTAGGTACAGCATTATATTTGGCAATATTTAAACCTTTACCAAGCAAATCAGATTTTTAAGATGTCTTTTGCTTACCAGAAATATACCCCATGAAAAAAAATTACAAAAATGTTTGCTCTATTTGAAATAATTAACACTTTCTTAAGATGCCAGTCTTAAGATTTCTAAGATCCCAATCTTAAGGTTTTTAAGATTCCAATATTGCTCAGTGCTACTGATTCCTAAGCGTTTTCTAACATTATGATGGAATCATTTAACGTGACTCCAAATCACACACTAATTTTACAAGTTGTTTAAGTGCCTTGCACCCAAATTGTAAAAGTTCCTGGTTATCTCTGGTAGATCAGGCAAAGGAATGCACATTGGCTCATATCAAATGCCATGGGATTAATCACACTATAAAATTAAATGGTTTTTAAGTAATTTTTTAAAAAAATACAGTTTATTTTTTTCTACTGTTAGCATAACAAAAATGCCATTTAAAAATCAGTCTTCTTGATAAATCAGGATATTATTAGAAATATGTTACATTGTACTCTCCCATAATATAACCATATTATGTACCTTCTTTTACATTTTTGGTACTGTTTCACTACAGGCTATTAAAATTCCCTTCTCTGGGTTCCTTGTCACCAATATCTCCTTATCTAAATGTCTTACTTCTAATTTAGAAGGGAATAAAGATAACAGAGTTTATTTAAATTGTGAGGTTTTTTTCAAAGTAGGGTAAAGTATATAAGGGCGAAATTACATGATGTCTTCAATTTGCCTTAAAATACTCCAGAAAAACAAAAATGCTAACAAGAATAAAGTAAATGAAACAAAACTGGTAAAATATTGTCAAGTAATGAGGCTGATTATGGATGAATACATGGGAGTTCATCATATCATTTTACTTTATCTTCGAAAATTTCTTTCATAATTTTTTTAAAACTCTGCTTCTTTAAATAAGAATGCTTAAATAATAAACATTGAATGAATTGAATTATGTACTCATCAGTTTTGCAATCATAGTATAACAAACTTAATTTAAGCATGGATTATTAAAGCATGCTAAGGATCATGAATGCATGCTAACACCACTGGGTAAAATGTTACAGAACAAGATTCACTTTGCCTTGAAATACTACTCCAAGATTTACTTACTAATTTCTGAGGTAAAATTTTCTTTATAGGAAGATATCTTCCTATAAGGTACCTATAGAAAGATATCTTTAGAGGTAGACACTATCTATGTATCAAATTCAGCATCACTAATAATGAATCAAATTGCTATTATATGTTTTCTGATGTTGTGACAATACACAATATTACCTATGTAGTAATCTTTCCAAAATTGTTTAACCTGAATGTAATAAAGAGGAAACAATCATTTTTACAAAAGAACTTCCCTAAATTCTTAAAAATGTTATTGTCTTGGTTGAATTTGAATCAATTCAAAACATCAATTATAAAGACCATTATTAGAATAGTTAGTATTATTTGAATATGGCTGGTATAAATGATAATATTGTGTGCACATTTACAAATCTTGAGTGTGGTAATGATTTTGTGGTTCTATAAGAGAAAGTTCTTATTCTTAGAGAATACATAATGCTGAAGTACTTAAGGGTTAACTGCTATCATGATAAGGACAACTCTTATTAAAAAGTTTCCAATATATTGTTTGTCCATCAGTTTGTGCATGTTCAAAGGGAAAAACAAGGAAGCAAATTTGGTAAAACATCAACAATTATCAAATCTAGGTGAGAAAATATGTGGTTACTCATTGTTCCAAAATTTCAAATTTTCTGTAGGTTCTCGTTTTCAAATTAAAAAGTTAGAGAAATGTATCAATAGAAGAAATAGTCAATAAATAAGTAGGTTCACCAGAGCATGGTTATATTCTTTTCTCATTTTAATTCTGAAGATTGAGCATTGCTGAAAGTGGGATATTACTATATTTAAAAATTATGACAAATGTTTAGTCCTCAGTAGTAGAAATATCTCATCATCTTTAAGATACTTTACAATATTAAAATTAGTCAGTTAATATAATCATAGTTACAATAATGAAAACAAATTAAAAGGTTTCAAATCAACCAATTTTGCTATCTAGTAATCACATTATACTTTTGTTGTATTGCCTGGAATATAATGGCTGGAAAGACCTTGGAGATCCAACATCTAATCAGCTCTTTGATTTTGCAGATTAGGAAACAGAAATTTAGAAAGGTAAAGTAATTTGCCTAAAGTCACCCAGTTCTCCTTGTTCTCAGTTTTCTTTTATAATTCACTACCCATTGACATTTTACTTTTACTTATACATTAAACCCAGGCCAATTTTGCTTTAAGGGAATATATCCTACCACAAAACAATTTATTTCAAATTCATCAAGAATAAAAGAAGTTAAATTTAATCTAAGAACTAAGTTCTTGATTTTACATTTCTTTGGTTGTATAAGAAAGAAAGAAATGATTTCTGCTCAAGGATATGCACCAAATTACACTATACATTAATATCAACAGGCCAGGAGTTCATATACCATTTTAGGAAATTAAATTTTATTTGTCCAGTGATTGAAGCAAAAAAGAAATGACAATAACATGGAATATGCTAGAGAATATTTTCCTTATGAAATTAAAAATATTAGAGTCTGAGCTTTAATAGTGAGGGCTGGGGTTGTAGCTCAGTGGTAGAGCACTTGGCTAGCATGTATGAGGGCCTAGGTTCAATCCTCAGCACCACATAAAGATAAAAAAATAAAATAAAATAAAGGTAGTTTATCCGTCTACAACTACAAAAAAAAAAAAAAGAAAAAGAAAAAGTGAATGTTGGCTGTAGCTGAGGCTGGAGAATCAAAGCCAGCCTCAGCAACAGTGAGGCTCTAAGCAACTCAGTAAAACCCTATCTCTAAATAAAATACAAAATCAGGCTGGGGATGTGGTTCAGTGGTTGAGTGTCCCTGAGTTCAGGTACAAAAAAAAAGAAAGAAAGAAAAATGAATGTTATTTACTTTTGATTAAAAATAAGGAAACTATTGAGAAATTGGAGCCTAATGCATACTGTGATGAAAGCATTTCCTATTGAGCACTCAAAGGACTAATAATAATAATAATAATAAAAGGAATTAACACTTGAGTCCTCAGGAAGGAAATTGCAGGTACATTCAATTGATAGTCCTCAAATCAGTATTTAATCTGAAAAATTCTCCAGGTGATTTACTTCTCGCCTTAGTCAGGGATTCAACTCACACATTTAATGAGAAATTCTGAAGTGTAACAGGTTTGTTACATAACAACTGTGGGGAAGCAGTTAGGAGAAAATAGCCTGGAAGCAAAGGTGAAAATGTGTAAGGTAGAGCTCACATCAGTGAATGCCAAAATACACTTAAAATCAGATATTAACTTTGTAATCTCTCCTTCATTGATTAGATTTAATTCTGAAGATTTTTTCCTGTTATTTTCTATTTAATATTGTTAAAAGAGATTGAGAACTGTCCTAAATTATTTCTTTTTTAATTTATGCATTAGACTCTAATGTAATAATATTCTGAGATACGGTCTCAACACTTCTAAATAATGTCATGTATACATGAATTATTGATTTTTTATATGCTCAATATAATTTTACATGAAAGATATAGATGATTTTCATTTTGAGTTTTTGAAACAAGAACTATAAAGAGGCCAGATTTTTACAGAGAAAGGCTATTTTCAAAACTCCCCTTGTTGAAGATTAGTATGTCCTATTATTTGGTCTAATAAGAAACACGGAGTTTGATTCTCCTAACATTTGAAGAGTCTGTGGGATCAAGTCTGCGGGGCTATGGAGACAAAAATGTGATTTACACTAAAATGTAGTGTCTGGCTGGTGCTATGTCATCACTGCCTTAAGGAAGTCCTATGTTGAACAAATTTTACACCTATCAGAATAAGGAGGGAAAAAAAGCACACTTGCCCTGACACATTCTAATTTCAAACTGATAATCCCAGCAGAACCAAAGAATTGTCATAAAGCATTTGATAACCTTTCTTCATAAAATATTTTATCCATTTTAGAAATAGGAAACTGCTATTTTGAGTCTGTGTAATAATTTATTTCTGATATATGCTGGAAAGATTTAAATACCTTCACTTTTGATATTCAGAGATGAATAGCTAAGTCAAAGAATAAAAACAGGCAAACAGACCTCACTTTAAAAAGTGAGTAAATCTAAATTTGGTCCCAAATTTTGAGCATGATTCTAGTGTGAAGGCTTTGCAGTAATATAGAATTTCAAAATTATATATAAATTAGACCATAAAATATCTACTTTGAGATATCAGTTTTGATGTATATATATTTTAATTCTGAAATCTTGAAACAAGAATTAATAAAAGTCCAGATTCTTACATGGAAAAGACATTTTCAAAGCACCCTCTGTTGAGAATTAGTATATCATATCATTTGTCCTAATGAGAATTGTGGAGTTTGATTCCTCCCACATCAGAAAAGTCTATGGGATCAGGCCCATGGGGCATTGGAGACATAAATGTGATTTATACAAACACACAAATATAAATAAATATATATGTGTGTGTATATATGTGTATATATATATATACACACATGTGTATATACATTAAGCATACATATATGTATATATATACATATAACACATATAAACATGTATGTATCATAATAGAAATATTTGATGATGTAAACATTCGGTAAATAGTACTTGCTTTCATATTATTTTTGTTTATATAATTATTAGTACTTTAATTATTCTCAAGGTTTTTGCAAATACAAGTAACTGTTTCTAGTAATTTAAATGCACTGAAAATCATTACAATGAGAACGATATTCAGAAATGCATAAATAAAGTGAAATAATAAATATTTTGTTTGCTTTTCAATGTTCTCTAGAATCACTTTGAATACAACTTTAATGTAGTAGTTATCATAAAATGTGACAAAAATTAGGTACAGCAATAGACCTATAATCCCAGAGACTCCAGAAGTTAAGACATGAGGATAGTTAATACAAGGTCAGTCTTGTCAACTGAGCAAG
>NW_026000250.1:237029-249806 GCF_001458135.2 Marmota marmota marmota
TATATATATATATATATATATATATATATATATATATATATATATATATAAATAAATGCTAGGGATGTGGCTCAGTGCTAGAGATCCCCTGGGTTCAATCCCCAGTACTGAAAAAAAAATGAAAGAAAGTGATATATCTGGTACGGTTGGAAAGCACAGGGTAAAATGCCTCAGTCTGTGTCCCCATGGAAATCCTGATTTAATCACTTGCCCTAAAACCACTATCAATAACTAGTTCCAATGCTGCAGCACAAGATCGAAGGAAACAAACTTTTAAAATAGTAGACTTTGCTATACTGAAGATGTTTTACTTAATGATAGTTCTAAGCTATAAATTGCAGAAACCTAAGTATACACCTGGGAAATGGGCAAGTACTTGGTACAGAACAAAGAGGAATGTAAGTTAACAAACAAGTAATAAAATTGACTTCTCTTCCTTACTTTGAAGAGTATTTATTTTTTAATATAGACTTTATTTTTAAAAAGTTAATATGTATATTTATAGGAAACAGAAAAACACAAAATACAAAGTCATCCAATGATAAGCAGCTCAGTTTAATGTGTCCCTCCAGGTCATTCAGGTACACAACAACATCCCATTTTGTGTGATTGAAATTGTAGAGTGTATCATGATTTTCCACACATCAAGAATATTCACCAATTCAAAATCCCAAAGGTACATGAGTATTTTTGATAGTCAAGAATATACACTAACTCAATCTTTTAGAAAAAAAAAATTTGTAATTCTGCTTTTCTTGGGAACAACATTCATTGAACATAGGCCTTTAGATGGACATATTGGCAGAGTACAACAAAGATGATGTATTCTCTTAACGCTCACTCAATTTAAAATGAGACATAAAGCAACAGAGTACACCAAACACAATGTTTCAAAAAAGATTCATGATCAGATTTATTCTATGAAAATATTAGCAAGAACACGTTTCCAGTGAATTAAAGTATTCCTATATTATAGCCAGAAGATGCACCTACATCAATGGATCACATCAAAATGTAAATCCTTGTGTACTGGCTATCTTTTACTGTGTGGCTTCCTTCTGCCCCTCTATTACCAGCCTAATGACCATGTCCTGATACACACTACCCAGAGATAAAACAATCCCATGTCCAAGATGCATCTTTTCTATCAATTATAACAAAAAGATATTTACAAGTTGGCTAGTTTACTAGCTCTACTTTTTATGATACACTGTAACCTCAGGATATCTAGAAAGCTTAGATGTTATGAAATAAATTATGAACTTTGTACACAAAAAACACAAGTACTTTACCAAAAATGCACATATATATGGTTATAATCTAAAACTGTCTTTCCTCATCCTCCCTCTTTTACACTTTTACAATTTCAGTGACTAAATTCAGGACTATCCTTAGCTCCAAGAGGTGTATCAACAAAATTCATAAAAGACAGTTCTTTCTAGAAACTAACAAAATAATATTTATACAGGGATTATTTTGCTGTTTTTAACATACTTTGGATGTTAGGACTTATGATTTAATATGCAGAAATATTAACTAAAATGCACATATAACAACGGCTAGACAATCTGTACTAACCTAAGGGGCACAGAATGCTTATTTCTGCATACTTTCTCCTCCCCCACACAGTGAACCTTCAACATACTCTCCAAGATGTCAACTATAACAATTCTGTTCTCCTAAATGGCAACTATACCTATGTAGTAAGAAAAAGTACTTAAAGGGCATAACTTTAACCCTTTACTTTTACCATGTGTTGTGCACTTTTAAACATCTAGAAAGACTAGATGTTTCCAATGAGAACTTAAGTTTCCTATTATACACACAGTCGCACTGAATAAACTGCACACTCTTTTTTAATAAAGGCTAGGTTCTGAAGCAAAACAAAACAAAAATCCTTTGTAAAGGCTAGAATTTGAAAGTATCTTCTAAGCTGGAACATTCTGGCCTAGAACCCTTCCCTTTCTCATTTCTTATGAACCCAAGGGTCAGATATATGTTTCTTTTATGCTTAGAGATGACTTAAACAATTGCACTTCCTAAGTGGTTTTGAGAACAGCCTTTCCTATGAATTTTAACACAAAGTGCATTCAACATGTTGGTCCACTAACTATATTTTTATTATACACTGGAAGCCTCTTTAGCATCTAGAAAGACCAGGTGTATATTAGGGCTCATGCCTCCCTTATAAACACTATTTAGTATAGTTAACTCATAGTAAACTCATAGTAAAACTCACAGATATAAGGGACAATTTTCAATCTTGCTTCACAGAAAAAAACACTGGTATAAAGGCCTTTGCATTTTCTTTTCCTCCTTCTTCCTTGAACTAGTACAAATATAATGTGTAATTCTCAGTGAAGTATTTGACCATTACATTTCCAAAACATTATGAATTTTAACAAAAAGATCTCTACAAAATGTTTTACTTACTACCTCTACTTTTAACATATTTTATACATTTCTGAAAGTCTAGAAAGACCACATGTTTCTAATAAGGACTTAAGTTTTTCCACTATGAACACAGTAGTATTAACCAACCACACATAACAATAGTTATATCTGAAATCATCTTATAAGTAATATAATTCTGGCCTAGAATCCTTCATTTCTTCCATTTCCTTCTCTCCTATGTCACATCTGATATAGGAACGTGTCACTCAGATGTGATGTTACAACGTTACTTCCAAAAGTTCTTTTCAGAAGACTGCCTTTCTATGAATTTTAATAAAAAGTGTACAAAATATGTTAGTTAACTAACTCTAGTTTTTTCATACATTGACAACATTTTATTATCTAGATACCAGATATTATAAAGTTAAAAATTTTTATCTAGTATATACACAATATAAACAGTACAGCAGAATTAAATAAAATGCATTTTACAGGGCAATGGGTAAGTTGAAATTTTCTAGCACACTCTAACAAAACACCTTTTACAACTTCTTCCTTCCCTCCTGACTCAATCCAATGAACAAGTACAGACAGTATATTGTTCGAGATGGTTGAACAACTCCAAAGACAGTATTTCCTACCAGGTATTTACAAAAAATTTAATTCTATTACATCTATTTTTAAATATATCAAGTGCTTTTAAATATATAGAAGGACTAGATATTTTGCATAAGAACTTGTCTACTATGCACACAGTACTAGTAAATAAAATTGCAAATGTAGCAATGGTTATAATCTGGGGCATCATATACCATGGCCATTTTGTGGTTGAACCTTTCCCTCTTCAAATCCTTTCCTCTATTTCTGGTCCAGTGAACAAGTACAGGCATATGTAATGCTTAGAGATGATTGAAGAAATTCATTTACAAAAGTCTTTTACACAAAACAGGTTTTCCTATTAATTTCAACACAAAGTATACAGAACATGCTAATTTTACTAACTACTTGGTTATACACTGTCAACCTGTTTAACATCTAGTGATGTTACAAAACCAGGACTGATCTGTCCTTCATATAGATTATATACATAGCAAAACAAAATGTACAAAACATACAGAAAGATGAATATACTAATAAATTGTCTTTTACAATTGCTTCCCTCCCACCTCCTCCATATCCCTAACAAGTAAAGACAGCACTGGACTCCTCACAGAGGTGGTTTAAAAGTTCCATTCATCAAAGACAGTATTTTATATGAATTTTAGTAAAAAGATACTGATGAAGTGATATTTTACTACCTCTACATTTAGCATACATTGAGCACTTCTAAATATCTAGATAGACTAGGTCCTTCAACTAAGTACTCATTTTTTCCATTATGTACAAAATATGTTAGTTTACTAACTCTAGTTTTGTCATAAACTGCATATATATAACAACAGTTCTAATTTGAAAATGTCTTTGAAATATGAGCAACGCAGTGATCTATAATGATTGAATTTTTAGAAAACAATATGTCCTAGAAATTTTATCACAGAACATACAAAAATAGTATACTAATTCTACTTTTGTCACATACTGACAATCTCTTTAACATCTAGGGAGACTAGATGTAGATGAGGACTTGCTTGTCCTTTGAATACACTATGTACACAACTAAATAAAACAAAACATCTAGACATAAGAAACAATGGGTACTTTTGCCTCATAATAAGCATACTGGCATGATGTTCCAGAAAACCAACACACAATGTGTACTTCTCAACAGGGTGTTTGTATATTGTCCCCTCAAAACATTTCATAAGGATTGTAAAGAAAAAGAAATTTTCAAAATGTCAGGCACTTTAGAACATGTAGAAAGATGAGATATTTCAAATAAGTATTCAGCATTGTTAAATATATATACAGTAATGAGTAGTAAAATGCACCCACAAAACAATAGTTATAATACAAAAAAAAGTCTTTTAAGTATAAACAGTCTGGCACAGGACTTTCTCTGTCTTGTGTTCAAAGTCTTCTCCGTGTCCTCAAACCACATGAAACAAACATGGATAATTATTGCTCCTAGAGGTGGTCTAACAATTTCATTTCCAAAACTCACTTTCAAAGACTTTTCTTTTCTGATTTTTTTAAAAATAAACAGGCATTTACAAGATGTTATGCTCTACTTTATCATACTTGACAATTTCTTTATATCAAATATAGCAAAGATTTTCTATTAAAATGTTGGTGAGGGGAGTTGAGAGAAGCTTTTCATACTATATGAGGCCTTCTACAAAGGGCCAGTAAATCTTCCCAAAGGGTGGTAGGTACTTCCAACTGGCCCAAGGTGGTGTGTTCCTTTGTTATTTCTCTCTTAGGCATAAAGAAAGACCAACCGCTCAATAGTCACTAAACCTTCCACCTGTAGGGCATTAACTGTCCTTCCCATGACCACCCTGTCAGCCACTAAATGTTCCACCAAAGACTGCTAACAGTTCTTCACCATGGCTGCTAACTGTTCCACCCCTTAATTATCTCCCTCCTTCAGATGGCTGCTAATGGTTCCACCCATCCTGATCATCTGGGAATTCTGTCCAAAGCCTTTGTTCCTTATAGTGGGGAGGAGAAGGTGAGGTCTTGTTGAACCTATAGGGTCCTGTATACCTATAGGTTTTTGTTGAACCTCCAGGGTCCTGGTTGCACATTCCAATGTCTAACATGAACTTGGAGGAGCTCTCAGGTATCCATATGCATTCTAGGTCCCTCCAAACCCTTCAAACTCATGAGGGAACACCATACCATGCCATGCTCACCACTACCAAAGGCCACACATACTCAACAGTCAACTCACCTGGGATGGGCAGAACTGGGCTCAGAGACCCAGCAGCCCATAAAGTCCAGGCTAAAACAGAACAGACCACAGATGAGATCAAATTTAATTTTTTAAAAAAATTTTTCAGGACCTTATGCTACTCAGAGTCGTCAGGTTCAGCACATTTTTATATAGTCAGGGCTTTGGAAGTGATATATTAATGGAAAATTGACCTTATTAAACCCTAAGCTGGGTACACAATATCCTAGATGGTAACAGATCTAAATTTAGTTAAGGAAAATAACAAATGCTAGGTATATGTGGACACTTACCTTAAAGTTTACATTGAATGGTCAGAAATCTTAGTTCATAGTCTCAACTTTCCCACTTATTAGCTCCCGTAAGAAAAAAAATCATTGGTTCCAAATTCTAGGGACCATATTTGTGAAGATGGATTTATTATCTAATTGCCACATATTTTTAAACAAGCTGTTACAATTAATAATAAAAAATAATTGTAAATATATTATTACCAGAAATATTACAGACTGTTGTCATATAACCTATTAATTTCACTCCTAGGAAAATCACCAGGGGAAGTAAAACCGCACATCCAGACAAAAATGCATACATCAGTGTTCCTAAAGCATTTTTTATAATAGCCAAAAATGAAAACAACCATCAACCAATGAATGGATAAAGAAAATTTGACACATCTCTACAATAAAAAGAATGTAATGATGATACCATGATAAAGATGGTCCTTTAAAACTTCATGCTAATTGAAAGAAGCCAGTCACAGTATGATTCCATTTATGTAAAATGTCCACAAAAAAATCCTTGGAGATGAAAAGTAAATTTGTAGTTGCCCAGGGATGCTGGGAGGAGAAATTAGGAGATATGTAAATGTTCTTAGAAGTAGACAGTGTAGGTGGTTGCACAGCTCTGAACATACTAAAAACTATTAAATTGCACATGTTATAAGGATAAATTGTATGTTATGTGGATTATATCTAAATAAAGTTCTTTAAAATAAAATTCAAAATATTTTGTGAACAAGTAAGATCTGTGCATTTAATCTATCATTATTACTAAACCAATAACAGAAAGAACAGTAGATGATTTATAGTCACACTACCTCTGCTATTTTAATGGCTGGTAGATTTTTAACCTTTCCAACGCTATATCCACTGCTGGCACTAGCAATGGACCCTTTAGCCTCATTGGATACTTTTTTACTAGTTTAAACTAATCCTAAACATAACTATTGAGGAGATATTTATTTCTTAATACTCAGTAATAAAACTACCTGAAACAAAACAGTATAATCTATAGGCATGGCTTCATTCAGATGAGTGATTATGTATCCAATCAAAACAGAACTAATCATTCCAAAGCACACCAATTGTATAGAACTAAAAGTACAAAGGTATGGTTTGTAGTTAGCCTTTCCAAAACCAAGGAACACTGGATATGAGGGTTAATTATAACAATATTCCTGAGAATGTTTATAAAGCTTTGAGAATGTATTAAGTAGAAAATCTTTACAATTCATTCACCAAACGAAGCTGAAGAATTTAGAATTAGGTGAGTTGCTTCTAATGCTTCTAGTTCTAATGACAGGGAACAGCTGGCTCACAGGTTGGACTACAACCCCTCAAGGCCAATAAACCACACATGCATAATAGGACATTAACTGCAGTGGTAATCTGTTCCTCTAGGCTGAAAATAATAAAGTTCATTTTTGTACAGCAGTTAATAAAAAAGGCATTAGAGAAACAATCAAGGGCTGGTATGCTTTTAATTTACCAGACAGTTTCTCAGCATCAACATGTTCCCTCCTTACCAAATTATAATTTTTGACTGTTTATGTGATCATTCTTTGCTGATTTTATTGATATTACCTTCATATCAAATTCTCTAACCCTTCTGCTCTCAGTATTAAAAGGTTTCATCTCTGAGATAAACATCAAATGATTCTCAATTGCAGTTAATTGTAACAAAGCCATACTTTCCCTGTTTAAGAAGAAGAAAAACCTACTGACTATGACCGTTAATATTCATGAAGCCATTCAGGCAGTTTGTCCAACTAAGCATAACCAAAATGTATTATGCATTTGGCCTCAGTTATTTCCAAGGGCAGAGTAAAATTTAAAAAGAAAATCAACACCAGTTCTCTAAAAGGATTCAAAATAGTTGGAAATTTCAATTTATTGTGACAAACAGAAAGATACAAAACTTTTTTTAAAAAGCCCACAGATATCTATTTTTCTAAGGTCATAGTGATAATGCTAACAAAATTAGACAAAAAATATTGGACTGGTTCTGAACATCTTCATATTATAAGAAATTAAAGAATCAGAAGCACATCTAACATAAACAAACAAAAACCCTCAAAATAAAAAAAAATAAAAACCTCACACAATTCAGTAGCTTGGTTATTTTATGTCTGAGAATAAGAAATTCTATGTCTGTGGAAAGCCCATATTTTACAAAGTTAAAATAACCTTAATAGTTAAGATCATTTAGTGTTTACCACGTGCCAAACATTTTTCTAAATAGTTTATGTGTGTTAAGCAATTTGATTCTTATAATAATCTTATGAGATAAATGCAATTTTACAAGTGAAGAAACCGATACAAAAGGTAAAGTAACTTACCAAAGCTACAAGGTCACACAGCCAGAAAACCATAATTCAAATCTAGACAAATTTGACCTATATGACTAGATATAAACTGACAATTGCTATTTTCTATTCCTGTTATTTCATCAAATTAAGTCTGATATTTAAAAAAATGCTTCAATTATATATGGTAGTTTTTACTCTGTATGGATGGTAGTCAACAATGGAACTTGTGTTATCAGTAATTGCCAGTTTAACTATAAATGTTAAGATCACTGAGTTCTCTATGCTGAGATTTGTTAGGAAGAAGAGAATAAACTTTATTCTCTTCTTCCTAACAAAAAATTCTGTGACTCATATTCCATTTATTACATATTATCTAGATTCAATTGGCTTCTAGAAAATATAATGAGCTATGGATCACAAATTTCCCAACTGCCAACTATGCTCTTCAGATTCAGACAATTCCATTCAATCTCAATGATGTAAGAAGAATCCCTTTATTTTCAATATGTCCAATAAAGTAGACTTTAAAAAGGATACTCATTTTTAAGTAAAATGATACACCATTCTATGTCTAAGGTATCTATACCTTCATTTCTGAAGTCCAAAAAGGATCTGTTTCTTTGTTTAGTCAGCTCTTTTATTGTCACTTTTCTCCAATTTAGCAGATTCCAGAGATTTCCTGTTGTTTCCATTGTTTATAAAGGCCTAAAATTTTAATATGTACAATACTGCCATCCATATTATGGCCCTCCTCTCCCATCTATAATGTCATCTCTTTTCATGCTTTGTTTCAATCTTTATATATAACCTGTTTTATCTGCCCAGAATATTTACCTCAAATTCTGTCCACTTCCATATGGTAACAGCTTCCCTTTCCAACCCATTTCTCAGGTTCAAATGTCATTTCCTCAGGGAAAATTTTCTTGACTTTGTTAAGTAATATAGTCTCCTCCCATTTTATTTTAATTTTTTTGGTACTAGCTATTGAACACAGGGGCACTTAACTACTGAGCCATGTCTCTAGCCCTTTTAATTTCATTTACTTTTATTTTAAATTTTGAGATAGGGTCTCACTAAGTTGCTGAGTCTGGCTTTGACACTGTGATCCTAATGCCTCAGACCCCCAAGCCACTGGGATTACAGGCATGCACCAACTTACTTGACCCCTCCCATTTTATACTTCCATTAGGCCTTATAACTCTCTTTCAAAGCATTTCTCATAGTGTATGGTCATTTTATTATTGTCTTCTCCCCAGTATACTTAACTAGAGGTGTCACTTCTCTTTAGCTCAACTCTGCATCTCCAGTACATAGTAAAAAGGAATGGAGTCACTTCATAAAATTTAAAAAAAAATGTATTGACTAGCTGGATGAATAAATGTTATAATTTCTGATACTCCTGTGCTCTAACTCCAATCTGACCTTAACACCCAATTCTAGGTGACAAGAAGCCAATCAATTAAATTAGACAACCATTCCATGTGCATATGCAACATCTAAAATTTTGCCTAATTAGTTTAATCTTTCCCTGTCCTTAATGTGAGAGGGCAATTTGCCTAAAGCTTTGACTACCCATGGATCCCTAGAGTTTGTGAGAACCAGCTCAAAGAAAGAAGATGAAACAGACAAAACTGTTCTTTTTAAATTTTCAATTTTGGAAATCTCTCTCAGGTACACAATCTCTTCACTCTACCTGGTTTTCATTTGTACTGTTCAACTTTTCTTTTTAAAAAAAAAACTGTATGTATGTATGTATGTATGTATGTATTTATTTATGGTGCTGAGGATCAAACCCAGTGCCTCACACATGCAAGGCAAGTGCTTTACCACTTAGCTATAACTGTAGCCCTGCAATGTTCAACCTTTCTACAACCCATTCTCTGCTGTGGCTCACCTGCCTTAGATATCTTAGATGCTACAGAATTTTCCATTTGCAATTAAGTCAAAGAATGGCATTTAGGAGGGTCAATCCACTTTACTCATGTTTGTTCCTATGCAATACAGTAATATACTCCTCCCATGAAAGTATTACTCCATTTAGTATTAAGGTTAAATACAATCAAAGACCTCCTATGTGAGTACATGATTCAAACATTACATATCCCAACGTATTGAATGAAGTTTGTTATTTTCAAGTGAATCAAAACTAGAATGGGGGCATCCTATCTGAGTTGGATAACATTGGATAATGAGCTAGACACTTAAGTTCAAGTCAAAGTCCTCCAGGGAATAGCATGAGGCAAAATTTAGGTCACCAGAGTACATGAGTGATCCCACAGCCAAAGATGAAAATGATAAGAAACTAGACCATATGGAAGCATGTTTGAGGTAAGCTAAGAAAGATCCTTGGAAATTAACCCATGGTATTGAAATATCTACAAGTGCAAGTTTATCACATTGGTACTAAAAGCTTCTAACAAGTTCATTTGAGTGGTAATTGAGTTGGTTCTTCTCTACAAAATCTCTATCTAAACTGTGAATGGAATACCAAGAATACAGCAGAGAAATTTTTGGTAAGATTTGGACTATTTAACAGTAATATTTTACCCTTTATCTTTTTGAAAACAGTTGCACTGGATTGGAAAGCACAGTTGGCTAATAAGGTTAAAATCATTACTATGCTTCTCAGACACATTTGAACATTACTGTGGTCTAATGTATTCTATTCTGCTTGGATTTCTCTTCTTTTATGTTCCATAATGTATATAAGAAGCAATAGGATGTTTTGGTCAAGGGCATAGTTTATGGAAACAGCTTATCTGATTTCAAGTTCTGGCTCTGCTATTTGAGAGCTCTGTGAACTTGACTAAGGCATTTAATTTATTTGTGTTTCTGTTTCCTGAAATGCTAATAACAATATTATATGCCTCATTCCTGGGGTTGTTATAAGCATTAAAGGAGATGATATTTCAAATTCTTAACAGAATTCCTGGTACATAGCAAATGCTCAATAAATGTTAGCTACCATTTTTACTATTATGTGCCATCAGGAATGGTTTGCATGCACATGCACAAGGGTGACCCAGATACCATACCCTTCCTGATCCATCGAGAAAGATATAACACTAAGGTTCTCAAACACTTGTCACAAAATACACTTAGCACCAAATACAAGCATTAGTGATTAGGGATGAGAGA
This sequence comes from Marmota marmota marmota, assembly GCF_001458135.2. NCBI lineage: Eukaryota > Metazoa > Chordata > Mammalia > Rodentia > Sciuridae > Marmota > Marmota marmota. The sequence continues at coordinate 247,985 of NW_026000250.1, forward strand.
ATGTACAGACTTTCTGGTTGCTGCATTCTTAACCATACCTTAAAAAAGAAAGCAGCAATTCAGTGGAAAACAGCAGGAGTAGACTCATGTTAAAATTCAAGATCTGAAATCCACTAGCAGTATGATGCTAATCAAATCACTTAAATTATTTAAGCCTCAGTTAATGAAAGATAGTAATACCTACTGCACAAAGTCACTGTGAGAATGATAAAGCAAATGTATAATCTCTAACACAGTGTTCAGCAACTAGTGGCACTCAGGAAGAGTTCTACCTCTTTTTATCATTTCACAGGCAGCAATAGTCTGACTACAGAGATGTTTCTCTCAAGCCTGATAAAAGCAAAAATTATTGATTCTGTAAGAGGCATTCCTTCTCTTCTTCCCTCCTCACCAATATATCCTATTCCCCTGAATGAAAATATCCTTGAAGTAGAAACTGGCAAATCAGTGAGTAATTTCTGTACCACATAAGAAGTGAGAAAAGCATAACTCTAGCTCATCACTGGGGTTGAACAACTTCAAGTATAGAGCTGTTTGTGAATCGAAGACATTTCTTAATCTCCTACTGCTCTCAGTCCCCAGCCTTGGTAAGTCTTGCACTTGGAGGCTAAGAAAAAAGGAGGATAAAAAGAAAACCTTGGTTTTCTTTTGAACAGCAAAGAACAGGGCAGCAGCCTAAAAGAAGAAAACTGTTCTTTCACTTTATGAAAGGAAATAAAAAACAGATTCTCATACTATGATGGACAAAAATGTCAAATGAAATTAGACCAAACTGTAGAGTTAAACCCAAAGGAAAACCTTTTGTCTAAAGTACTGCATTTCCCTGGAGCTATATGAGAGACTTTTCCCATGGCTTTTGCTAATGATCAAATCAAAAAGAAAGCAATCTGAAATTACATTGGGAAGAGGTGTGTGTGTGTGTGTGTGTGTGTGTGCGTGCACGTGCACGCGCATGAATGTGTGCACCCGCATGTGTGCATAAAAGTGTGAAAGTGTGTTTTAAACTTCAGTACATCCTAGGCATTAGGTTCTGGGGGGGGAAAGGTTTCATGTTCTACAAAGCAAATCTTTAAAGAATGTGAAAGGAGAAATGTTGCCTTTATGGTAGAGAAGGTTACCTTTTTATCACAAGATAGTAAAAGAAACATTTTGCCCTTTATAAATGATATTTAGAGGCTTTCATCCTTTTTGGCAAAAGGGTTTTTTAACTTGTGGAATTTAAAGTTAAAGTTAAGATTGAGATTTAATGGCAACTCTGCGTGGTATAGTCAGGAATTAATATTACATTATGCATGTAGTTGTGTCTGACAGCCTAGTGAAAAATGTGTCCACAGAGCTCTTTCTAGAAGATTTATATACATAGATATCTATATATCTATGTTTATATGGTGTTCTCCAAAATAATATGCCATTACAAATATTTTAAATTCTAGAACCAAAGAATAAAGGAGCTTCTGACCTATCTTTCCTATTCCCACTGAGTACACTGTGCCCTCTTCCAAATATTCACTGTGCTATCAGGAGATACACATAGCACTGAAAAAAATTACCAGAGTGAATTTAGACATTTCAGAAGCCTACAGAAAAAAAATAAACCATTTAAGCCAGGTGTGGTATAATCCCAGTGGCTCAGGTGGCTGAGTCAGGAGGATGGTGAGTTCAAAGACAGCATCAGCAATGGCGAGGTGCTTAGCAACTCAGTGAGACCTTGTCTCTAAATAAAATACAAAAATAGTTCTGGGGATGTGGCTGAGTGGTCTAGTGCTCATGAGTTCAATCCTTGGTACCAAAAAAAAAAAAAAAAAAAAAAAAAAAAAAAAAA
>NW_026000250.1:252608-267730 GCF_001458135.2 Marmota marmota marmota
CCCTCGCCTCTTCTCTCTCTGCCCCCTCTACTGACATTCATTTGTCCCCCTTGTATTATTTTTCCCTTTCCCCTCACTTCCTCTTGTATGTACTTTTGTATAACTCTGAGGGGCTTATAATTTCTTTATAGGCACAAGTAGATATTTAATATAGGGCTTATTCATCACTTACTAGGGAGATGGATAGGTCTAATAATCTGACCTTGCAACAAACACAATACTGGTATTTTGTGTGCACTGATATGTTTCTCTTATCACATCAGCCCTCACACACACATACACATGTTCTTCACCTAAGAAAAAATCTAAATTCTGTCTGGTAAAAGAATAATCACTGTATTTGATCCAAACAATAAAAGTGGAATTGTGGATACACCTTATTTAGGGTTTACATTTACAGATAATGATCTCCTTTCTCCTTACTTGACAGAGAGTCATTTTCTAAGGTGCTGGGACTATGTAGATACATGTCAGTGTAGATGTGAATGTAGATTAGATAGATGACTGATTGACAGACAGATAGAAAACTGAAACTTGAATTAGGATGTTCCTTAAGAATATACATGCTTCAAGATTAATAGTAGAGCAATATGGAGAATAAATAAAAAATAAAAGTAACTAATTGATTTATTAAGGAAATTTAGTAGACATTCTGCTTTCAGAATTCTCAAATACTTTAATAACTTATAATCATTATTATGTTATTATATTTTCCTGTGCATTCCTCATTAATAGAATCTGTTGATATCATGATTCTCTATGCTATATTAGTGGCAATTTGTCCAACTTGCCAGAGACTTTTTTGTCACTTAATAAACTGAAATTACTTTTATTTGAAATTGTACATCCTTTGCTTACATACAGTCCAAAAGAACAAGTAGAGAAAGACTAAGGAAAATATAAATGTACTGATAAGAAAATATCTACAAGATGATAAATTTTAAAAAGCAAAGGTATAGAAAAGTAAGTTTAACATTATCTCATTTTCATGAGTAATGTACATGTTCACATATAGGCACATCCTAGTATACTTATAGTTTTACAAAAGTTTAAAAATGTTTTTGGCTGTATCTGTAGAGTAAGCTACAGATAAATTTCATCTTATATATTTCGCCTTATGTCTTAGCATATTATATGAATTTTAATCACACACACACACACACACACACATATATACACACATATATATAAATATATAAAAAGTTTTCTTTTTTTGGTAATAGGGGTTAAATCCAGGGCCACATGCATGCTAGACAAGTAATCTACTACTGAGCTACATCTCAAACACACCTCCCTTTCTCCTCTGCCACTGCCTTTTTCAGACAGGATCTCACTAAATTTTCCAGGTCGGCCCCAAACATACAACCCTCTTTCCTCAGCCTCCCAAGTTGCTGGGATTATAGGCATAAGTCACCACACCCAGTTTATAACTTTTACTTTTTTTTAGTCAAAAGACCAAAAACCATTTTAGAACTGTACAAGTCTTTAAAAAATGATGATTATTTTAAAAACAAAGAAGATTATATTTCCTTAAGAAAATAAACTCTTTATTTAATAATAACAAATAATTCTTCACTACATTACCTGTAGTCATCCTGTGGTAGATTTTTTGTGATTTTAATTTAGCATTTTCTTATAGCCTATTTACTTCCTATATTTTATACTGAATATATGTTACTTTTAAAAAATAATTTAGCAAAATATGGAAGTAATTTTATCCATATGACTGTGTTATGCTCAGAGAAATCTCATTTTGATTTTAAAATTTTAATTAAAAACTAGAATGAATATTGTTTGTATTAGAATTGCTTCAGATGGGTGAACAAAAATGATATGGTCTCTACAGAGTTTATAGAAGAGAACAAGGTTATGCTTAATTGATTATACCTTTACCCCAAGTAGATGGAATGAAGCAAGGAGGTAAACACTGGATCTATTTTCCAAATAGTTATGGTTTTAAAGAGAAGAGATAATATATGAGGTAGAAAATATGTTAATCCAAATGTGAACACTGAAAATAGATTGAGGCTGACAAATGTTTTGATTTATAATTTGGTATAATGTAGTTGGACACTAGAACAGTCATAAGTATTAAACTGATTTTTCACTTCCAGGAGATCTTTTTAGTTATGGCACAAACAATCTTGCAAATGTAAGATGAGGCACAGTGCCCAGAAACTCTCAGGAAGAAACTTGCCCATTCTTATAAAAACTACATTATCTATGTGACTTGTTTATTATCAAGGATTAGTTGATCATCACATTTGCACAAGACTAAATGCTATTTTCTGGCCTCACTTGTATTTTTGTCTTCTAAACAATTATAAAACAATGAGCCTGAAACAAGTAAAGAAGGAAAAATAAGACAATCACATCTCTTTCCTTTTATTAATTCTGGTCATTGTTGCTGAATGTACAAGTTGAAAATATTGTTTAGAAACAGGAGGTTGAGGGATGGAGTTGTAGCTCAGTGGTAGAGCACTTGTCTAGCATGTGTGAGGCACTGGGTTTGATACTCAGCATCACATAAAATAAATAAATGCATTGTGTCTATGTAACAACTTAAAAAGAGTTCAAACAGATTGTTCATTAATTTATTTCTTCCTTCCATGTTATTTTCTTCCAAATGTTTGAAAGTTGAATAAAAAAATAGAGTCACAGTATTTAAATCTGTTTTGGTATTTCTATCTTTCTTGGAATTTTCCCTACTTATATAAGACTGACAGTGAAAGTAGAAGCTAAAATTTCATTCTCTGAAATGAAAGTTGAATAGATATTTAGTGCTTGGGATTGCCCATATTTTCTATTAATTCCATTATTCCCAGTGTCCACAGCTACTAACATTAAATATTTACTTTGGTGTTTGTTGGAAATGAGAGATAGAGAGAGAATGTGTGTGTGTGTGTGTGTGTGTGTGTGTGTCTGCAGGGTGGGCAGTGAGAGGTATGCTGAAAGGAGTGACAGGCCTGAGGTTTGCTTGTTGAGCTTTTGGGTATTGTCCAGATATGTTCTAATTAGCCTAGAACATCTCCTGATATTCTACTATGGATATTATCAGTGTCCAGTCCTGGGGCACTCCTTTTCTTCCTCAAAATACCCTTCCTGAATCCTTGAATAAATGACTCAATAAGATGGAAAATGTAAAAAGTGAATCTGAAACATCTTGTTGACAAAAAACTAGGACCCCTGGGGCCTTTTAGAAGCCAACTTGAAGGGATTTTTACTGACCAGAATGGGACAATTTGAGTATTAATACTAATATCTACAATTGAAATATATGAAAAGTACTAAAAGCCCATGATTTCATAACTATATAAATACGTGTATGTGTATATATATATATATATATATATATACACACAAAATACATGCAAACATATATGTATGTATGCTTAAACTGATTTTAACTTTTAACTAATATCAAATAACTGATTGGATTTGCCCTCCTATTTGAAATAACCCAAACACAAACAAAATATATGAAACAATGAATTTCAATATTCTGGACATTAGGCAATGATAGAAAGTGATCACCAAGTGACAGAAAAAAAACAATGTGATCCCTACAAGTGCCCAAGCTTGCTGTCATTAATGAGTTTTTATATCATAATGCAGTGAAATAAAATCCAAGTGAAGCCTGCCAGACTTCCTGAGTTGAATAATCAGAACTAAGAGGCGAGGAAGAGACCAATATGGAGCTATGCATGTAAAGAAATGACCCAAGTCTAGGGGAAGAGCCATCTAATTAAAGGTAATAAAGCAGTGTACAATGCTCATGATTGGATAAGCTTGCTTCCTGTTCCCACCAGCTAGATCACTAAATAAACAAACAAAGAAACATAAATAAAATCAAGACTTTGGGGCATTGGGCATCAGAAAGATCTTACTATACTAGTGGAAGCTAAATTAGCCTAAATTAAGCATTACCCTGGCTTGATATAACAAAATTTTAAAAGATGTAAAAAAGATTAAAATATTTCTAAGTAAGGTAACTGTGTTCCAGAATAAAGTTCGAGAATACTTGTAGGAATACTAATCCAATACATAGGGTGAAATTCATAATGTTTACCATCCTCCAAAAGATTTTCAGGCATGCAAAAAAGCAAGAATATGTTACCCATAATGAAGAGAGAAATTAATCTATTGAAACTTCTCCAGAAGTACCACAATTCTTAGAATTAGCAAAAAATATATCTTATTATAACTGTATTCCATATATTTAAGTTAGTAAAAATGTAGGAAATATAAAAAAGATCCAAATGAAATGTCAAAACATAAATCCTGTGGTACCTTAGGTGAAAAATACAATGAATGGAGGCTTGGATTATGACTCAGTGGTAGAGCACTTGCTCACATGGCATGTGTGAGGCACTGGGTTTGATTCTCAGCACCACATTAAAATAATAAATAAAAAATGTATTGTGGGGGCTGGAGTTGTGGCTCAGCGGTAGAGTACTTGCCTAGCATGTGTGAGGCCCTGGGTTCAATCCTCAGCACCACATAAAAATAAATAAATAAAATAAAGATATTGTGTTCATCTACAATTAAAAAAAAAGGTATTGTGTCCATCTGCAATTAAAAAAAATCTTTAAAACATACACTGAATGGGATGAATATCATGTAAAATATTGTAGAAAATATTAGTGAAAATGAAGGCATATAAAATTATGCAAAATAAAACAAAGGGTCATAAAAATAAATGAAAAAAATAGTAACAGTGAGCTGTGGAACAACAGTTTCAGGTAATTGGTCTCCAAAGAGACCGGTAAGGAAACCAAAAGAAAGGAAAGAAAGAAAACAGAAGAAATAATAGCTGAAGATATTCCCAATTAGATGAAAACTAATCAACTAATCAATAGATTCAGAATCTCATTGAAACACAAACAGAAGAAACAGGAATAAAATCATATCTTAATTAAATTGTTCAAATCAGAAATAAAGAAAAATTCTTAAAGCAGTCAAAGGGAAGAAAGACACGTACAGAAGAGCAAAAATAAGGACAAAAGCAGGTTTTTCATTGAACACAAGTACGTGAGAAGATAGTGGAGCAAAATCTTTAAAGTGCTGAAAGAAAAAGAAGGTCAATCTAGAATTCTGTACCCAGTAAAAATATCTCTCAAAAGTTAAAGCCAAATAAAGGCATTGCCGGACACAAAAGCTGAAAGAATTTATCACTAGCAGAACTGCACTATAAGAAAAAAATAAAGGAAGTCCTTCAGATAGGAAGAAAATGACACCAGAAGGAAACCTGCATCTACCCAAAGAAATGAATAGAACTAGAAATGGTAACTAAGTGAATAAATGTGAGATTTTTAATGTAAATCTCTATTAAAAAATACAATGGTAATCTCTGGAAACAAGTATTTATCCTGACTTTCTTCAATGAACTGTACATCCAGTAACCAAATAGTTAGCAGTAAATGTTCACCTTAAAAGAAATTTGGAAAATTTAGAATGGTCTCATGCAATTTGTTTAGCTGTCATTCCACGTATCTAAGTGATAGTTTTTATCATTAAAAATGGCTTGTGCCATGATTATATTTTGAAAGCAGTAGAGCTTAGCAGGGTTTTACAAAGAAGCAAATGGCATCTTTTTGAAAACAGAGGTCCAGAATATGGAGCAGGAAAAAAGAATACTGAAATAGCAGTTATAACACTTAGAATAAAAAAAATGAAATTCAGAATATGAACAATTTTAATTTTCTAATAAAATAATGAATGCTCATGAAAATTTCATAATTCAGAGATCAACTGATAACACCTGATTTCAATTATCAATCTTAATTTGACCAAAAGAGAGGTAACCAGAAGTTATATACTTTGTAAAGTGATACTTGTTTTTTAAGTATAACAAAAGAAAGCCAAACAAATCTGTATCTGATAAAGCTTCCAGATTGAACTGTCATTTTATAAGCAATGCTGGGGATTGAGCATGTTTTTCTAAATGCTTGGATATAATCAGTAAAATCCAAAATGTCAGAAACTCAATGAGATAAAAAAGCTTGGTTTTTTCAAAAAAATCAGGTGGAAAAAGAGGGAAGGAAAGTTTATAAATATGTAAACAAATGAAATATTTGGTTGGACTTGTTTGGATCAGGATTCAAACACTTATGTAAAAAATATAAAACATGGGAAAATACAAACATCAGTTGGACATTTGATATGAAGTTATTTCTTTTTGTTTGTGATAATGGTATTTGTTTCTTTTTTACAAACAGTATTCATTTATTCACACATACAGAATGAATATTTTGTCAATCAATTGATATAACTGGGATTTGATTAAAAATAATCCAGAGAAATGTGGAATAATAGACGAAACAAAATTGGTGTTTAGTTAATATTAGCTAAAGCTGGGTGAGGTATACATGGGAGTTCATTATATTTTATGCTTTGTACATATTTTAAATTGTCCATAATTTTAAAATCATCATTCTGTTTAGTTTCAGCACTATATCATAGACTTTGAAGGGCAGTGAAGATAAAGGAATGAGCAGCAGAAAGCCTAGTAGCATTCCTATAAAAATTTACTTCACTTACACACAATAGAGAGAATAATAAATCCAAGCATAATAGCTTTGGAAGCTAGATTAGCTTATTTTATGCAATTATGTGATGCATATTATATAAAAGATTAGACTTTAACACAGCAAGACTTTGATGATAAATACAGGTTTACCTTATACAAATCACTACCTTAACAAATTCAGTTCTGAAAGTTCATGAAGAGTATTTCTAATGTTCAGGAATTGCAATAATCAAATACCATTATTTGATCTAGTATAGTCTATGATAAAAAACAGAAGGCAAGTTTCTGATCTTTTGTCATACTCTGATAAATTAGAAATCAAGGAAAATTGGAGTGTTTTGAACTGAATGTATGCCTTCTTCCTACATTGCTTTATTTTTTCTTTCTTGTCTTAATTGATGCTTTTTTACCTGATGTTTCATTATAGTTCTAGGATGTATTGCAGAATGTTATAGGCTATTGTCTCATGATATAACATGAGAAACAGTGGTAGATAATTAAAGTCAATGGGAAAATATTAAATTAGTGCATTTACCAAAGTCAACCCTTTCCAAAGCTGTTACCAGTTGATCTCTCTGCTATAAGTTTGTATTTGATTAAAATACAAAGTCAAAAAATAGGAAATAGCTGTCAATGTGTAAGTGATATTAAACCATGCTTAGTTAGCAGCCAGCATAAACCTTTCTAGACATGAACAATGGGAAGTAATTGGCCTACATGGAGGAAAGAAGAATATAGCACTAAAGCAGATGAGGGCAGTATACACCAATTCTGCCTTAAATCTGGCCATAATGCCAAATAAGCACATGAAAAATAAAAATTTAAGTATTGTTTCACAATGAAAAATATTAAGATATTTCAAAGTCTGCAATTTTCACTTTGCAGAAGAATATTAGGCCTACTCAGCTATAACAATATGATTTTATAGATAAGTCCACGAGTCTGTGGTCTCATGCAATTTGTTTAGCTGTCATTCCACGTATCTAAGTGATAGTTTTTATCATTAAAAATGGCTTGTGCCATGATTATATTTTGAAAGCAGCAGAGCTTAGCAGGGTTTTACAAAGAAGTAAATGGCATCTTTTTGAAAACAGAGATCCAGAATATGAAGCAGGAAAAAAGAATACTGAAATAGCAGTTATAACACTTAGAATTTTACCATAATTCTAGCATGCATTAGCAATGTGATCAGGAGCAAGTCACTTCACCTCTTTACCCCACTTAACATATTCTTAAACTAAGTTTAATTGCATTTTTGTATGGTATTTTACTGTTCTAATTCCTTCATTCAATATATATTTATTGTCTTCCATAAAGGTACAACATAGTAGCTAAAAGTATGTTTCTGAAATCATACTAAATAGTTTTAAGCCTGTATTCACTATTTTACTGGCTGTATGTGCCAATGGAAAAGATATTTTAACTTCTCTGTGTTTCTGAGTCCCAATCTATAAAATGGGGATAATTTTACAGCACCTGTCTCATAGCCTTGTAAGAATTAAGGAGAAATAATATATTTAAATAGTTTAGAAAACATTGCCTGGCATTCAAAGAGTTTTAGCTATTATAACTATAAGCTAAGCATTGGAGACAATAAGCACCAAGAATTAAACAATCCTTTATCTCAGGGAGCATTCAAATAAGTATTAAAGAAAGAAATGGCAACAATGGATACATACAACTATGACAGAGGAAAAAATTTGGGGGAAGAACCATAGCCAAAAGCTAAAGGGAGTCTTACTGTAACTTATGAGTGGGGTTTAAACTGAGAAAAGAGGTATAAAATTTTTAAATAGTTAAGGAAGAGGAAAGGAATATGTTCTAGGCAAAGGGAACATCATGTGCAAAGCTATGTTTCAGTAATTCCTACATACTAAGACATGGAATATGGTGTATTTCCATGAAATATAATCCATAAAGCAATTACCATGCATTAAAAATGTACCACAACCCTCTGTTTATCAAAATATACCATTGAGACAGTAGAAGGGTAAATTAATTAATGACAGATGATATCCTTAGCACATGTATTCATCATAGGATTTATCTAAAATATATAGTGTAAAAGAACTTAAGAAACTTGACAGAAAATGAGCAAAAGTCCTAAACAGATACTTCAGAGAGGCTATCCAAATAATCACAGTAAACACACAAAAAAGTTCTCAATTTCATCAGTGACCAGTAAAACATAAAGTAAAATCACAATGCAATACCACTACACACTCAGAAGAATGGCAAAAAAACAAAACAAAATAAGCATTGACAAGAATGAAGAGAAGTTGAAACTTTTATATACTACTGGTGGAAAAGTGAATTTGTACAAACACTTTCGCAGTATCTAATATTAAATGTGAACATATGTGTATTTTATGATCCTGCTACTGCCCTTCTAGGCATATACATGCAGAGATACATTCATTGAAGGACATCTTCTAGAATGTTCCTAACAACACCATAAGTAATGGCTAAAAAAATTAAAATCTGAATATCTATCAACAGAAGAGATAAGTCAATAATGGTATATTCACACAGTGTTGTACAATTTAGCAAAGAGAATGAGTGATCTACAGCCAACTGCAAAAATATAGATTCTTACAAACATGAAGCTGCATGGCAAAATGCACACATACAAATAATATTATATTATTCCATTTATAGAAAAGTAAATCTGGAAAAATTTGCCTATGCTATTAGAAAATCTGGTGAAATTATTCTATGCTATTGCTTGTAAATACATAGTAATAACTGAAAGGGAGTACCTGGGTAGCCACTAGGCTACTTGTAATATTCTGTAACTTGATCAGAGTATTGGTAAAGTGGGAAGCATACTTCAGTCTTCTATTTTAAAATGAAATGATAATGTTTGTTAATTGGATATACAACTGACATTCTTCTTGCAGATCTTTCACTATTAAGACAAGAGATGATCACAGTAATTCCAAGAACTGCATGTATTTACACTTCAGCCTCTCCCTTATGAATCTAGGATGATGATGTTTTCAAATCCAGAGTCATAATTAAAAAGTAATAAATAGTTGAGGGATCATAACCATGTGTGTAATTTGCAATAATAAAGCTAACACAGCAAGGTGGCATCTGACATGTCAGATGTTGTGAATGATAAGTTAGGCATTTTCTTTATGAATATAATTTTATTTTGTATATGTCTATTCACTATTAAAAAATGGAAGCAACAAGGTTGGGTGACATATCCTCCTTGTGACACTCAATTCATATTCTTTGGAATGGGTATCCATTATTGGCTTTCCCACTGTTCTTGCTCTCAACCCTCAGGCCACACTGTTTATCCTACCCCACACACCACAGAGTATAAGGCCATGTGAAGGCAGAGACAGACATCAGAGTGATACAGCTGCAAGCAAGGAATGCCATGGGATTCCAGCAGCCATAAGAAATGTCAAGGAAGAGATTCTCCCAAGGGTCTACAATGGGCATGTGCACCTGCTAGACAACACCATGATTTCAGTCCAGTGAAATTGATTTCACAATTCTGGCATCTAAAATTGAGATAATAAATTTCTGTTGGTATAGTCACCAAACTTATGGTAATTTGCTAAAGTAGCCACAGACAACTAATATACCAACTCTCATAAAAGGGAAGCATACCATATTATGAATATGTGCGCATAAGAGATAAATGGGCAGAAATTCAATATGAATGTATGGTATAGCTTTACTTTCTGTCCTTTAGGAAAGCCATTATTTGGCCAGAGATGAAGAAAGTGTGTATTTCATCAACTTCCCTGATCCGCAGTGCCCAGCATAGAGCCAAATATACACACAAGTAATTTTTTGGAGTAAACAAATGATCAAAAATAATGTTATGCATTTCTCTGATATCTTCAGGTTCATTAATCTCTAAACAGAAACATTCTAACATTAAAAAAATTATATGATCTTTTAATTCAACTATGGCCCTAGGAACAGAATATTGGTATCATCTGGGAATTTGTCAGAAATTCATAATCTCAGGTTCTACCCTACATCTACTAAGCCAGTCTTTTAAGACAATCCCCTGATCAGTCCTATTTATAGTAACATTTAAGAAACAGTAATCATGATATAATCAATGAAATTTGAGTTATTTAATAATATTGTTTTTTTAAGTCTGATGATGGCACTGGGTTGAGTCCTTTTAGAAATACATACTGAAATATTAATGGATAAAACAAAATGTCTCGGATTTGTTTCAGATTATTCTATCAGTAAGGATAGGAAAATAAGGTATGCAGAGGACAACTTTGGTCATGAAATTATAGCTATTGAGGATAAGGAATATGTAAATGGAGGTTAATTATACTAATCCCTCTATTTTTAGATTTAATTGAAATATTCCACAATAGAAAGATTTTTTTCAATGTTTAGGTAGAAAGTAAGTCATTTTATCCCACAGCTCTTATTATGTGTGCATTGGTATTCTTTCCTAATAGAAACTGCCAAATAAATGAACTACAATTTAGATACAATTGATTCATTATCTGCAGGGGAAAATGTGCCATATCACATGATCCCATACTTTCCTCTACTCTTACTGTCAACTATTATTTGGGATAGAAAGTTTGAGAACAAGGGCAGATAAAAATGACCTTGATAAAGTATTAGTAGAGAATTCTAAAGAATAATGTGGCCTCCCTGGACTTGGGTACTGAGTCATTTCAATAACCAAAACACATACTCTGAACTGATAGTATTGCAGACACTATATACAACAGGAATGCTTGATTAAGTATTGAAGAACTGCATTTGGACAATCTTTAAGTGATGGAAAGAATAGCTGAACAACTAAGAAGGGGATTTTATGGTGTCACTTTAAGGGACAGTGAATGTGAAATCAAGCTAAGTACTAGGAAAAGGAATCCATTTTTTGGCATCACCTTAGCATTATTAGAGAGAAGTATTTATTTTGGTGATAAATACTCTGAAAATCTGTATCAGTAGCTTATTCAGCTGCATTCCCCTCTTTGGAGTTATCAACAGTAATTACTATTCATCCATCTTATTTGTCTGCCTCTGTTGCTACTGTGGGATAGAAGCAGCAACAGCAGGAACAGTTCTTCCAGTGATGATTGGTCTCTAGGAACACTGCTATTATATCTAGACACAGCAGCACATTAAGCTCCCTTTTGCTAGGCAACAATTGTGTCATCATTTCTGAAGCTTTAATTTGTCCTAGTTATGATTAGAAAATTCATTCAATTAAAATCTGTTTCCCTGCAGAAAATCTGAAGACTTTATCCTTTTCTCCACCCCATTTTCGTGAACATCTTAGCTTATCAGGGCATATTATTCTTGACAATTTACCAGTTCACATACAAACTAAAAGTTTAAAAGAACCAATTGATAAAATGGATTGATAAAAGAACTGATTGACATAATTTGTCTCCATCTAGCTTCTTTGGGAGTCTAGGAATGTATGGGTAGGGTTGCAGAGGTTAGAGGTTTCTACAGTAATGTGACAAATCCAAGTGTTTTTCAATTAAATAAAATGCATTCATTTTTAAAATCAACTTAAAATATTTTCCTTGTAACGTTTTGAATATAAAATACCTTCTCACTTAAAATAGTATAGATTGCAATCTTTGGGCTCAGTTATGAAAATAACAGTATTTAAGTAAAGATAGAGATCCATTACCATGGAAGGAGATCTTTGGATCCTAAGACTGATGTCACGTAAGATTCCAGATAGAACCTTTACAATATGGAAGAGTTGGGGTGATACAAAATTAAATATCTTGGGGCAGAAGCTTTGCATTATCAGTAACTGAGTGGGATCTCCCTGAAAGATCCTGACACTAATTTCAGTCCTCTCCTCAAAATGTTCAGATTCTCCATTTTCTACAACCAAAGTGTAAGGTTGATATTATGTTCATTTTACACCAGAGAACTGATTCACAGCAAATTATCACAACACCTTTTGAAATTCATATTCAAATCCACTCTATTGGGAACACCTGCATAATTTAGCCCAATTTCCTTCTAATTGGATTATATGCATCCTTGACTATAGATGAAGACTTCCCAAGGGTGCATAGGTATGTGTTGTTTTTTAAAAAAAATAAAAATAAAAACAGTCAATACTTCAACTTCCATTTGTATTTGTTCCCTTTACAATTCTCCCATTTTCCAGAAGGAAAGCATACTTCTTATCCATTTAAAGCTTGATTTATGGTGATTGTCAGGGCATACAACCTCTAAGTAATACTACAATATGAATTAATGTTGAAAAACTTTTTACTTAAAGCAATATGATACAAAATACTCCTTATTCTATGATTACATTTACATGAAATTTCCATGAAAGGTAAATTTATACAGGCCAAAAGCAGAACTGGTAGTTACCTGGACCTGGGGTTAGAAACAGTTATTGACAACAAACAGACATACGCAAAGAAAAAAAAATTGGGGAGGTCTGATGGAAATGTAAAACTAGATTATAGTAATGGCTGCACAATTCTATACATTTATTAAATATCAATGAATTATACACTGATAGTGGAAGGATTTTTGAAATGTAAATTATGACTCAATAAAGCTTTCAGGGGAGAAGAAAAATTCCAAGGAGTCACCGGGTGCATGCCTATAATCCCAGAGGCTTGGGAGTCTGAGATAAGAGAATCTAGAGTTCAAATCCAGCCTCAGTAAAAGTGAGGCACTAAGCAACTCAGTGAGACCTTGTTACTAAATAAAATACAAACTAGGGCTGGGGATGTGGCTCAGTGGTCAACTGCCCCTGAGTTCAATCCCTCGTGTCCTCCCTCAAAAGATTCTCAGGAGTCAAAAAGAGGACAATTAGAAACACTTGTGTCTAGTTGGATTGCAATATTTTGGAACACACATATTTTCAATTCAGGCTGCTTCTAATTCTCTGTTTTCCCCAAACCAAAAGGATGTTCAATCCAATTATCAACTGGTAGGATATTAAAAAATCATTCTTGATGATAGATACTTATGTGATTTGGGGCATATAATGCTGAAAGAAGTTAAAGAAGTGAGTGACATTGCTATAAACTACTTGCATTTTCATGTAGTAAGTAAATTCCTACATTATAAACAAAACAACAAAAATAAAAGACTTGATAAACTGTCTCATTACACCAATATGCAGTAGTAATACATAAATACAAATTATTTACAAAATCAATTTCCTTTATGAATACACCTAAAACTGCATAAATTTAATAATTATGTATTAGATATTTATGTTTTAGAGGTTTTTAAATCAATGCTGTATGAACAATAACAATCTAATCTAGAAAAACATGTCTTAATGTTGAGCATTATAAGAATATATAAAAAATTATATATATANCAAGTATGCATATATGTGTGGGCATATATATATATATATATATACATATTTTGTGACACAGTATGACAGGGTTATCGACAAAAACCTTTCTAGCATATAAACATAGTGTATTAACATTTGAATAAAATTCTGTGGGGGAAAGAATAAGGGAATACAAGTTAAAGGAGAGTCAGAAACTGTAGGAATTCCAACTATTAAAAGAGAGCTTTTACATGAATTTTAGTGGACAACAATGGATTCTACTCCAGTATTTAACTTCTATTCAATGCACTTATAATATGGTCACTATTATCACATTTATAACAGTGACATGTTCAATTATACACTGTTGTACATGAAGTTCAAGAAAAAGTAATCCTCTGTGATAAAAAATTATTAACTCTGGACTTTTTTGACTAGGACAGGCATAATAGAGTCTTCTACAGCACAGTTTTACACTGTATAAGAGGGAACTGCACCACTGCATGATGGTACATGTGTAAATATTTATCCAACTCTACATTTAAGTTCTCTGGACTTTATTATATTTATGTATACCCCTAAAAATTAAAAGGCAAACAGTGCACTTACAGAACCCTGGAATCACATCTTTTATAATTGTTTAACTCGTGATTAAAAAAAATAAACTCGTATTCAAAATGTACAAAGAGATACACAATTATTCATAGTTCATTTAGGAAGCATATGAGTAAAAAGTGTGAAGATCACCAAATCAGCCTTCCTGACCCAAAACACTATGGCCACCTCTTCTTCAGGACAGCTACAGCACTATGTAACACTAATTTTAATCCCGTTCCAATCACTACTGCTGCTTAAACATCTAACCTGTGTCTTTTTAT
Organism: Marmota marmota marmota; assembly: GCF_001458135.2. Lineage (NCBI taxonomy): Eukaryota > Metazoa > Chordata > Mammalia > Rodentia > Sciuridae > Marmota > Marmota marmota. Next base: position 267,307 of record NW_026000250.1, read on the forward strand.
CAGTTGGTAGCTCACTGCTCATATTCATTTGAGGACTACAATTCCCAGTTATGCAACCTGGCTCCTGGTGGAAGTTTACATTTCTTACACTGCATTCTGGACTGTGAAGTCATAAATTCAATAGCAGGAAGGAGTAGAGAAAAAATATTTCGGAGCTTTGCACTCTGGGACTTGTAGTTTTCCTTGCACTCATTATGACAAGGAATAAACTACATACTGGTTCAAATTTGCAGGATTTGAAAAGAAGAAGATGACGAAATCTGAAAAATCTGACCTCTGAAGTAGCAGGAACAGAGGCATATAGTGAGTAAATGTCTCTACAACCCAGAAATTTGACTAAGAACTGTGAACAGCAACTGAAACCACCAGATAGAAAATGGAACAAAGAACTAAAAAAAAAAAAAAAAAAAAAAAAAAAAAAAAA
>NW_026000250.1:269110-343188 GCF_001458135.2 Marmota marmota marmota
GTCTAATTGCTCTGGCCAGTGTTTCGAGAACTATGTTGAACAGAAGTGGTGAGAGAGGGCATCCCTGTCTTGTTCCAGATTTCTCCGGCACAGTGATGCGGTACACGGGGCTGATTCACTCCCTTCGCCGCCATCTTCCCCCCTCCTATACATCTTGGGCTGGGGCATTAGCTGAGTTGCAGAGCACTTGTATCGCATGTGTGAGCAGCACATAAAAATAAATAAAATAAAAGAATTCTGTCCATCTACAACTACAAAAAGTAAAAACAACAACAACAACAATAAAAGCCCTATACATTCTAATGGAAGGAATTTTAATTTTGACCACATTAGTTCACCATATAACCCAGCCTGTCATTCTAGAAGTGCCTCAAGTAAGTGTCTACTTCTAGCATGTAAAAATTACTTATTCTGATATGTAAAAGCATTTAAATATTATAAAAAATACAGGCATATATATAATTATCAATATATGTATCTATGAATGCATATAGTATTCTTATATAGGTTGAATCAAACAATAAGCTTTTATTGTTTTCTATCATAGTATATGATGTTTTTTATCATAGTATAGATATTTGCATTTTAAATTATGAAATTTGATACTAAAAATATCTTTAAAAAGCATGTATTTCCAAACTGTATGTAAGATATATCAAATTGATGCAATAAAAAAGAAAGAGTAGTAGAGGATAGTAGAGGATAGTAGAGGATAGGAAAGGCAGCAGAACACAACAGACACTAGTATGGCAATATGTAAATCAATGGATGTGTAACTGATGTGATTCTGCAATCTGTATATGGGGTAAAAATGGGAGTTCATAACCCACTTGAATCAAAGTGTGAAATATGATATATCAAGAACTATGTAATGTTTTGAACAACCAACAATAAAAAAATAAAAAAAAGAAAGAGTAGCTACACCTATACTAGATGAAACAGACTTTGAATCACAAGCATTAAAAAGAGACAAGGAATGTTATTATGCAATAAAAATGTTGATTCAGCAACAGAAAATAACAATTCTAAATATACATGTGCCCAGTATTGGAGTACCCAAATATACAAAGGAAATATTAATAGGCACAAAAGAAAAGATAGTTAGGGACTTTAACAATCCATTTAATCAATGGAAAGATAATCCAAACAGAAAACAAACGAAAACAGCACCCTACTGCAAATGGGTATAACAAATATAAAAAGAGCATTCAATGCAACACTTTCAGAATACACATTTTTTCTCATCAGTACATGGAACATTCTCCAGGCCACAAAACAACTCTCAAAAATACCATTTTACATTTGTGTATTCCTGCTAAAATCAATTACCCAGTCTAAGTATGAGGGAAAACATCAGGCAAATTAAAATAAAGGGGCATTCCATAAAATACCTGGCCAACACACCTCAAAACTCTACACCATCAAAAACAAGGAAAGTTGAAGAACTTTTCATAGGCAAAATTTACTGAAATAGAAAAATAAATGTAACATGGAATCCTTGATGGGTGTCTGGAACAGAAAAATAATGCATTAAGTTTAAAAAAAGTGAAGAAATTTGAATGAAGTGCAGATATTAGATCACACAAAAAAGAAAACCTCTCAAAAAGTTATTAAAAACTAAAATCTTATCAAGGATCATTCTTAAGATGTAATAAAATTATGATATGTCAAGAAATTTGCAATGTTTTGAACAACCCACAATAAAAAATTAAAAAAAAAAACAAACAAAGTTAAAAAAAAAGATGTAATAAAATTAGAAATCAATAACAAGAAAAATATGGAAACTATAAAACTCTATGGGAATTAAATAACTTAATTTTGAACAAGCAATGGATCAAAGAAGAAATCAAGAAGGCAATTTTTAAAATTCTTGAAACAAATGAGAATGAAGGTATAGCATACCTGAACCTATAGGATACAGAAAAAAAAATTAAAAATGTACTATAATGGACATACATAGCAATCCACACCTACATTGAAAAAGCAAAAAGATTCCAAATAACCTATTAATGCATCTCAAGAAACTAGAAAAAAAAGAACAGTTCAAACCCCAATTTACTAAGGGAGAAATAATAAAGATCAGAACAGAAATAAATGAATGCAGACTAAAAAACACAAATACAAAAGATCGAAAAACAAAGAATTGGTTCTTTGGACAGAAACAAAGTATACAAGTCTTTTGCTAGACTAGAAAAAGGAGATAAAAGACTCAAATAAAATCAGAGATGAAAAGGGAGATATTACCACTGACACCATAGAATTACAAAGGCTCATTAAAGAGTATTAGAAATTATATGCTAAAAAATTTAATAACCTAGAAGGACTGGACAAATTCCTAGACAAATATACATTACAAAGACTGATTATGAAGAAAGAGAAAGCTTAAACAGACTAATAACAAGTAATGAGAAGAATTCATAATAAAAACCTCCAATAAAAGAAAAGCCCAGGGTCAGATGGCATCACTGCTAAAATCTATCATACATCAAAGGAAGAGCTAATATAATTTCTTACATTATTCCAAAAAATGAAGAGGAATAAATTATTTCCAACACATTCTAGGAGGTCAGCATTACTATGATACTTAAACATAAGGACACAACAAAAAATGAAAACTATGAGCCAATATTTTTGACAAGCAGAGATAAAAATCCCTAACAAAACATATTAGGGATATGCTTAAATAATCTCTTTAATGTTCTGTTGGATCTAGCATACCAGATCCAACAGCACATTAAAGAGATTATTTAAGCAAGGCTCAGTCACATGCCTGCAATTCTAGCCAATTGGGAGGCAGAGGCAGGAGGATCCCAAGTTCAAGGCCAGCTTCCGAAATTTGCTAGACCCTCAGAAATTTCACAGTTTCTCAAAATACTATCTCAAAATAAAAAATAAAAAGGACTGGGAATTTGGCTCAGTGGTCAAGTGCCTTTTAGTTCAATTCCAAGTACCAAAAATATAAAAAACAAGAAAATTTTAAAAACATTATTCACCATGATCATGTGTCTTTTATCCTAGGAATGCAAGGAGAGTTCAATAGATACATATCCAAACCATAATATTCTACTTCAAGAAAATGGAGGACAAAAATCATATGGTTATCTCACTGGACATAGAAAGAGCATTTAATAAAATTCATCATCCTTTCAATGATGAAAACACTGACCAAGTTATGTATTGAAGGAACATACCTCAACAATGTACACTGTTGTAAAATAAGCCCTTTATAATAGGCAAACAGCTAATGTAACATTGAATGAGGAAAAGTTGAAAGTTTTCTAGGATCTGGAACAAGATAGGAATGCCTTCTTTCAACACTGTTATTTGGAAAATTACTAGGAAGTCCTAGATAGAATAATCAGACAAGAGAAAGAAATAAAGGGCACCCAAATTGGAAGATAAGAAGTCAGATAGTCACTGTTTTCAGATGAAATGATATTCTATATAAAAAATCCCAAAAGTCGACCAAAAAAAAAATTTGAACAAATGAATTCATCAAAGTTGCAGGATACAAAATCAACCTAAAAAACACAGCAGTGTTACTATTTGCCAATAGCAAATCATCTGACATAAAGCAATCCTATTTATAAGAGCTAAAACATTTAAAATGTCTAGCAATAAATTTAATCAAAGAAGTGAAAAATCTCTGAAATAAAAATCATAAAATATTGCTGAGTAAAATTGAAGAAGACATCAAAAATAGAAATCCATTCCATGTGCATGAACTGGAAGAATAATTCTAAACCTTTGACTCTATCTTTCTCCTAAGAATGAGTATTTAGTTTACTATTTAGATGCCCAAATATTTGGGCAATATGAAATCTTGCCTAATAATTAAAATGCCCATACTACCCAAAGTGATTTACACACTCAATGCAATCCCTGTCAAAACACCAAGGACAGATATCAACTCAAAATGGATTAGGTACTAAATGTAAGACATGAAATTATGAAACGATTACAAAAATGTAAGGAAAATACTTTGGGACATTGAAATGGGTATGAATTTTTGGACAAGACCACAAACTCAGGAAATGAATATGCATATTGTTTCCATTTTATAGGTTAGGAAATTAAAGAAATTAAGCAAAAAAGCTCAACATCACAATGGTAGTATGAACTAACATTCAGTAGTACTTAATGATGAGCAATGAAGTTCATAGCAAGGTCACAAGTTACTTTTAAAGTTATTGCCAAGGCAGATGAGTAAATAATTTGTAGCAGATAACCTACAGAAACACATCAGTACACAAACATTGAGGATAAACAAAGAAAAGTAGAAGAGATAATGGGAGGAGGGATACTTCAAGAAAGAAGAACTTATGGGACTAACACTTGACAAGACAAATAAATATCAATATAAAACTAGAAGTTATGGTGCCAGGTATCTCCTTCTATTTCAAGAGGTGGGAGGATCCTTTAGTGTTGTAGTCACAGTCAGGTAACCTCTGATCAGTCACTGATCCCAGTACCCACATTAACATAAAAATGACTTGTGAGATGAAGCCCTCCTGAATAGGATGGCCACCATGACAATTCTGGAGAGGACCAATTATGGTCAAAAACTACAATGGCCAATGTGAAAGAGAAGTTGAACACTTGATTAGCAAAGGTTGCTGAAGCAGGACCTCAATCCTCAAGACAACCTTAAAACAGCAAAAAATTTGGAGTCCGCACAGCACTGTTCCCTTTGTCATTCTGTTTGGAGATAACCCACTCTATCTTGAAAGTGCTCTCTGCTTGAGTCTTACTTTGGTTTTACTTTATTTTCTCCTCCCTTCCACTCTACTGTCACTTATAATAAAGCTCTCTTACATGATTTTGGTATCTGAGTTTAAATTTTCTTTTACTGGAACACAAGAATTGAGGTTTGGGGTTTTGGCTCCCTGCTTTCCCGTGACAATATAAGTGGTATTCATAATTAGGCAGATTAACTCCAATCTACTCTTAACCATTTTGCCATGCTTGAAGAGCTATTGTCAGCCTCAGAACTAGTTAAGAATTACAGACAGATATGAAGCAGATGAACACAAAAAGATTCTCTTAACTTAAAGACTGGATAATGGAGATTATGGATAATTTGAGAAGAAATGTGTGGTTCTTAACAGTGAACTGAATGAGGCAGACTTATCTGCCCAGGTAAAACACTAAGGCTTTGCACTCATAGGCATGGCCTTCTCTACAAAGCACATACAGACGAAATCCAAAAATAATAGGTATAGTCATCATTCCTGAGCACATCTCCACCTCCAAAATCATGATTAAAATAATTTACTAGTGGAACTCACTCTACATGGAAGAAAATAAAAGTGATAAGAGAATGAATGGTGTCCCCTAGCTGTAAGATTCTGCCTTTAATGTCCAGCTAAGAATAACGTGAATGACTTATATTATACATGTATCTTAAATATTTGAGAATCTCAATTAACACTTACTCTATTCCTTTCTGCTACAAATTAGTCAGTTATTCATTAATCATGAACAATCAAAAGAGTTCATTAAAACTTAGGAGGGTACAAAATGCTAGAGGATAAAAAGTCCATTTAGTATTATATATAATGAAATAATATATAATATTAATTCAATTTTAAAACTCAGAAAGGAAGATTTGTTAGTTAAATATTTTGCACTTGGGGACTATTAAAAGTGTCAATCTATGTCATTAATTACTATTTCTACAATGTGTTTCTGAATTCAAGAAAAATAGTTTTCCTATTTGTAGTGTTAGTATAAATGTTGATCCAGTAAGAAAAGAGTAAAACTATATGAACTGCTACATAAGATTCTTGAAACAATGTGGAAAACATAAAATGTAAGGTGTCATAATACTAAGTTAATTTGCCTATTGATTACCATACAGTTGATCTTATTATTTTTCAGTACTGCCTTGATAAAACCAACCGGCCAACATTCCTTTAGTGTTCTTATCCCTTGCTATACTTTATATATCCTTATATACTAATGTTGATATTCCCCAATGCAAATGATTTTTGTGCATCCAGTTCTTTCATTCCTTCTTTTTTTCCTTCAAATCATCAGCCTCTTTCTAATCTTAATTTCCTTCCTATTCAACTCTGACCTAATGATTCATCTCTTCAACTACTCTCATGTTAGGATCATTCACTCTCCCATCTTTGTATCTGTGCTGTTATTTACTGGCAAATGCTAAAACCTGGATCAATCAAAACTATTAAGTCTCTCACTCCCACCCTAGCTCAATGAAATTGGCTATCTCCCCATAAATATTAGTACTGGTACAATCACAAACTTATGGATTCCAATCACAGCTGAGCTCTTAGTAATGCAGGGCAATTTCCTCAAGTGTTCCTTTGAATATCCTTCTTTCATTTACTCCATTTTCTATTCCAAATTTTTGCAATTCTCTACTCAGAGGAGAACATATGTTTACAGACAAAAACTATTGCATTTCTCTGTTTCCAAACTGCAAACTTATCTCCATCTATATGTAACCTATTGGTTCAGTCTCATGTCTTCCTAAATGATTTTTGCCTTTGCTTTGGGTTACATTCTTTCCTGTCATCTTTGAATTCTTTCTCTAACAGTTGCTTTCCCTTTTACTTACATTAAATCTATATTTCTCTATATTTTGACTGGTTTGCTTTAGTTACAAATATTTTAAAATGTGTCCCACAATAAATGGATGGAGTTGGAGAATATAATGCTAAGTGAAGCTAGCCAATTTCAAAAAAACAAATGCTGAATGTTTTCCCTGATATAAGGATGCTGACCCATTATGGGGTAGGGACGGGGAGCATGGGAGGAAGAGAGGAACTCTAGATAGGGCAGAGGAGTGGGTGGGGAAGGGAGGGGCATGGGGTAGAAAAGACAGTGGAATAAGATAAACATCATTACCTTAAGTACACGTATGAAGACAGGAATGATGTGACTCTACTTTGTACAATCAGAGATATGAAAAATCGTGCTCATATGTGTAATATGAATTGCAATGCATTGTTTTGTCATACATAACAAATTAGAATAAAAAAATCAAAAAATCTGTCCCATAATAAAAATATTTAATCCTTGATCTCTCCATGTCCCCTTCCTACACCTAGTCCCCCTCTCCACTTTCCATACCTGCTAAATTTAATCCATACCTGCTATACTATTTCTCTTTCCTTGCCTTCCTTTTGCTTTACTTTGCCATGTAGTCTAGACTTTGGCCCCTTGCTACATCAAAACCTTCTCCATTGTATTAGTCAGAAGGAAACAGATGACACCCTAAAATTTGGTAATTTGATTTTTTTTTTTTTTTTTTTTTTTTTTTTTTTGCGATGCTAGGGTTTGAACCCAGGGCCTCCACTTGGTAGGCAAGTGCTCTACCAATGAGCTACATGACCAGTTCTGTGGTAACTTGATAACTTAATAATTATAAAGATATGGGGATGGTATATAGAAAGAACCATAAAATCCGAGTGCTAGTAACAGTGTGGTCACTTTATAACCCTTAAACCTGAAGGAGCAAGAAAAGAAAGCAGCTGCTAGAACCTGGAAATAGAGAAATCCAAACCTCACTCTCCTCTTTTTCTTAGACTTGTTGAAGGGCTTGGCAACATCTGAAGGTAATTGAAGTCCATTGATTAAGTACATATGTATCATGTGTCCAGATCTAATAATCACCTTCTAGTTTGTAACTTATTTAATATTCTTGTTCCCTCTGACCTCGTTAAAATTCTGTGAAAGAGGTATTATTTTCTCTGTTTTACAGATGAGGAAATACGATTTAATAAGGTTATCTGCATAAAGACACAAGTCTGATAATTGACAGAGGCCACATAATAGTCCAAAGATCTCTGAAATGAAAATTTATAAAATTGCCAGTATGCAAAGCATTAGATTCCAAAATTACAAACAGACTACCTAGGTTTGGTTCTCTGTTTAGAACTTAATGACAGTGATAATGATTAAAAGAAACTATGTTGAACATTTTTAAAAATTTCCTGACATTTGGTAATTATTACAAAATGTTAGCTACTATTATTAGACACTAGGTTCTAAGGCTTTCTTGGAATTGAAAGAGTTAATTGCTTTCTAAAGCCTCAACATTGATTGCTCCTCTCCTCTGACCCTCAATTGCTTTTCTGTAAAACACTGGAACAAGAAATGGTGCTGATCTTCATTCTGCATACAGGGCAGATTTTGCTTGAAAAAGAACTGCAGTATATTCACATTAGAAATTCAAGACCACATTCGCCTGCAGCCTCACAGTGAGAACTCATCTCTTTGAGCAATCACTTTGGAAGACAATTTGAAAGGCAAAAGTCCAGATATAGTTACTCATTTTGTAGCAGTGGGGGAAGGGGGCTGCTGCAGTTTTTGTTTGTCTATTTATCTTTGGTAGGAAGTAAAGAGAGGAAGCAAACTGCCTTTAGAAATGTCTGGAGAAAGTATAGCACATTTCAATATTAAATCAATATGTAGGTTTATTACTGCATTTTTGGCAACACACACACATACACACACACACACACACACACACACACACACCTTCCTTTCTTTCTCCAAGCTATTTTTGTGTTCACACAGCATAAATGAGCCATCCCGCATCAAGACTGCATACATAATAGAGAAACAGCAGTAGCCTGTGTCTGTTTTGTTATTGCCAAGGAACCCTGAACCTTAGTACCCTCTTCTGCCTGCCAGTTGAAAAGGAGAAAGCACAGTTGAATGACCTAGCCATTTGTTTTTCTCCATTTCTTACATCAAGATAAGTGCAAGCTCCTTTTCAATGTCTTTTCCCAGAGCCTCCTGAAAAACAATGCACTCTCAACAGTTTCTACTGATGAGAAAAATAATCATGTGTACTTTTCCTTTTCTTTGGTTTATGAGTTAAAATATTTTTTTTTTCTTTTACAGTCTTCCTAGTTTCCATTTTTACTAAAACTATATCCTTGACCATACCTCACTTTTTTGCATATCATCATTCCCTCTTATTTTTTCTCTCTGTTGACCAATATATCAACCAAAACACTGAAGTAAAAAAAAATCTATTGCTTCCCCCTCCACTGTGCCACACATACCACTAGGCACTCAGAGAGGGATCAGACTCACTCCCTGCATTGAAAAAAGTTGCCATCTACAAGGTACCTTAATCCCATGTAATTTGGTGAAATCAGTTATCTTGAGGTTAGACCAAGATAGGTACACTAGGAACACCTTATTATAACACACTATTTTTAATTGATGAGAAAAGCATCAACAAAATTCAATAACCCAAGTTCTCATAAACTGAATCATCATTATAAAATAAGAAGGAAAGTTTTATTTGATTTGACTATAACTTCAAACATATCATTGTAATGGAAGAGAAATATATGTTAACGCATAGTGTAGAGTCTCTCAAAAGTTTTTGAGTCAATTTAACATTTAATCATTAGAAGCCTGTTTTTCTCAGTACTAGGAATTGGTTCTCTTAACATACCTAAAGATGATCTTGAGAGATCTTTTCAGAATGATTCAGAGTTGAGTGAGGAGTTGTATGTAGGTTTATAGATACTCTACTCTCTTGCCTAATACCCCTTTCAATCAAAAGAAGCTATTATAATTTATAGATATTTGCAGTGACTATGAGCTAAATCAAAGGTCATTTATTCATGAAGAAGAAGAAATTGAACATCCTCTAGAATTGGATCTGGATAAAATTATAAACTATATAAAAATGACCTTTGCTGCAACCCATCTTATCTTTTAAAATTATTGCCAGACTTTCCATTTCTCCTATATCTTAGATATCAAGTGCCTTCCTGCTAAAGTTGGTCTTTTGAATTCCAGGAAAAGGAAGCATCATATATAATAATAATTATCAATCCAGGCATTTTATATATAAAGTACTCTTAGTAGTCAATTTCTAGGAACATTACATTTCAAAGGTTACTTTTGAGGGGAACTTTGCTCAACCTGGTGTATTCTTACTACCTATGCAATTGGTCATTTGTCCTTAGGTTTAACCCTTGTAACCTCATTAACTTTGGGTCCTGACCAACATTCATTGAGGAAGACAATTTTTGGGCTACTGGGCTGCAAAGCTAAAGCCCTTACTGATCTCTAGTGAGCTAAAGTCACCAAAGATACAAATGAGTTGGTGGATGCAAGTTTTTCTTCTCTTACTACTTCCTCATAGAAGCACATCATATATTTGATGGTCATACAAATGAAGATCTGACAAGATCAGATGAATGAGATGTATGTGCACTCTACTTTTTATTCCATTAGGGCAGCAAAAGGCTACATAAATACTCAAAGATCTGTTACCGTATAGACCAGCAATATTCAAACTTATAAACTTTTTTTGTTAAAATCTGTACTAAGAAATATATTTTATATCTTACTTCATTGAATAAACACATACCAATAAGATATTTTTTAAAAAAATTAACATAATATTAACATAAGTATCTTTCTGACAATGACCATGTAGCTATGCCTGCTTCCATGTCTTATAATTTGAGTTCCATGACCCAAACTTTTTGAAAACCTTTTCTTCAGAATTGTAAATTGAACAAAATCATAATCTTATTTTTTTCTCAGTAACACTCTAAATTAGATTATAGGTAGGAATATAAAAGTGCTTCAGAATGAAAAATGTGCAACAAAAAATTACAGTGAATAAATAAATTGGCAAATTTAAGATGGAAATATTTCTCAGTATTTTCCCTGAATATTTTCCTCCTTGGTTTCCACTACTATCTTCTTCTTTCAGCTAGAATAAGTGCAATATCCTAAAATGAACTATTTGCTCCAATATTTCCTCTCTGTTAAGAGTATCTCTCCCCATATCACATCATCCAAAACCAGTAAGGAACTCATAACAATTATAGTAAAACACAAATTAAGAAAAAAATTCCCCCATTTCTTGGGCTTCTCATTACCTCTCTAGATACATTCCCCAAAATACCATTATCATTCTGATGAATATGCTGATTGTTTCTCATACAAGCACCATGCTGCCTCCTCCCTCCATGACTCTCTTTAAGCCTTTTTCAATAGAAAAAGACTTTCCAACTTTTTGTCATCTCTTGTCCACCCATTATTTGCCATTTGTCTCAGCTTTGACATTACTTCATCCCAGAAGCCATTCTTGGCCCAACTCCTCAGCCTTTACTTTGAGTTCAGTAGCCCTGCTCTCTGCTTCTATGACCACCTATATTTATCCTATCACCTCTACAGAACACTGTTTACCCTGTCCATTTCTCCTATTAGAGTAGAAATTCCTTGAATCAGAGAACAAGTTCTGTTCATTATTGCACCAACAACATAGGGCATAATACTTGAGTACATAGTAGGTATTCAACAAATATTCAATTAATGAATAAATGATTTCTACCCCTATCTGAATAATGCATTTTAATAATTAATAATTTAATAATTGCATTCTTTGGGTATGATAGCAGCTATCTTCTTATCAATGAATCATCCCAACTCCTTATTCTACTCTACTGCCTCAAATGTAAGCCTTATTGTTTTAAGTATCTATGGAGTACTGTAGTCATGTCCTTCACTTAGTTTCTGAAAGAGAGATCCATGAGCCAAGAATCCTATAAATATGGCATCAAGAATCATTAAAGGATCAAGAAAACTTTCCTTGACGAAGGTATTTCTTTCCTCTATAATGATGTGTTCCCAGGTGCTATTTTAGGATACATATGCCAATCCATTTTGTGTCCCCAAATCAATTTTGTCTTTGTGTATAATTTCTTCATAATTTAGCAGCTTTATATGGAGGAACACAAAGGAAGCTTACATGCAAAATTTTGGTGTTTTCCTATATCTTCTTACATATGCATATTCAACTAATGCCAATGTCTCACTATGGGAAATCTTCTGAAATCTCCTGCTCCTCTCATTTAGATAGAAACTTCTTTCCTACAAAGTGTCTTCCTGGCCAAAATAATTGTCAATCCACAGAATTTTGAAGAAGAGAGCAATTAGATAAATGTGCTATTAAAAGAGCAAAAGAAAACCTTGAAATTCATGATTAAGGGAAACTTTTTTTAAAAACTAAATTTTTCTTTAAAAACTGTGAAATTGTGGTATTTTCATGCATCAGGGAATTGATATAATGAACTTCCAGAAAATGTGTAAGTATCAGTCAACTGCATCTAGCAACTACTTCTAACAAAATAACCACATATAAGTTTTTATTAAGTTTTTCTTTTTTTAAAAAAAATAACAGCTTTATTAAAATATAAGCCACATACCATAAAATTTGCCTTTTTAATCTGTACAATTCTGTGGGTTTTAGTATATTTTAGGGTTGTACAATCATAATTATCTAATTTTAGAAAATGTTCTTTTCTGCCCAGTGGGTTTTTTTTTTATTGGTTGTTCAAAACATTACAAAGATCATGACATATCATCTTTCATACATTTGATTCAAGTGGGTTATGGACTCCCATTTTTGCCCCAAATACAAATTGCAGAATCACATCAGTTACACATCCACATTTTTACATAATACCATATTAATGACTGTTGTATTCTGCTACCTTTCCTATCCCCTACTATCCCCCCTTCCCTTCCCTCTCATCTTCCCTCTCTACCCCATCTGCTGTTGTTTAATTCTCTCCCTTGTTTTTTTTTATATTAATATAGCTATGAAAAAATAGAACTGACTTACTCTTTCAAATAAATAAATTTTAATGAAATAATTCACTTTTGATATAACATAGTTATGGTATGGAGCATTCAAGGTGGTTGCATTTTAAAGATCAGTCATGCCAGGCATGGAGGTACATACCTGTAACTACATCAATTTGAGAGACTGAGGCAGGCAGATCACAAGTTTGAGGCCATCCTCAGCAATCCAGTGAGACCCTGTCTCAAAATAAGAAAAACAATAAAAAGACCCCAGGGATGTTAGCTGAGTGGTAAAGGACTCCTGTGTTCAATGCTCAATACCTCAAAGGAAAGAATAGAGTATCACTCATAAAAACAAGGAAACAATTAGTAAACTAGGTAAAAAGATTGATAAATAACAATTAAGTCAAGGATGTTCTATATTTTTGTGGCTTGATGAAGAAAAAAGCTAATATCTTACAGACATGGTATGTAAACAAACCTAGAGAAAGCTGGATTCCAGCACAAGAAAGCATGCATATGCATGTGTGTATGCATGCATATACTGGCAAGGTCAAGAAAAGAAAAAAAAATAAAGAAAATCCATAGGTTGATGGTAAGAGGAAGTGGTCTAAAACAAGCATTTCAGATGGAAAGACTCAGGAAAGGACTTTGGATGGGATAATCTATTGAAATCTTATAACATTATCAAGATAAAAGGTGACATTTGAGCAAAGGGTTGTGAGAGAAAAGAAATATTTAGAATGTACCATCTTACCTTAGTCAGGTATAGATGTGGATTATGCCTGAACAAAGAATATTAAATCTAGAAGCAAATCACAATAAAGAAATTGGGAAGATGAATAAATACATGGAAGCTCTTGCCCAGGGAAAAAAATATATAGTTTTTTTCCTCTAACTCTTTATCCTCATTTCAGAAATAGGCTCAAATTGAATAATTTGTAAGGAACAATTGATTGAAGTAACTGGGATGCCACCAGGTTTGACTCAAATATTAATACTTGGTCTGCTCTACATCATTGCCCCTTGGGAAGTATAGAAATATTACTTAGTGGCATACTTAATAAATTACATATGTTTCCTATGTTTATTTGAAGAAAGCAGAATTGAGGCACTGGATGGTATACCACACAATGGAAAAAAACATATCTGAGCATAACTTTAAAAAGAGAGAAAACTGAGGCACAAAGAGGAAAAACTAAGGCATTGAGATCACGTTGAAGCTAGGTGAAATCTACATTTCAAAGCATACTAGACTAACATTGTGTTCTCCTTTTGGGGAAGTCTAGGGATCTATCTTTGTCAAGAATGCTGGGGAATAATTTGGGCAAGGCTGTGTCTTTTTAAGTCTTTTTTAAATCAATTAATTTTGTACCAGGAATTGATCCCAGAGATGCTTAACCACTGAGATGCATCCCCAGCTGTTTTTACTTACTTTGTTCCCTGATGCAGGGTCTCCTAAGTTACCTAGCTCCTCAATAAGATGCTGAGACCAGTTTTTAACTTGCAGTCATCCTGCCTCAGCCTCTCAGAATTGCTGGGATTACCAGCATTTGCCACTAAGCCTTGCTGAAATTTTTCAAAGCTCTAAAATGTCCTAGATTCCTTTTAAAATGAAGGTCGTGTCGGACCATTTAGTGAACATTTCTTTGTACAAAATGAGGACCTTTAAAAATACCTAACAGAGGAACACCGAAGAACTAATTAATTGATGCATACCTTAAAGACAGAAAATGTATTTTAATTGTTTTTAACAGATAAGGTGTTATTTTATCCAAATGCTAATTATGTGAGAAAAAATTAAGGGATGTCATAAAAACCCTATTTTTGAAATGGAAACCAAGTTATGAAACACATTAAAAATCATAAAGAAAACTGGTTAATTCTAGAATAGTTTAAAGAATTTCCTTCCTCCCCTGTTGGCTTCCATTCACTAAACTGTCAACATAGATGTCACCTATCACAGAAATATTCCCTCACTACCTGTCTATAAAAGTATCCCATAACTTTATAATCCCTTATTCTGCTGTTTTTCCTACATACATTTTTCATACCTGAACATTTTCATTTTTCATTATAACATAATCTCCATGAGGGCATGCACATATTTTTGTTTATCATCATATGCCCAATACCAAGGATGTATACTGCCTAGCATATTATATAGATGGCACTAAACTTTTTTAGTGCTAATATCTAAAGTGTGGTCCTGTATCAGCAAAAGCAGTTCCCTGGAACTTGTTAAAATGCAAATTAGCAGAATCCATTCAAGACCAACTGAAGACTATCAATTTGTATTTTAACATGCCTTCCAGGAGATTCTGATTCATGCTAAAGTTCAAAAAGTACTTAGAAAAAAATGAAGGAATTAATGAATTCAAGGTCTGATTATTTTGAATGGGCAGACATCTACATAATTATTTTCCCTGTTTTCTTTAAATTCTCAGTTAATTAAGTTATAATGCCATTCATATCACCTATGGAAAAAAAAGCTACATATTAGGATTATGGTCAGGATCTGTTTCGATTTTCAAAAGACAAAAGGAAGGCTGTGAACGTCTAGAGCGTTCAGGTCCCTGGGTAAGGGTCGCGAAATAACCAGGACACAGGGGATGCAGAGCCAAGGCAGCAATCGCAACTGCATGCTGAGGTTTATTTGCAAGTTCCTTTTATACACTTCTTCTAACAAAGCAAGCAATTCTTTAATATCACGTTGTCCACATTGCCCAAATATCATGCCTCAGCGGATACACAGAGCTAGATTCAGATTGTTCCTGTTTGTTTGATAAGTACCCTCCTAAAGTTCTTTGTAGACATTATCTAGTCCCCTGAGGATGCATTTGTTTCTTTAGAATGTACTGTTCCCAGGATAAGTATGCAGGAAGCTTCTTCCTCTTGGCCAAACCATGCAGAACTTGTGCCTTGCGATAAGGGGAAGAGAACTTTTCCTCCTCCTAACTGAGGTTTGCCTCAGCTGACCTAAATCACAGCCACAGCTCTTGCAAAAAGTCAGGCCTGAGGGAGCTAAACTCTGCACACTTAAACCCCAACAGAAGGCTTTGGATAAAATAGGATTTGACTTCTCTTAGGATGATAGGAAAATATTGCCAGTTGATTATCTTCACTCCTTTAAGTTTCCCAATTGCCTCCCAATCCCAATGTCATGTAGATGATGTAATATTTTGTTAGAGGAGTGGTGCAATTGGGAAGGTATTTGAAACTAATTACTGGTATAACATTCATTCATTCAATGAATACTAGTTGTTAGTATCTACCAGGAGCTTGTGATATATAAATATCTGAGCACTAACTTTAAAAAGAGATAAAACTGAGGCACAAAGGAAAAACTAAGGCATTACTTGGGCTTCTCATTACTTCTCTAGATACATTCCCCAAAATACCATTTCTATTCTGATGAATATGCTAATTGTTTCTCTTACAAGCACCATGCTGCCTCCTCCCTCCATGACTCTCTTTAAGCCTTAAAAGCCTTTCCAACTTTTTGTCAAGACAAAATCCTTACCTTCAAAACAACAAGACAAAATCCTTACCTTCAAAAACTTTGCTTTTTGGTAAACCCTGGTGAAAACATCTTTTTCACCCTGTCAGTCAAATTTGAATTAGGTCTTTTCCAAAATCAAGAAAATGCAAATATTTAACAAAATATTTTTCCAAGAATCTTCATCTTTACATTACTTCTAAAGCTACAAAAGGTCATAACTAAAGTAAGGAATAGGTTCTTCTGTCCTTAAATTTTCTCATAATACCAGACTTCCAGGTATCTGTAACAGATTTTTTCACATATAGACTTAAACTCTTGCTTGTTGTCATTGCTAACTGCAGTAATAATAGTTAGCATAGTGTTTATCATGTGCTAGATACTGTTCTAAGTTATTGACTTTTTTATTTGTTCTAATTAGTTATACATGACAGTAGAATGCATTTTGACACATCATACGTAAATGGAGTGTAACTTGGTTCTTCTGGTTGTACAGGATGTTAAGTTATTGACATTTAAAAACTCAATTATTAGAATAATCAATGAAGAAAGTATTATTAGACTTCTCATTCTACAGAATGAGAAACTGAGGAACAAAGAGGTAAGTAAGTAAGTTACCAAACTGTCAAAACTTGTTTAGAATCAACATTAAAATCTAGACTATCTCCAGAAATTGTGCCCTTCACCAGTGCTTCAGTGCTCCTTTGTCATGCCAAGGAATATCATTTACTGAAAACTCAATACCTGAGATATCTTCCTGAAGCATTCATAACAAATAGTGGCAGTTTTCTCCTACAATATTGAAGATATAATGCCTATTAACTTCTATGGAGTGCTAACCAAATAACTAACACTGTCTCTTAAAACATTTACTCAACTACCAACTTGAGGGTCAGGCAACTGGATAACTCATCATCCCACACCACCCACCACCCTGATATCTGGACCATGGAGGACATGAAACTGGAGTTTCCCTCCCTCCTACAATATAAAGAAGAGACGAGAGGAGTGGATTTGCCTGTTGAGAAGAGAGATTCAGGAAAATTTACCTGGATTGGTCTTAGGTTCATATTCTTCTGCTATGAAAAGCAAGTTACCTATACTACAGAAATATGCAGAAATATGGAATAAAGTATATACTTTTCATACAACAAAATATTAGAGCAAATTTTATTAAACCAAACCTTCAACAATTATTTACATAGTCAGTCTTGACTATTACAGATAATCCAGTTGAAGATATAATGTGACTAATGAATTTATTGATGGGAGTTCACAAACTGGAGGGAATGTTCTTCTGCATGGAGATGCAGGGATCTGCAGAAGTGCTGCCTTTGCTATTGCATGCATATGGAAACATTTGGAACAAAGTACAAAGATGCCTTTTCTTATGTCCAAGAAATGATATGTTGCATTAATCCAAATTCTGGATTTGTTCATCAGCTTCAGGAATATAAAGTCATCTACTAGTAAAATTGACAATATAGATAATATTGCCATTCCAGATAGAAAAGTCTTTATCTGTTCATTCTGGTACCACAGGCAGTCTGAAGAGAACACATGAAGAAGATGATTTTAGAAACCTGCAAGTGGTAACTTCACAGAAGGGCTGCCTCAAGAAGAACATTATAAAAGGTGTGAGTTTCTATTAGGAAAGGAGAAAATGCTAGAGATAATAATAATGAAAAATGATAAAAACATAAATGGTTTCATTTGAACTGCATGTTGCTTTGAAACATGTTTCTCTGAAACTTGTTGAGCAAAGTTTTAAGACATTGGACTTTTGAAAATTAAAAATATTCAAACTGGAATGGCAGTATATTATCTTCTAATTTCAGATAATTGCTTCATGTTGATGTCTTCTTTCTTTCTTTCTTTCTTTCTTTCTTTCTTTCTTTCTTATTCTTATTCTTATTCTTATTCTTATTCTTTTTCATTAGTAGTAGTACTAGGGATGGAATCCAGGGGCACTTTACCATTGAGCTATATCCCCAGCCCATTTTTTATGTTTTATTTTGAGACAGGGACTTGCTAACTTACTTAGGGCCTCACTAAGTTGCTGAGGCTGGCTTTGCATTGGTGATCCTCCTGCTTGAGTTTCAGGGATTATAGGCATGAACCACTACACCCAGCTTCTCATGTTAAATTCTTATTGATTAGAAGTTTAAATAATACTTTTGTTTATTTGTATGTACTCTCTAGTGGAAATGTTTATCTGACAAAGACTTTGCTATTAAATCTCAACCACTTAACTTTTAGAGCAGAATACTCATTTTGGGGGACTTTTCTGCTTAATCTTAGAAGGGATGTCAGAAAACATTAAGCATGTCCTTTATAAGAAAATATGAAGGCCCAAGTTGTCTTATTATCATAGTAATTCAAGTTAATTAGAAGGTTTTATCTCTTGAATTTAAAAATTTAGAATTTCTATATCAGGATCTATATCAGGATCTCAACTTTATGTAAAGTAAATGAGCAGTTACCTGGCAGATGTTTTAAATAATTGGTTTATTCTATAATCCATAACCAAGATAAATTCTCTCCAATATTTACATTATCTTTGTCCATCCAACAATAAAAAAATAATAGGGGATAGCTTAAAATTAATAAAATATTTTATTTTTATTGATTAGAAAAATATGTTTCTGGAGTACTTGAATGCTGGATTTTCATTGTCTTTCCTAAACTTGGGAGCTAATTAAAAAAAATCATTCATAACATTCAGGTTTACCTGTTAGCTCACACTCACAGGAAGTTGCCATACCTCTCAGTTCAAAGTACATTGTGTAGATCAGTAGCATACTGATATTTAATTGCACTTTACTATGCACCAAAAATTATTATTCAAGAACAAAAATGATATACAGTATTTATTTGCCTTTGTATAAGCAATTGCATGCATTAATCTGGTTTTAATATTTTTACTTGTATAAAATGCTTATGTATGTAGGTTGGTTCCATAGTTTAGCTACTATGAATTGTGCTGCTATAAACATTGATGTGGCTGTATCCCTAGAGTATGCTGTTTTTAAGTCTTTTGGGTATAGATCAAGGAGAGGGACACCTGGGTCAAATGGTGGTTCCATTTCCAATTTTCCAAGAAATCTCCATACTGCTTTCCATATTGGCTGAAGCAATTTGCAGTCCCACCAGCAATGTATGAGTGTGTCTTTTTCCTCACATCCTTGCCAACACTTATTGTTGTTTGTATGCCTAATAGCTGCCATTCTGACTGGAGTGAGATGAAATCTTAGAATGGTTTTGATTTGCATTACTCTAATTGCTAGTGATGAAGGACATTTTTTCATGCATTTGTTGATTGATTGTACATCATCTTCTGAAAAGTGTCTCTTCAGGTCCTTGGCCCATTTATTGATTGGGTTATTTGTTTTTTTGGTGTTTAGCTTTTTGAGTTCTTTATATACCCTAGTGGTTAGTGTTCTATCTGATGTGTGAGGGGTAAAGATTTGCTCCCAAGTTGTAGGCTCTCTACTTACCTCACAGATTGTATCTTTTGCTGAGAAGAAACTTTTGAGTTTGAGTCCACCCCATTTATTGATTCCTGATTTTAACTCTTGTGTCATAGGAGTCTTATTAAGGAAGTTGGGGCCTAATTCCACATGATGGAGATTAGGGCCTACTTTCTCTTCTATTAGACGCAGGGTCTCTGGTTGTATTCCTAAGTTATTGATGCATTTTGAGTTGAGTTTTGTGCATGGTGAGAGATAGAGGTTTAATTTCATTTTGTTACATATTGCAGCACAATTCACAATAGCTAAACTGTGGAACCAACCTAGATGGCTTTCAATAGATTAATGGATAAAAAAATGTGGCATATATACACAATGGAAAATTACTCAGCAATAAAAGAGAATAAAATCATAAGATTTGCAGGTATGGATGGAGTCAGAGAAGATAATGCTAAGTGAAGTTAGCCAATCCCAAAAAATTAAATGCCAAATGTTTTCTTTGAGATAAGGAAGCTGATTCATAGTGGGATAGGGAGCTGAAACATGGGAGGAATAGATGAACTCTACATAGGGCAGAGGGATTGGAGGTGAAGGGTAGGTGTATTGGGTAATTAATGATGGTGGAATGTGATGATCATTTCTATCCAAAGTATATATATGAACACATGAATTGCTGTGATTATACTATGTGTACAACCAGAGATATGAAAAATTGTGCTCTCTCTATATAATAAGAATTGTAATGCATTCTGCTGTCATATATAAATAAAAAATACATAAAAAACAAACAAAATAATGTTAAAAATTCTTTAAAAAATGCTTATGTATGTATAGGAATATCATAATGCAAGATGCTGATAGACCAGGCTCAAAGTATTAAAATTATTTTGTGATGATTAGTGACCATTATAACTCAAAGATTTTTTGCTTTACTCTGCAAATAAAATTACTATCATCAGCCTTGGAAGAATTCCTCACATCTTCATTAAATTTCTTCTTTTTTTCTTTCTACTTAATTTTTGCTCTCATATTTTATCTATCATATATATTTGTAAGTTCCTTTTTGTATGCGTACTATTTTCCTTTTTAGTGCTCATTCTCTCCTGACATTCACCCTCTGACTCATACAAACAACCTCTTAGAAATGCTTAAATAAGTCTGTTTCTATAGCAGCAGTTCTCAGATAACTTTGATTTTTTTCTAATTGGTACAGATTTTAAGGTCAATCAGAAAATTACATTAAGCACCACTTTGTTTTCATTCCAATAAACTTATATCAATGAATTACAGCTACCGGAGAAGAGTCAGATAATTTTTAGACAACTCTTTCTTTAAAAAAGAATGTAGTCCAGGTTTTCTGAATCTCAGAATTTAAGTAGTTTTTATTCTTTACTGAAAAGGCTATCACTTCTTTAAGTCAGTAACAATATTCTCTGTTTTTTTTGCTTTTTATATCTTAGTGCCAAGGGCATAGAAAGCACCATAGAAACACTTGATTTTTTAATTAATTATTTAAAAATCAAAGATTAGCACTCAAGTACTGGCTTTGAGATTGACTAATTCAAATATAGCCTATCTCTTCCACTGCTTACAAGCAAAATCTCTGGACAAAACAAAAAAATCATTTAGCAAAAGAAACATATAATCACATATTTTTTCCATTAAATTATTTAAAATATGGTGGTAGGAAGAAGAATGAAATTATGACATTTATAGGGAAATGGATGGAACTTGAGATTATCATGCTAAGTGAAATAAGTCAGTCCCAAAAAGTCAAACATGGAATGTTTTCTCTGATGTGTGTAAGCTAATTCAATCTAAGGTGATCAGGGGAAGAAAGGAAGAGACAGCAAGGAAAAAAAATGGGAGAGGGAATTCCATCAAAATAGAGGAAAGATCAGCAGCATAGATAAGGGAGAACTGAGAGAAAGGAAGGAGGCACAGGATAAGAGAAGAACACGGTTCTTCCCTTATTAATCTGACAAGAAAAATTCATATATACATACATGAATATACCACAGTAAATCTCAACATTAGGTATTTCCACAAGACACTGATTAAAAAATTATAGAAAGATCAGGAGTAGAGGGGAAGGAGGAGAGGAGAGGGGGGAGTGCTCAGGACTGTATCTGAGCAAATTATATTTTATGCTTTTGTGATTATGTCAAAATGGATACTAATGCTATATGTAACTTAAGAAATCAATAAAAATGTGTGGTAGGAAGAATGGTTCCCAAAGATGTCCATGTGCTAATTCCAGGAACCTATGAATATGTTAGTATATGGCAAAAGAGGCAGTGCAAATATAATTAAGCGCATGGCTAGAATCAGAATCAGAATGAGAAGGTAGAGTGATTTTCCACTGTTAGAGAGGGAGACTTGGAAAGTATGAGGAACAATGTGGTAGCCTCTAGAAGTAAAGATTGGCTCCAGCTAACAATCAGTAAGGACATTCTCCGGATACAAGGAAATAAGTTTGGCCAACAACTGAATAATGCAAGTACCTCACACATCTCTCACTTCAGTGAGACAGCTTTGTATCCATTCTGGATAAGTTTGGAAAACAATTTTTCCCGTATCTTCCACTTTGGAATAACCATAGCTCTACCAACATTTTGATTTAGGCTTTAGGCACAGATTCACTGTGTCTGGGCCACAAGTGTATATTGGGAGAAGATAACATGTTTCCTTAGTTCTGCAGGTCCATGGGTGGACATAAATTATGTTCTAAGAATTTTATTTAATGGAATATATTCAAAGACTCTTCTGCAGCTGAATTAGGTGATGAGAAATTGAATTTTTGAGCTGACAAGATTTATATGCTAATTTGAACTTTGAGTTTATGTTGTAATAGGAGGAGACCTTAGAAGATTTTAGGATGAAGTGCGTATATTTTTCATTTGGGAGGGACAAGAATCTTTGAGAGCCAGATTGTGAACTGTGGTAGATATACTGGTCCCCCAAATGTTTACAATCCTAACCCCAGGAATGTACATAGCAGAAGGAAATTTGCAAGTGGATTTAAGGTCACCAAAATTAAAATAGAGATTATTCATAAATATTAGGTGGAATCAATTTGATTACATGAACCCTTAAAAGCAAAGAACTTTTTCAAGATAAACTCAGAGACATGTGGTATAAGGGGATATCAGGAAGATCCAAAATGTAAATCTTTCCCCTTTAAAATGCTGAAAAAGAATACAGATAAAACTCATCAATTTGAGACATATGAAAAATGTGGAAGTACATAAATAGTTCAGTTGGAGAGTCTTGAGTAGTTAGAAGCTCCTGAGAATACAAAAATATAGTTATTCAGTTGAATTTTGATGTACAGTCTAAAGCTGAAGAAAGAAAGGCCATGGCTAGAATTGTAAAGCTAGACAACACAGTCTCTAGTTAATAGCTGAAAAAATTAGCATGTATGTTATATCAATCTGTTTACATATATGTCTCTTAAAATGGCATTCTCAGTTCCTTTAAGGTAAAATATTTGTCCTATTCATAAATAGATATGATTCCTCAGGTACAAAGTAAAGAATAAGAAGGCACAAAGGTAAGACTCTTTGAAAATAAATAACTTTGTAGGTGAATACAAGTAGAAACTGAGGGGTTTTATGACTAAAGGTGTAATTGACAAGATGCCTAAGCTAGAATGGGAAGGAAATAAAAACAGGGGGGAGGGGTGGCCTAAGAGACTGAGAGTTTGGGGAGAATGCTCAGGCTACTATATAAAGTCAGAGAATAGGAAAAGAAAGAATGGAAATTGGAAAGATATGAGAATATAATAAAAAGAAATGGTTTCATAAATTGAGAATTTGGTTCCTTCATTCTTCCAGAAATTTACAAGGACTAGGGTATGGCCAAGAGAAGGAATTGCAGGAGTGGTGATGGGTATATTTAGTGGAGTATAAGATCAAAACTATGAAGATACGATTTTATATGAGTCATCACCATGATTTAAAATTTACTGAGAACAAACTTTATCAGAATGACAGGAGAATAAATGAATGAGACAATAGTGAGTGAAGTGTTAGATTCCTCTCTGGAGATGAGGAATATGCAAAATATTCACTTACAGAAACTGAATCTAGGGTGAGATGAAGAAATGGTGGCAGCTTCAAAAGAAATGTTTGAGAGTAATAATGGTAGGAAAATTGCCCAGAAACTCTAAGGCTTTTAGGCTCACCCTTCTCTAAGTCTAGTGTGACCCAATATGTTCCATTTATCCCCTTCACTTAGAATGCAAGTACCGCACACATCTCTCACTTCACTGAGATAGCTTTGTACACATTCTTTAAAATTCAGCTCAGGTATTCCCACATTTACAAAGGCTTTTGACTTCCTCAATCTGGGTTAGATTTCCTTCTTGTATGCCTATCACTATAAATTCACTAATAACAATTTGTTATAGTGATCATTTTCCATGTTTATTAGGACTATGTCACAACCACTGTATTCCTTGTTCTTGGCAATGTGTGTTGCATAACATACACCCTATAAAGAATGAGCGTTCTCTCTTGTTAAAAGTTCAGTCTTAAGATTTTACTTCAATAACACTCATGGAAAACCCCTAAAATAACAAACATTACCACCAGTTTCCATTTTATTTCACAAACTACTTCTCACTTAGAACTTCAGTTCTGGCATACAGTGTTACTTAAAATGAAGAATCTTGGGCTTATAACTGGGGAGTTTGATTCAGAAAGTCTAGTCTATAGGTCAGAAATCTATTTTTAATAAGCACTTCATGTAATTCTGATACATAGTCTAAACATCACATTTTGAAAAACACTTAAATTATATTTTGAAGATAAGGTTGTTAATAATGAATAAATAATGTCATAAAAGACATATTTTAAATAACTTTCAGCATTTTTCACCTTTAAAGTGGATTTTATCACAATTAACCATGCTTAAATCATGTCAAAGTTGATATTATAAGAATGTTTTATAAGTATCTATAAACATGAGTGATTTATGGTATAGTGCATTAAGCACAAAATGAAAAGATAGCTATAGCAATAATTCAAAACAAACATCCAATTTGAGTAGATTTTCATTTCTTTAACAGGTTTATCCAAGCATTATAGTGGAATAGCAGTTACTGTGCTAAGCATCAAAATATCAGAAATTTTAATAGTTCATAATTATAGCTATTTGAATAAAACAAAGAACAGTATTTTCTGATTGAATTCCCTTTTATTATTGTTATAAATATATTAAATATATAATAGTGCTAAAGAGAATGACATGACATACACCTGTACTCACCATCCATATTTAGAATAAACCACTACAAATACAGTTATACTCTACTGTACTACTCCCTAATCAATTTTCTTTACTCACATCTAGAAGTAACCATTACACTGGATTTGATAATTATCATTCTCACACATAACTTTCTATTTTTATCAGAAATAGATTTATCTATATGCTAAATGTGGTATTGTTTATATTACTTCATTGCCTGCCCATAGTAAAATTTATTTTTTCCTTTACCCTGTTAATACTGCAGTTCTTACTTTAGCTTAATGATTTTAATTATCCTGTTTCAACCTATCAAATCTGAGGTCATGTATTTTTATTTTTTGTAATAATTGTTCAATCATATTAATTGTATAAATTAATGTGTTTCACTTTGACATTTCCTAATCTGTCTTGTTTCCTTTCAACAAATTTATGAAGCTCAAATTCTGTTTTTTTCTGTTGCCACAATCACTTTTCTTATTACTTTCTAAATCACAATTTATATAAAGCCTATTGACAATTAAAATGAGCATTCAAAGTAGATACTGTTTTTTTTTCTATATTTAAGTTGAGATTATTCTTTTTTAAAATAATTCAACTAGTATTTTATCTATTTATTTTTATGTGGTGCTGAGGATCAAATCCAGTGTTTTACTCATTCTAGGCAAATACTCCACTACTGAGCTACAACCCCAGTCCTAAATTGAGATCATTCTAAATCTTTGTTTACACAAAATTTTTGGAAACATATGGGATAGAGGGAACATATGTGTTAGGATTCAGACATGTTACACTTAACTTGAAATAAATGCAATCCTATCTTGTGCTCAGAAGAACAACAAATATATTTTGAATAGCATTAATGACTACCCAACAAGAGAAATGAATGAGGCAGATAGGAGATTGAATATAGAATCAATTAAAGTTTTGAGCTGTGTCAAGTAATATTCAGGACATAGGCAAGAAGATAGATATGATTTGAGAATAATCCGGAGAAAAATCTCATTAAGGTTAAAGTTTTGACCAGTGTAAAATGATCACCAATATATAGATTCCTTTGTTCAATATCTATTAATTCCACCAACTTGTCTCTTTGATTTCTGCCCTATAAGTCTAAGAATTATGGGTTACATCAACAGGCTCCCATGCTCCCTGGCTTTCCAGTTGGGTTTAACCATTAGACAGCCATGGAAATGAATGAGAGAGATGGAGCCTAGTGAGCCCCAAATATTTATTCTCCTGGCATTTCCCTAGAGAGGTCAGTTTAGATGTCCTGTTTCTAATTAATCTCCCTTGCCAGAAGATACAATCTACATGTTGCATAAAACATTTTCAGTGAAAGCACCAGGGTGTGTGACAAACTGGAATTAATCCTCTTTGTGAGTTATGACAATCATTGTCTCCAGGTCCATAAGAAAGTCTGGAATGCATGTATGTGAGTGATTATAAAGCTATTACACCAAGGCAGATGAAATTTAAGTCTTAGTGGACTGAATTATTTACATGGATTTAATAGTGATGTGCTAGCCCCAAATCCAGGGGATAGCTTTTGCAATCTGCTAGATCCTTTAATTGAATTCTAGATTCAACTATGGCTTAAATTTAATTAAGTAAAAATGCTAGGGTTTATCTGTGCAATGGGATACACCTGTGATCACTGTGACTAGGGAGGGTTAGGCTGGAGAACTAAAAGTTCTAGGTTGGCCTTAGCAATTTGGGAAGACCCTGTTTCAAAACAAAAAGGGCTGGGGGTGTGTACCAGTGATAGAGGGCATCTGGGTTCAATCCCCAGTATGAGAGAGAGAGAGAGAGAGAGAGAGAGAGAGAGAGGAGGAGGAGGAGGAGGAGGAGGAAAGAGAAGGGAAGAGAAATGGAGGGGAGAGGAGATGAGAGAAAAGAAGAGGAAAAATGCTAGTATTTTCCTGGCATAAATAGGAACAAAATGTAATTCCTTGACTAGCATCATCAGCCTAGCATGGGAATTTGTTATAGTGGGAAATCCTTGGGACCACACCAGAATGACTTCATTAGAAACTCTGGGGAGTAGGACCCAGTAATGTCCCTTAACAAACCCTCAAAGTGGTTCTGATGTACAATGATGTTTGAGAACCACTGTATTAGAGAAAAAAAATGTCAAATGCCAGGGGAAATGGCAATCTTGGAATGTATTCATTAAAAGTAATCTCAATTCAGTAGTGGGTGAACTCCTTAAGTTCTCTGGAACAGTAGGAGGTGTGATTGATTTGGATACCCAAATCTCAATGGAATTAATAGGATCCTGGTGTGGTAGAGGTTAAAACTATCACTGCACTATCAGACAAGCCAGAGTATGTGTTTTGACTGAAATCCAACCATGACAACAACTAGCCAGTTGAGAGCAGGATCCCTAGAAATTAAATACATCGGTTGCCTAATGAGTTGTTGGCAAACAGTAAAGGAAAATTATATATCAAGTTAGAAAGCTAACTTGAGTCATTATATCAGGGATCCACTGTCTCTTCTCCAAATTCCCCAGTGTTAAGTTTGGTCAAAGCCCTTTACCTGAGGGGTGAACTGTGAACCTTTGAGGAGGAACCCTGCAATGTGGTCATAGGCTTATGCCATAAACCCTCCCTCAGTTCTTCTTCATTAAAACCTGCAGCCATTATATGGAATAATTGTGTACTGGAGAAAGAAAAAAAATGTCCTGACCTTCTGAGAATTTACAGCTATTTACCTGGGATTTTGGTTGATTCCCAGAAACTTAACAATGCCACTGTAGTTCACCAGTAAATAGTAGGGGCCTATTGAAATCAGATGAGAGATGGAGTGTTGGCCCATGTTCATTTCAAAGTATATTCAATTGGAATGTAAAGTCATTCTAAGGTAACTCTCCTGGTTGCAGAATATATACTAGGAATAAGTACATAAAATAATTGGCAAATTCTCCACAATGGCTCTTTGTCTCATGCTGTGAAGGCTATTTTCGTAGAATAAAAGTGAAGTGGGAGCTCATTCCATGATAGCAAACAAAAAACTCTGCAGGAATTTTTAGACTGGCACTGTGACCAAAGACTTAGGAGATGCAAGGGAAAAATTACTATAACACTCCCATTTGTTACATTTGTTTGGTTAATACAAAAGTCATATGGATCAAGGAAAATAACAATAGATTATTATAAATAATCATAAAATAATGTCAGTTACAGCTATGGCTCCAAATGTGGTATCTTTACTGGAACAAATCAACATAGACGCTGGAAACTTGTATGCAACTACTAACCTATAAAATGCTTTCCTTTAAACTTCTAATCAGTTGGGACTGTTAGAATGAACATAAATTTGCATAGCATGGACAATAATATATTATTTTCTGTATCATCTCAAGACCATGAACTCTCCTGCTCTTAGTCAAAATTCAGAGAGACCTTGATCATCTTGATATCTCACAGAATATCCATTTGACCCATTAGATTAATGATATGATAATTGAACCTACTGAGTAGGAAATATGCTAAGACTTACTGAGTAGAAAGTGGCAAGCACTGTAGATCATTTCTGATTAAACTTCATTAATCTGATTAGACTTCATTCAAAGGATCTTTTTTTCAAATTTCCAATTTAATTTTTTAAACAATCAGTATTTTACATTTCACCAAGGGCTCATATTTTTGTAAAATAAAATAAGCATGACGTACTAGAAAAATGATTATGTGTTCAGATATTACAAGTATGTCAAACTTCTATAAGTTTCTAAACATTTCAGTTTCTGTATCTATTTTGTTGGACACCAATTACAAACTTTTCAGGAACTGACATGAGTTCATGGGCCATAACTTGCATAGCACCACCATAGATGCCTTACTACGACATATGAATACCAGAAAGCGTGAAGTAAACTATGCAGAAGTTTAGGGCCTGCCTCATCAGTGAAGTTAGAAAGTTTATTAGTCCTGGGTACATTTCAGAATGAAAGATAAGTTGCTGCATGTTTTACTACCAACCACAAAAAAAAATAGATATAATGCTTGGTGGATATCTTTGGATTCAGAAGGCAACACATAACATATTTGGTATGCTGCTCTGATAGATCTATTGGTGATTTGAAAAGCTTCTTGTTTCAAGTGGGTGTTAGAACATTATGAGTTCCCCACCAGTTCCAGGCTGCAGTGCAACATGCTTCATACTAAGACGTTTTGAACCAGAGGTCTTGAATGTATATGATTTTCTTTGGCAAAACAAGTTGTATGCAGTCTCTTGTAAACCCTAATGGGAGGATAATAGAACAGAACAATTAGGTTTAGGTAAAGATACTCTAGCCCCCATATGAAAAGTAGCCCCTTGGGGCTGGGGATGTGGCTCAAGTGGTAGCACGCTCGCCTGGCATGCATGTGGCCCGGGTTCGATCCCCAGCACCACATACAAATAAAGATTTTTTTAAAATTTTTATTTTTTAGTTTTCCGCCGAAAACTAAAAAATAAATATTAAAATTCTCTCTCTCTCTCTCTCTCTCTCTCTCTCTCTCTCAAAACAATTAAAAAAAAGTAAAGTAGCCCCTTGTTTATGAATGGGCCCTAGAAGATATTGTATTGCTTATCGTGAAGTGGTGCTGATTCAAATAACCATGAATTTGGATGTATGTACTGGCATTTCATTATAAAATGGAAGCTGTATATACCTGGCTTAAATGTATCAGGAAGGCAATGTCAAATTATGAGCAACATATCTAGCAGTCACGTTCTGGTATTAAACCTAAAAGAAATGACAACTTATGGACATTGAAACCCTACAAAACACAAATGTTTATAACAGCTTTATTCATAATTGCTAAAATCTAGAAACAAAACAGATATCCTTCAGAAGGCAAATCGATAAATTGTGATACATCCAGACAGTGGAATATTATTCAGGGCTCACCAGAAATGAACTATTAAGCATAAAAAGACATACAGGAATTTGAAGTTTGTATTATTAAGTGAAAGAAGCCAGTCTGGAAGGGCTCCATACTGGATGATCCCAACTATATGACATTCATGAAATAGCAAGATTATGGAGACAGTAATAAATTCAGTGGTTGCTAGAACTTAGAAAAGAAGAAGGGATGACTATGTGGACAGTAAAGGATATTTAGTTAGGGTAGTAAAACTCTTCTATATAATACTTTAATAATTGATATGTGTCATTATATACTTGTTCAAAATCCATAGAATGCACACCACCAAGAGTAAACCCTAATTTCAACTATGAACTCTGGGTAAAAATGTTTTGTTGGTGAAGGATCATCAATTTAAACATATATGCAGGATATTGATAATGAGTGTGTCTTTCACCTTTGTTTCACTGTGGCAAACATTGAGAAAATCAACTTAGAAGGAAGAAAGATATATTTTGACTCATAGTTTCTAGGTTTCAGTCCACAATAACTTGGTTCTATTGCTTTGGGCCTGAGGTGGCACAGTATATCATAGTGGTGGTGTATTGGAGGAATTTTGCTTACCTGTGATGGTCACAAAGTGAAAATAGTAAGAGGAAGGGACCAGAATCCTATATCTCTATACAAGGGCATGGCCTCAATGACCCAATTTCCTTTCACTAGGACTGGCCTCCTAAAGGAACTCAATAGCCCACAGGCTGGTGATAAGTCTTCAACACATAGCCATAGGGTGATATTTAAGATCCAACACATACCAATTGGGGAGGCTATACATCTATGGGAAAAGGGGGTATATGGAAACTATATTTTCTGCTCAATTTTGCTGTGAACCTAAAACTGTCTATTACAAAATTATGAGCAGATATCTCAGAATCTTACAGTATGCAGTTATAGTGATTTATCACTTCTTTCTTAATTAATCCATTACCTTATGAGGAGTTCCTTATTTGAATATGTAATGAGGAAAAGACATTGGACTTATTTGCATATAGATCTGCATGGTATATATCAATACCACTAAGAGATGTCTGTGAAACTCACTGGTGAAAGAATTTTTTACCAGTGTGAAAAATATTCAATAGTATGTCTGATTTTACCCATCAGTTGAAGGAGAGATGGACTGATATATGGAACTATATTAGTCCAAGAACAAAGGCTAACAGCTTGGTTAGGTGATAGGAAAAATCAGAATCAATGACAAGGAAGTCATGGCAGGGAGGTATTTGAATGGACTTCTGGAATGGACTAACTAAGTGAAAATATTCATGCCCTCTGCAAATGCTGACCAGAGGACTTCCATATCAGAGGAATGTCTCAATAATCAGATGGACAAGATAATCTGTTCTGCAGTTTAGTCAGCCTCTTTCCCTGACACTCATTCAATGGAATAATATACAAATGCACATGGTAGCATTTATGGACTCAACAATATGGTCACAACCAGAGTTGATTTGATCACTCCAACTGTTTCTGAGTGCCTCCCTGCTAACAGCACTGGTCAACACTTAGCATCTAATATAGAATCATTTTCAATGGGTTAGCAGGCAGTCTTATGGCAGATTGATTACATTGGACCCTTCCCCTTATGAAAGAGGCAACACTCTGTTCTTGATAGAATAGGCATATTTTCTGGATATGAATTTCCCTTCCTTGCTTGGAGAGATTGTGTCAGCCCTATTGTTTATGGATTTATAGAATGCTGTTATCCATTGCCATGGTATGACAGACAATATTTTCTCTAACCAGGGGATGCATTTTATAGTCATAGTTTCATACGCATAGAAATAATTGGTCTTATGTGCTTTATGTGGCTTAATAAAGATTCTTTTCTATGCCAAATAGGAGAAAACAACCTGCAAGATTAGGATCTTACCCTAAAGGATACAATATATATCTACAACCAGTGGCTAATAAATGTAATTTCTCTCAGGAATTAAAGGGTGAGTGGGAGTGGCCTTTCTTACTGTTATAGCTTATAACTTACTTGAACAATTGTTGCTTCCATTTTTAGGATCTGGGTCTTAATGTGTTTGGAAATCTTAGTGTAATAATTTTTGATGTAATTCCACAGAGTAGTCTGAATGCAGTGAATACTAGCCTCATACTGTGCACACTTGTCTGAGTAGGATGCACAAGCCAAAATTAGAAACTATCAAACTACCCGGGTTTTTCTCCTTATGTGGTTTTACAAGGTCATATTTTCACTGGCTATATGACAAAGATGTTTTTAAAAATAATGTCAATTCAAATGGCAGAATAGACGATCATTTACAATATATAAAATAATTCTACAAACTCCATTTCAGCTCAATTTCAAGGAAAAACAGTAAAAGATTTATTTCCTCTATATGTGCAAAAAATGCTAACTGTAGCAATAAGATTGTTTCTTTTTTTAATATTTGTTAGTTGTCATTGGACACAACATCTTTATTTTTATTTATTTATTTTTATGTGGTGCTGAGGATCAAACCCAGGGCCTCGCACATGCTAGGCATGCGCTCTATGCTGAGCCACAATAACAGCCCAAGATTATTTTTTAAACTACTTTTAGTTGTTAATGAATGAACCTTTTATTTTATTTATATGTGGTGCTGAGAATCAAACCCAGTGCCTCACACATGCTAGGCAAGCACTGTACCACTGAGCCACAACCCAGCCCCCAATAAGATTGTTTCTAATGGCAATGTTATTAATAAATGATAATCACTAGTTTTCATAATTTCTGGGAAAGACTTGCCAAAACACATAGGGTTCTTGATTAAACCAAAGTAGTAGTAGTCTAGTAGAGGGAAAATCAGCTTATTTATGCTGTCCTTAAAACAATTTTATACTTGCCAAAATCTGAACAGGAATTATACTCATGCTATTTTAATGTTATCATCCTTCAATACAAAAATGATCCCAATTTCTATGAATCATTGTTTAGACAATTTTATATCCAGGAACTATAACCCTCAATAATTTTCTGTATAATCCATACATTTAAGGTAGTGTAAATGAGGTTAATTGTTACTCACACATATAAATATGGAACATGGTGTTTCTCCTGGTTCTAGTGGAAATTCTATAGGATATACTAGATTTTCTTTCACTTTATATTTTTGATACATGTTACAAAATGGACGGAACTTGAAAATATTATGCTAAATGAAAGAAGCGAGCCACAAAAGTCCACATATGGTATGATTTCACTTATATAAAATGTCCAGAAAAAAGAGACAGAATATATATCAGTAGTTACTGAGAGCTAGAGATGCTATGGGATTGGGGACAAGGAGAATAAATAATATGGAATTTCTTTGTGAAGTGATTATAATGTTCTAACATTGACTGTGATAATGCTTGGATAAATTTGTAAACACACTAAAATCATTAGAATTTCTCTCCTTCTGGAGATAGCCCACTTTCTCCCTATGTATGTATTTCTTGGCTTACTTCAAAAGTTTCTTACTCAATATGACTGGCATTCTCCCTTAAATGGGTATTTCTTCCTTTACACCCCCAAAATGTCTATTGCCTGAGAGCCCACATTCTCCCTTCAATGTGTATCTGCTTTCCTAAATGTGTCTCAAAACAAAAACAAAAACAAACCATTGAATTGTATTAAGAGGTGAATCTTGAAGTATATATCTCAAGCCATTGTAAAAAGTCAGAGCTTATACACAACATTGAATACACTGTATTTGTTCAGTCTCCTTTCTCCCAGGCCATGACAAACTGCTTTAATTTAATGAAATTTAGATGACACCTTTCATAAGCAATACATTATGTACCATCTTTACAAGGATTAAAGATGAATCCCCTCTACATTTGAAAAAAATATTTTTAGTTGCAGCTGGACAAAATACCTTTATTGATTTATTTATGTGGTGCTGAGGATCGAACTGAGTGCCTCACACACGCTAGGAGAGAGCTCTACCACTGAGCCACAACCCCAGTCCTCCCCTCTACTTTGAAGGAGAAAAAATGCAGTGTGTATGAAGTGACAATGTAATAATGATAATGATAATGGTAATAATAATAGGAGGAAGAGGAGAAAAAAGAGTAACATTTTCGTGCATTTACTAAGTGCCAGGAACTGTGTTAAATGCTTTGAGGATTTTGTCTTCTACTAATAGTCCTATAGGTAGATATTAATGCTTTTGTTTACTGATTCTGTATATAAGAGAATTGAATCACAAAAAAGGTGAAATATTTACTTAGGGTGACATGCCAAGAAATGGCAGAGTAAGAATTTCAACCTAGTGCTTAGCTGAAATATAGGGTCCTAACAACCAGAATCTATAAGTATTCAAAATAAATAATTCAAGGCAAACTAAGGTAAGTGCCATGAAAGAGTCACGAAAAAGTGCTAGAGCTAGGTGTGAGCTAAAAGAACACATCTTATTTGCAGCTCTTGTTTGCATGAAAGACTGCTAAGTCAGTTGAACTCTAAACATATAGGTATATTTGAAGATCTGATGACAGTTTTCATGGGGCACTAAATAGCTATATACCAACATCTAACGTGACTAAACTGATAATTACTACAGAAATGTTACAAGGTTGAATGCTTAATTTTCTCCTCAAAATAAATTTTTATATTTTTATTACAAGATATAAAACCAGAACCCTGAGTTCTTCATCATTCTTTTTCCTCTAATCTAAACCTTCATCTTCAGCCTGAGATCTTTAAAAGTCTTTTTTTGTGATCTCAATTAAATTCCCAGTCTAGATTGAATCAATTCTTCTCATTTTTTTCTTCTTAACTTTCTGTTTCCCTTTCTATATTCAATGATACTTGAATGCTATGGCTAAAGCTATTCTTCTTTCTAATTATGTAAAACAAATCGGAAAGAACAACTTTAGGGTTTTTAACATAAGGACAAAAATTTGCTTCAACATATTGACCATGGCTTAAATATTCACCTAAACTACTTAGTCTATTGTTCTTTATATATTTCTATGGCACTTCCCTAACGGAATTTCTATATTCAATCTAAAAAATAGCATTCCTCTTCTCTATTAAGCCTCTATGAGTGCTCTTAAAATATTCTTCCTAAACACTTCACTAGAACACTGGGCTAATCAGAAAACTGAAATATGGTGCTAGACTACTTCCTCCCTCAGTCAGCATATAAAGACCAATGCAAATACAATTAACATTTCTTTCTACAATGGCATAAATGATCTCAGTGTGACTTGCAGACTACAGGAAGATGTGATAAAAGATGAGTTCTTTTAATGTTAACAATGAAGAGACTAATTAGATTAGTTTAGGTGATGCTGCAGCAATAAAAACTGATCCAAAATCTCAGTGTCTTAATACATAACTATTTATTTGTTACTCTCAAAAAAGTCCACTGCAAATCCATCAGCTTTTCAGGGAAGGATGCTTCTAAACAAGGACATAAAGATACAGCTTTCGTCCATCTGAAGGTAGGTATCATTGCCTTCAGGTCATGGTGGCAGGTAAAGAGAGAGCTGGAGGGTCATGCAGGACTTTTAACTGTTCCAGTATGGAAATGATACATCACTTCTGTTTTCAATCCCTCTGCTAGAAGTAGTCAAATGACATCACCTAACTACAAGGGTCTAGAAAGTGAACAGGAGCACACGATGATGAACTGCAGATGTCTTCACCATATTCTACAAATAATATAAGCTTTTAAGAAACATTTTAATGAATAATAATCTTGAAAAACTCTATATGGATACAAAATATCCCTTAAATGTAATAGTTTTTATCAGCATATACATATAGATATATTTTTAAGAAACAGCTAAAGTTACGAAGCTCCAAGGTAACCTAACATGGCATTACTATAATGCTCCAACAACCTTACTGACAGATTCTGGTAATGTTATTGCAAAAATTTTGAGAGCCAATATGTTATTTATCAATTATATGTTTTCTATATTTATAATTTTGTGATTTAAAGAAAGCCAAAATGAAATCAGCTATTGAAAAATAGCTACTGAGCCTCTCATCATATCAACATACTTCGTACCTAGGACATTACAATTGGTATATCCTCTGTAATAGGTATTTTTGAGACATAAATGTATACTTCATGTTACTCTGATATATAAAAATGTAAAGTAAAAATAGGTTTTCAACATTAGTGGTAAACATGAAACAGCAACAGACACAAGGCACCAAATCTTAGTAAAATATGGGCACAGGAAGATAAAGGATATCATTATCACATGAATTTAACTCCTATTTTAATTCAATATAAATGCTTAAGACAACAAATTTTTAAACATCATACTTACTAAGATTTTGGCAGTAGTTTTATGTAACAAGATACACAACGTACTAGAGGTCTGGCACTCAACTTGCTTATAGTAAACCAGCTTCAATATGAAGGCATTAAATATGTTTTAAAAACCTTCTTTTTACATATTAAATGTTTTGGCAAGTGTGCAATTAAACACAGAGTAATGAAATTAATATACCAAGATTAAGAAACTACAAACTTGAATTTCATACCCTAAGCATAAATCATATTTAAAAAGAATCATTGGTTATAAAGAATATCACTGGATAATTAAAACTTAACTGTATAAAATATGCAAAAAAATTTCAGAATTTTATTAATCAAAAAATACCAGGAACTGTTTAAAATTATTCCCTTCTGGTAGGTATCAAAGTTAATTCAATCTATGTAATATTCTAATGCTAAATATTATTCAGTACTATATAGTGAATAGTACTAAAATGGAGGTAAATGTCATAGTCTTGGGGGTTTACTTATGCTGTAACCTGCTGTCTGTTTTGTTAACCTGAAGCAGCATACAAGAACATCCCAGAATTTCATTAAATAAGAAAAAATGGCTGCTGCACTGGCAAAAATAGGATGTTAAGAATCAAAGGCACACTATTCAGCTAGCCAGAGTAGCAAACACTCTCCCCCATTGCTCGCTGCAAGCCCTTTCTCCCTGTAAACAAAAATTTACTGAAGAATAAACAGTAAAATAAACTAAACATCTACAAAATAAGGATTTTGAGATATCAATATTAAGTCCTTGTTTCAAAAATGTTAACTATATTGTCATGATGTTTCTACTTATATTTTAAAGATGTGTATAAATCAGATATATTTGACCTTAGATATGCTTTTTTGGTCAGGATTATTCATTATCTAAAATATTTTACTTTAATTCTAAATGTTATAACCATTAATATGACAACAGAGTTTTATCTCCCAGAGGAATAACCACCAGGATGAAAGACAAACAAAACCAAATATTTAAGCTGCAGGCAACAAGCATGGCCCTTTCTGGCACAGTGGCATTTGAATGGCAACTCAAAGTCCAAGAATAACTCTACTAACACAGGGAAACTCATGCATTTTGGTAAATATGCCCTAACTTTCACAGTTGAAGTTTCCTTCAGACTTTGCTATTTTTTTTAATATGAATGCTTGCTTTTTTTCCTTGATGTTATCCTGACTTGTGACTTGAACCAGACTTCTTTTTTTTCTTTTTACTATGTTTCTTATGTTGTTTCTTTTTCTTCTTCTTTACTTTTTCCATTGCTTTTTCTTGCTCTTCACGCTTTCTCTTCTTTTTTGCTTGTACTTCCTCTTCATGATCTGATTCTGATGAAGACTCAGGTGAAGATGGTTTATCCTCAGGATAAGTTTTCTTTCTCTTTTTGCTGAGACTTCTAATACACTTTTCTTTCCTTATTTCTACCTTTGACTTCTTTTTCTTTTTTACAGATTCCTTGCTCTCTGATTCTGGTGCAGACGTTGAGCATTCTGATGATTTGTGTGAGCGGTTCTTCTTTTTCTTTCTCTTTTTTCCTGGCTTCTTTTCTTCATTTTCTGAATCTGAAGAACTGCTTGAAGAATCAGCACTTGATGAAGATGATGAAAACT
Source organism: Marmota marmota marmota (assembly GCF_001458135.2). Lineage (NCBI taxonomy): Eukaryota > Metazoa > Chordata > Mammalia > Rodentia > Sciuridae > Marmota > Marmota marmota. The sequence goes on from NW_026000250.1 coordinate 306,708, forward strand.
GACAAGATTTCTTCTTTTTCTTTTTCTTTTTTTCTCTCTTTTTGGTTGAACTCTCACTTCCACTTAATAATTTCTCTCTGCTTTTTTCAAGCTCTTTCTTCCAACTTTCATTCATTTTTTCTTCAAATTCAGCTAAGGCCTTGGAGCCTTTCTTTTTATTTTCCAATTGTTTCTTCACTTCTTCCCAGGTGGGCCTTGGTCGATTCAGATAATCTTGTATTGTTGGGCCTGCAGATTGAGTTGGGCCCCTCCATCTGGCCATTGCTATAGGATTCATGTAGGCCACCCGGTTATCCCGCTTTCCCATGGTGCCTTAACGTTCTCAGAGTAGATTCAGTTGCCAAGGAGAACAAGATAGACACGCTCCTTAAATTCTTCATCTGCCACTATACCAAGCATGTTCCATTCTGTAAAAGAAGCACACAGAATGATTACAAAACATCTTTAATATAAGACAAAATAAACACATAAACTTTATTCTTCACTGCTTATCACATATACTATGTAGTACAGTAGAAATTACCAAAATATTATGTTCTGGGAACAAACTATATACACATTCAAGATTTTTGCAATTACAAACACTATGGTATGAACATAGCATAAAGTGTTTTATAAATTTCATTTAATGTTCTGACAAGTATCTAAGATGTTTAATAACTAGTTTCTTTTATATTGTATGACACTTATCTTTTTCCTTTCTTTCATTCTTGCCTCAGATACTATGTAGAGTGAAATTTAGAGTGTTAAAGTCTGTATCAGGTAGACTTTCGCCAATTTAGGAAATTGCAGCAAAATCCACGGTACAAGTTTTGAGAGAAACCTGAAAGTAATACCAAACAAATCCTTCTCCCTCAAATCTCACATCCAATCCATTACTAAATCCTGCTGTTTAAACCTCTATGATAGTTTTCTTATCCCTTTATTTCTCTCTAAATATATTTTCATCAACTATCATCTCTCACTTGGACATTATGTAAATGTAAATGGATGTTTATTCTATTCTATTCTATTTATTTATTTATTTATTTATATGTGGTGCTGAGGATTGAACCCAGGGCCTCACACATGCCAGGCAAGTGCTCTACCACTGAGACACAACTCCAGCCCTGGACTATTATTCTTTAGTATAAATTATTTATTATCTGTCAGAGACTGCTTAGTGCTTTGCAATGGATTATCTCATTCAATCACTACTCTAAAACCTATGAAGTCAATTCTATTATTATTCCTATTTCATGGGTAGAGAAACTGAGGGTTGGGGAATTTGAGTATATCTTCCATAAAATAAAGGGCTAATAAATAATGAATTCAGGATTTAAACCAAAGGTACCCAATTCAAGACCCATCACATATAGCACATTATATTGACTCCTTACATTAATCATAATTGGCAGCTCTATTCTACCCTCACTCCCTTCCATTTCCATTTTGGTCCCACACTGTAATTAGAAAGATCAAAAAACACTCCAGTGGCTCTGCATTTCAATGAGAATCAAATAAAGCTCCTATAAATGTCTTAAATGGTCTTCTTTTCTTTTCTCACTTACTTTAATCTAGTCACTCACTTTTCTCAATTATATTTCCTCCTGTCTTCTCTTGGTTCGTGAAACATGCCAATCTCTAAGTATAGCTAGTATAGTCAATTCCACCTAGTTTCAGTTCTCGGTTTAAATGTCAATGCCTTAGAAGGACAACTATTAGACTTTATAAACTGTCTTATTTTATAAGACAAAAAGTTCAAACAGCAACAATTTCACATAGCTTAACGTTATACTCAAGTATGTTCCCTCTCTCAACCCCCATCCTCATTTTCTATATCCCAGCTCCTTGTTTCTTTAATGCACAACACTTATTAATTTGATAATCATTTTATTTATTTATTTGGTTGTACATGTGCACTGATACATGCAAGGCCAAGAAGGGTAAAATCCATGTTTGGCCTATCTTATTCATCATGGTGTTTCCATATAATGGAATGGGACCCATTCTAGATACTTAATAAATATGCTCAGTTATAAACAAAAGGAATGGATAGATGGGTAAATCTGGGAGAGAGGAAAATTCAGAGGGAGGCTCTGGAATTAGTGGTCTCTTTACAAGATTTTGAAGGATGAAGAGGAGTTCACCCAGGAAATACAGAATTGAAAGATATCTCAGGAAGAGAAAACAATAGATAGTGAAACATAAGGATTTGAAAGATCATCATGTAATTTGTTTTGATGGAGCCTAAATGTAAAAGGACAGGGACAGGAGGTAAGGTTATAGAAACAGGAAGAAGTCTAATTTGTCCCGTAGTTGGTAGGGAGCCAACAAAGTATTTTTTAAAAGAGAAAGATGGTCAGATATAGCAAAGATTTTTCTGTCAGTCCCCATAAGGACCCTAACCCTTTAAGTCAACCTGATACATGTACCCTTCATAAACTCAGTGCCACAGACATTTCAGTCAATTTGCTGATAGTTTCCTGTATTGGATTTGTTGTTTTCTTCATCTTATTGTCCTTCCCCTTCAGTTCTGTCCAGTTCTTAGATCTTTCTATCATTTTCATTCTTAGCCCTCTCCTAAAGACCTGTCAAATATTATGGTGTCCTGGCCTTGACCAACATCAGAAGCCCTTAAGGAGTTTAGTTTATACTCAACTTGCTGGTTCTTTCTGCTACTTGACACTTAAAATAGCATTGTCCATTTTAATTTCAGTTCCTTGGGACCTAATCCTGATATCATTTAGAAAGGTAGGCAAAGGCCAGTTCACAAAGGCCTTGGATACTATGCTAAGGACTCTGGAATTTATCCCGAGGGACTTACAGTGAAGCTAATGGTGATATATTGACTATTTTAAGCAGGAAAGTGATAAAGTCATCTTTGAGTTAACTTTATAAACTCTGTTTAAGAAACAATTATTGCAAATTGAAAAATGGATTGGAGACAGGTAACACTTGAGGCAATGAGACCATCTAAGTATTTATGTAAATAAAAATGAAAATGTCTAAATTAAAACAAAAATTTGAATAAAAAGAGAAGAAAATATATGAGAGATAAAACTATTCTATGAAATTAGTGACCAATTGGATACAAAGGGTGAGCGAGAAAAAGGAATCTAGGTAAAGGTTCTGACTTGAGACACTAGATAAAGGCAATGCCCAAGGACTAGATTATATATATAATCACACAGACTTTGAGAAAAGGTTATAGGTTCCATTTTTGTCTCAAAGTTGGAAGTACCTTTGAGACATCTGAATTAATCTGTATGTAAGAAATTCAATGTATGAGTGCTGGTACTCTATAAAGTAATCTGTGTTAAAGATATAAGAACAGCAGTCATGAAGTGAAGGTGGAAGTCATTCCTCATCTTGAAGGAGGAATTCAACTAAAAAAGAAAAGTTTAAGCCTTGTATCCGACAAACAACATATTGACAGGGAAAGGAAAGCTCATAAAGACCACATTAGAAAATTATCCAGGGTATAAAAACTAGATCAGCATCAGAAAACAAAATAAGAGCCACAGAAACACAGGGAAAATGAAGTTTCAAAGCAATTGCAATTGATCTTCATGGCTCTGTGATGCTTACATGTTTTATTAGGAGCAGATATTATCTTTACCTTTTGTTTGAATCAGTTTTTTTTTTACCACTGTGACAAAAAAAAAAACCTGAAAAGAATAATTAGAGGAGGAAAAGTTTATTTGGCTCATGGTTTTAGAGGCCTCAGTCCATGAGTGACAAACTCTATAGCTTTGGGCTTGAAGTGAGGCATCACTTCATCAACATAGAAGGATGTGGAGGAATAAATTAGGTCATGGCAATCAGTAAGCAAAGAGACAGTTCTGCTCACCTGGGACAAAATGTGAACCCCAATGGAACATGCTCAGTGACCTATCTCCTGCAGACACACCCTACCTTCCTACAGTTACCACACAGTTAATCCATTCAAGTGGGTTAATGCACTGATTAAGTTAAGGATCTCCTAACCCAATCATCTTACCTTTAAACTTTGTTGCATTGTATCACATTTGAGTTATTTGGGGACATTTCATACCTAAACCATAACATCTTTAAAAATCTAGGAAAGAAAAAGAAAGAATGCCCTAGACATATTAAATGCAAAATATAGATCAATTAAAATATAATCTGAAAAAAATCCATTACATTTAGCTACTAAGAAGCCATTAGTAAGTAATCTTTGATAATGAGATTCCAAATAAGTAGTGAGAGCAGATAACAATGAGTTAAAGAATGAATGAACTTGAGGTGAGAAGATATAGATCTAGATTACATAGACTCAAAAAGAAGGAAAATAAAGTGAAGGTAACCATAATGATGGATGCAGAGTTATGGAAAAAATTGTTCTTTATTTTTAATTTGAATAAAAAGAGAAGAAAATATATGAGAGAGAAAACTATTCTATGAAATTAGTGACCAATTGGATACAAAGGGTGAGAGAGAAAAAGGAATCTAGGTAAAGATTCTGACTTGAGCACATTCACAGGATATCTAGAAGAGAGTAAAAAGATGAAAAGTTTTTAAAAGATAGGTAAGAGAGGAGATAAGCAATGTGACAAGAAGAGAAAGTGGAAAGGAATCAAACTCACAAGTAGAAGATATTTCTTCTAAGCACAGAGACAAAGAATAAAGAAAAGCTATGGATGCAGGTAGTTTTGGGAAAGTGGTAGAAGGTAAAATGAAGAGAGTTGAAGTATTTCTCACATAATAGCCTTTGTTTTCACTCTGTGGTAGGTGCTAAGGTCATCTGCTAAGACCAGAACAGCATAGGAGAGTTGAGATAGTAATTAAAAGTTGGAATAAAAGCAGAGGCTAATGGGAGAGGGCACTGACAGTATGCAAGTGTGTGAGAGGCCTTTGAAATTGCAGAATATGTGTGCTCCTTTCCCAGAAGATAAAGTGCATTGAGAAAAAAATTATCAACAAAGTCTCTTTTCAGGAACACTTTGCTTTAAAAGTACTGTGACTTACTTTATACTTCTATTATAGAACAAAGAAAAACTTGATTTGTTTCTCTATTTATTTGCATAGAAATAAGCTAACATACCATCTTGCTTAAATTGTGACACCCACCTTATAATCAAGGTGTTATTAACAGAGTTTATTAATTCTTAAACACTTCTCTTTGGATCATCTATTATATTCCAAATGCTATGTTATATGTCATGGAGATTATGATCTGGTAAAAGTAATAGTCATTATACAAATATTAAACAAATGAAGATGTCATTATAATTATAATTGGAAATATAAAAGTAAAGATATTATTAAAGAGATACTGACACATGATATGAGACCTGACACATAAGTCAAAGCTTTCCAGAAGAAGGGGTTAAACAGAATGGAAATAAAAAACAGCCATAGTTGATTGAATATTCCAAGAAAAAGAAATATCTTACGCTAAAACTTTCAATAAAAAAATAGCTGAGTTCAATGCAAAACCTTCATATACTGTAATAAACTAGTTCATCTCAATTTCTTCTTCTAGAAAGTGGTTATATTTATACCACTTGTCACTGAATATGTTCAGGTAAATGTTAATATGAATGTAAGCTTATTAAAAATATATTTTAAAGTTTTACAATATAGTTATATTGTAAATACCAACAAATGTAGTTATTGTACAGATCTCTATTTTACAAATAATTTCATTGAGGTTTCAGTGAGACATATAACTGTTGATGAATTCTCACAGACACATGCACTTGATTGAAAATCTTTTTCAAGATACTTGGCTATCTCACTGATATTTAATCTAAAGCACCCAACTCTTTTGCAAATATCTGGACATTTGGATAAGGCTTTTGTGATAAAAAATCTTAATCATCTTTGTTCATACTAGCTCATGTAAGTGTAAGTAATGTGCTACTGAATTAAATGCCTCTTGGAAAGTTATTTAAATAATTCTCGATAGCAACTATATACTAAATTTTGAAATGATAATAATCTTCACATATATGCTAATACCTTTAATTACCACACATTTTGCCATTTCACATTGGATGATAACATAGAGAATAACTAGAGCACGATCTAATTCAGAAGCCAAATAAAAGATAAAGAGGATTTATGATGAAATTTAATGATGCTTTATAATTTCCTGGAAATACTTAGCTCCAGCAAGCATGTATAATATGACATCTTTCCTACGAAAATAGTGAACACATCTTATTTTAATTATTAACATGAATGTTCTGAAGAAGGAATCATTGCTCTTATCTTGAGATAAGAGACATAGAGACAAACATGCTAGAAAACTGTACTGTGTTGAAACTATCTTCCTCAGGTGAATTCCTTCCAGCACAGCTGTGTCATGGAGCATTTGTCATTCTAGGGAAAATGTGCAGAATTTAAAATGGTGCTTCCCCTCTCTTCCCTCTACAGAATTGTCTTCAAATGACAAGGGTTGTTTCTGCAGTCTTAAGTATGATACCTGAAAGCTTAGAGCAGAAACAAAATACTGCAGATGCAAGTAACAAAATAGAAAGGGATGGCTTTGGGAGAGGCCCCAAATACAAATTTTATTCAAGTTTTTGTTTTAAGGAAATTAGTACTTCACCATTTTATTTATCTTAACATTGTAATTCATTTGAGATTTTATATTCAGAAAAAAACAACTCATCATTATTGTTTTAGTTTTAATTCTAATGAAGCAAAATGCCTTAAACTATTAAAATTATTTTAATTGAAAACTGACAAATCATAGTTGTATATATTTATGGGGTACATTGAAATGTTATGATTCCTCAGGATAATTAACATATCCATCATCTCAAATACTAAACCAATTTTTTATTTAAAATGTTTTTAGATTTAGAGTGAAGATAGAGCTAAGAGGTGTAGAGAAAAAGAAGGACACTATTGGTACTTAGATTAGAAGCCATTCATGTTATGTTCTGGCTGAGAAGTTGTCTGCATTTTGCCAGTGTCCTGAGGCTAATTTTAAAAGTGACAATGAACTTCTTAATCTGCAGGAAGAAATTTCTAGGCATCATAGCATTTAGGTGCTGAAAATGGATACTGATGGAGACTTTTAGCCAAGTTTATTTTGATAGTTAGAGCAGAAAGCAGAAATACTTAAAAAAAACTTGGATTTGAAAGGAGGGAGAAAAACGGGCTAAGGAAGTTGCAGTTATTAAAAACATTAATACTGCCCTTAAAGAAATGAGTTTGCTCAATGACAAAAAGAAAGATGGCTTGAGGGTATCTCAGGAGCTAGTAAGACCAGACCCATATCTGACTCAAGGAAGTATAAGTAAAAAGTCTCTTGAGAATAGACCAGTGGGGTACTTTTTCTTTTAAATATGCTCAGCTACCCAGGCACTCAGAAGTTCTGCAGCCAGGGTCCCTGAAGGCTTGGCTACTGTTCAAGATGGACACAGACCCTGGCATCAACCACATGGTGTGTGTTACGCAGGAATGTAGGAAGCTGAAGTTAGGGGGTCATGGAGGCTTCCACCAATATTTCAAAGGAAGGCTTAGGAAGTCAGGTAAAGTGCAGCAGTGTCAGAGTCCCTGCAGGCAGCCCTTGAGACAGTGAAGCATGGGGATATGAGGAGGAATCTGAAGCTGTAGTGGAGACACCTGAGATACAGAATTGTGGGACATAGTCCTAGGAAAGCTGCAGGAATTGAGCAGAGACAAGCCAACAGAAAGGCCACTTGGGCTGCAATCAATAAGGCCACAGGGTTGGATCTACACAAGCCCTTCAGAGAGAACATTAGGATGCAATGTGCTCCAGATGCTGGACACAGAACTACAGTACTTGTTTGCCCAGCTGGATTTCAGTCTTGCTTTTTGTTCAATCCCTTCTTTCTTTGCCCCTATTTTTTTGTGAACGGAAATGTTTACTCTGTACTTTTATATACTGAACACTTGTAAATTACTTTTGATTTTTGTAGGAGCTGACAATGAGAGATTGCCCTGAGTCTCAGAGAAGTCATTGTACTTGAGCTTTTGGGCAATCCTGGAACTATTGAGACTACAGGGACTCCTGGATATATATACTGCATTGTTAGATGGCCATGGGCTCTTGGGGGCCAAGGGTGAAATGTTATGGTTTGGATGTGAGGTATCCCCCAAAAGCTCATGTGTGAGACAATGCAAGAAGGTTTAGAGAAATGATGGGTTATGACAGCCTTAATCCAATCAGTGCATTAATCCCTTGATGAGGAAAAACTGAGTGGTAACTGAAGGTGGGTAGGGTGTGGCTGGAAGAGGTGTGTATTGGGGGCATGGTTTGGGGGTTTATATTTTGTATATGGTAATTAAAGTCTTTTCCTCTGCTTTCTGATCATCACGTGAGCTGCTTCCTTCTGCCACACTCTTCCACCACATTGTTCTGCCTCACCTCAAGCCCTGAGGAATTGAGCCACCTTTCTGTGGACTGAGACCTCTCAAACCATGATCCCTCAAATAATCTTTTCCTCCTCTACAATTGTTCTGGTCAGGTCTTTTATTTACAGTAGTAAAAATGCTGACTAAAACACTCCCCTCAACTGTGGCAGTTTCTCAGAGTATCATTTTGATGAGCAATGACCACTTACTTATTTTTTAGCATGTTCTTAAATTTGAGTTTTACTGATGTGTTTATTATAGTTAGGCCTATATTTTAAGTTCTTAGGAAGAACACATAGGTAAAGTATCATTCTTATCACATATCTAGGATACATACCACTAATGTGACTTATCAATAATATTGTTATCTAAGATAATGTCTTTTTTTATTCACTGTAAGTTTACACCTCTTCCCTTTCCACAAAGTACTCTTTTGGGAGGAAGTCACTATGTGTAGGCTACACCTAGGAATGGGGAGTTATGTTCTACTTACTGAATGGAATATTATCTACATATATTATTTGGAATTCCTCTGTACAGAAGACTAACCTTTTCATCTCTATTAATTAATTCATCCAGTCATTTTTTTATATCACTATGGATTTACCACTATTGACTTTATCTTTTGGGTAAATATTATTTTATTTTGTTGCTCAAATTGTTCTACTTTGGCCATTGGGAGTTCTTTTAGTTGGCACCCTTTGACATATCATCATTATTTCTTTTTAAGCACTTCTTCATTTTCTGGCTCTCAAAAGATACTCCAGGATCATTTTGTGTATGTCCTACACTGACCCTAGAGTAAGCCATTTCTATGAAGGTTTCTTGTTCTTTTTAGTGTAGAACAAATTTAGAAAAGAATACCAGGGAAGTAGAAGTGTTCATTGCTTTTTGGGTACTATTTCTTTAGTATGAAATACTTTTAATTCAATTGTAAATTAAGTTTGAACTAAATATCTGGGACTACAGATGTGAATTATTTATAGATAGTATACAGAGAACACTTTGTTGACTAGTATGAAATACCTAGGTGACATGACTGAGTTGTTATCAACAGAAGCCATGTTGTGGTTGTTTCTCAACTTGTAGGAATGGATCTTTGCTACATACAGTTCTTACATTGTTTGAAAAGACCAGGAGTATAATCTAAATAAAAGAGCAAAGGCTTTCAGAAGAACGAAATTCATAAGCTTTGTACATTTAGCATTGTCATAACTAAGAAGTTTAAAAAAAAGTAACGATATTGTCTATAGCGTCAGTGTCAAGGTTTAAGGAAATCTATAGAAAACCAATACATATATAAGTACCAAATTCAATTAAGAATTTGTCAAGAAGGTACTTATTTCATTAGTGCATTTGATATGTTTTGGACACTCACTGTCATCTTTCTTTTCTCTTCCTTAACAACTGACTTTTCTCTAGAATATTGTTTTCAGAAATGGTGAGGCTTGGCTCTCTGCATGATATAACCAAAATTTCCTAGAGTCCTGGAAATCCCAATCCCTTTATTCAAGGGGTCATCTTACATAAGCCAAAGCTAACTGAATTCTAATTTCTTACCATCTGTGTGATATGACTACCACTATAAAAATAAACCTTAAAAATAAAGTTTGTCCCAGATACTCTGCCCATTGTCTCAGCTTCTATTTAACAAAAATGAACTTTGTAGAAGTTCCTTACAAGATCCCCAAACCACAAAACTTGTTAAATCAATGTTGTTGAGCACTGAACTGTCGGAAGTCGCTCTGGAAATACACGCCCTTAAGTCCTGAGCAAGAGATACTGAACAATTATTGTACCCTGCAATAACATGGGCTTTAACTCCACTTGGATAATGAGATATGGCTCTAGGAGTAGGTGTTACTACTCCTAGAGCCATATCTCAACTGGTGGGGTTGAGTTATACTCATTTATTCCTTTGTAATCCTACCCCTTTGACCTTTTGGGGATAGAATGTTCCATGGAACCTTCCCATGTGTGTCTTATATATAAAAATAAAGAATTCCAGAGGTTCTCTCTCTTTCCAGGAGGTCACAGAGCCATCCCCGGATTTTGAAAAGGTACTTCTGTGTGTTTGCGTGCTTTCTTCACTATTTTCTTAAGTTATTGGAATGGTCAGATTTGTGAACCCAGCTTAGGTCACCAGTTAGGATAGATGGCAATAAATGGAGGCCCCACTGGGATTTTTTAAGGTAGTTGATAAAATGTATACAGTTAAAAGTATAGCCCTCACTCATAAGCATGCTTTTATGATTTATTGTGAAACTAATGTGGATTTTTTTTTATATTTTGAAATGTTTTAGATAAGAATTTTTAGATTTATATACTGGGAATTAATATTTAGAGAATGAAGAAAGAGAGGATAAAATTGTTTTCACTATGGGATGTTAAATTTCCAGAAGTTTCCTGCTTCTAAAAAAGTCAGTTTTTTTTTTGTTTTAATTTTGTTTTAATTATTACTTTCTAGAATTGTTTGGGCAATTTAAATTGAGGTAGTGGATCTGGTGTGCCTCTCTCTACATCTTTACCAAGTATTCAAATTGGGTGAGCTATGGCCCAGCTGTTCTGGGAAGGATGCAGGGCACTGGCCACTGTTCCATGTGGAGCCACTGGCTAGTTCTGCCCCTTTTAGGGTCTGGTCTAACCAAATGCAGGCTGTCCTGAGGCCTGCTGGCACCAGAGTCTGCCACTGGGGTCCATTTTGGGGATTTAGAAATTTTATTTTTTTTTCGGGTGCCCACATGCTATGAGGAGGAGCTACAGGAGACAAGAACCACTCATAGCTATGTGCCTCCCCACCATTTGGAGAACATTAACATTGGCACAATTCACAAAGGTGGGAGCCCAATTGCTGCCCCCAGGGACTCTGCAGCCCCAAAGGGATTGGAAGGATACCTGTGTGTGGTAGCAAGCATATTTGCAATGGAGAGGTACAAGCAGAGGAGCCAACGCTGAGAGCCCAATGCAATGCCACAGGGAGCGACATGATGCTGACATAGCCACAACAATGCTTCATAGAGACAAGGATGCCACTACTGGTGCCCAGGCCTCCGGGGGCCCAGGGCTCACAGAGCAGGCAGTAACAAGGCACAGGATGGTGGCCTACAGGAACACAATCAGGGCCGCCAGCCCACCATCAATCTGGAGTTCTGGCGGTACATCCCCAAGAGCCCCTATGTGGGGCTTGTTGGATGTGTGGGAGATTTCCCCTTCTTGTGAGAACATTATGGAATCCCTTACCCCTCCCCATCCTCTCTGATTGGCACCAAATTCAAAGGTATTCTTGACCAATCGCCATGGGACACAGTGTCTGCTCACCGTTCCTGAGTCACCCAATCAGCACATGCCATGTCGCCTATGTAATCCTTCTTAAGCCCAAGCTTGCAAGCTCTCTGTCTCTCTGTCTGCCCTCCTCCTCTCTGCCCCTCTTTTAGTCAGATCCCCAGTAAAATCTCTTGGTTGAATCTCCTTTCATTGGTGCTCTGACACGGATGGGACTTCCCTGCTTTTAAACAGGATCCCCATCCTACTGGAGATCAACACCTGGAAGGAGACCAACCTGCACCCATCTTCTTGATCACCTACTTCGCATCCAACATCGGCCTACAAATTGGTGAGTCCCCCTCTCAGGGGGACTAAACCCACCAAGGCACAGTAACAGGTAACAGGGAACTGGCCATTAATTGTCTGGCAGCCCCTGTGGTGTCTCGAGGGAAGGAATACACCTTGTCCAGACCTTCATGGTCGCAGTGGTCCTCTTGGAGTCTTCCTCTTCCAACAGGCCTCGGCTGGCTTGAGAACTGGCAACACCCCCCTCCTCGAGTATGGGTCTCCTCTTTCCCCGTCTCCATCGGAAACCCTGGTGCCAGGTGACCCAAAGCTCCCAGGGCCCTCCAGGAGACCACCTCACCAGAGGATTTTCAGTGACTACCATATTCTCAGCCTGAGGTCTCCTTCTGATATTCGGCTGGAGCGGGATGCCTCTCCAGTCAATATATCATACCCTTCCTCACAGCCCCAAGTGGGGGGTGCTCCTCTCTGCCAGCCAACTCCCCTCTCAAATGCCTCCTCAACAATTTGGACCCCCTCGGCCTAACCATGGAGATCAATCCCAAGAAACTGATAAAATTCTCTACTCAGAATTGGCCAAATTATCCTTTAGATAACCAAAACCACTGGCCCCCTGCCACAGTCTGGCTGGGCACAATTCAGGAGCCACTTGTCAAAAGAAACAAACTTTATTTTTAGAACCACACACGCCAAACAAAACAGCTCCTCAGGAAAAACCTTCAGAGCCCAACTGCCACCACTGGCTTCCCACAAGCCTCTCCACCTCCCACACTCCTCCTCCTCTTGAGGCCGATTGGCTGGGTCATGTGGGCGGAGCCAAAAAAAGTCCCCCAGTGAGCAGCTCCATGGTCTGAAAGCGGGGGGGAACAGCCCAATGAGCATCACCATAGAGGAGCCAATCATCAGCTGGCAGCTGGAAGTTTGCTGGGGCCCCTTCGGCTGTGGCTCTCAACAGCCCCCTTGGTTCCTACACCACCAAGTCTGACTCATACATAAAGGAGTTTCAGTACTTACTCCAAGCCCATAGTCTCACTTTTCATGACATTTACATGATCCTGGCCAATACCATTCTCCCAGGGTATTGCTGATGAGGTCCATCAAACCATCCCAGCCCACCCTCTAGGCCCCCAGGCAGTTCCTGATCAAGACCCTAATTGGGACTACAATACTGCCAAAGGATTAGGCCTGAGGGACCAACTTTCCACCTGCCTAGTTGGCAGACTCAGAAAGGCAGCTCAGATGTGGCTCAAGTGGTAGCGCACTCGCCTGGTATGCGTGCGGCCCCGGTTCGATCCTCAGCACCACATACAGACAAAGATGTTATGTCCGCCAAATACTAAAAAATAAATATTAAAAATTCTCTCTCTCTCGCTCTCTCTCCTCTCTCTCACTCTTTCTTTAAAAAAAAACAACAACAACAAAAAAAGAAAGGCAGCTCAGAAGGCATTAAATTTTAAAAAACTCCAAGAAATCATTCTGGATAAAAAAGAGAACCCTTCCACCTTCCTAGATAAACTGACTAAGGCTCTCCAGAAACAAACTAATTTAGACCCTGAGACCCTCGATAGGAGACAGCTCCTAATGACCTACTTCTTCTCCCAGAGCTACCCGGACATTCAGGCGAAACTTACAAAACTGGAACAGGGACCCTTGACCCCTCAGACTGAAGTCCTGGCCACAGCCTTTAAGGTTTACCACAACTGGGATGAGAAGGCCAGAAAACAAAAAAGCCAGATTCTGGCACAGGCTCTATGGGGACCTACCCCATGGGCCCCTTTGTTTCCAACCAAATGCCCACCACCAAAGATGGATCCTGGGCCCTGTTTTAAGTGTGGGACAGAGGGACACTGGGCATGAGTGTGCCAGAATCCCAGGCCGCCTATGCGTCCATGCCCTAAATGCCAATTAAGGGGTCACTGGGCCATGGATTGCCCCGGCCCCTGAAGGGAAGCCGGTTCTTCCCCAAGCCCAGAACTGGATCTTTTGGGGATGGCAAAAGATGACTGAAAGGGCCTTGGGACTCCCTCCCTGATGACCACCATCACCTTTCAGGAGCCCAGGGTCACTATTATGGTGGATGGACGTCCAATTAACTTCCTTTTAGACACAGGGGCTACTTATTCAGTTTTGAAGGAGTTTTGGGGACCCACTGTTCCATCCTGTTACCCCATTGTCGGGGTAGGGGGACAAATAATCCTTCCCCTTAAAACCACCATGCTTTCTTGTAGGTTTTACCACCATCCTTTCTCCCACCAGTTTTTGGTATTGCCCCAATGCCCCATTCCCCTATTGGGAAGGGACATCTGAGCCAAATTCCATGCCTCCATCACATTCCATCCCAGCCTTTCTTTTATACTCACCCTTGCAGAAGCAACCCACATGTCCACAGGCTCCCCTCCTTCTCTCCCTCCAGAGGTAAACGCTCAAGTTTGGGACACTTCCACCCCCTCTCTGGCTCACTGTGTCCCTGTCAGAATTCATCGTAAGGACCCTCAGCATTTCCCTTGTCAACCTCAATACCCTCTTCCAACTAGCAGTCTTCAGGGCCTATACAGCACATTATTAAGGACCTATGGTGCAAGGGCTTAATAAGACCTACCCACTACCCTTACAACACTCCAATTTTGGCCATAAAGAAACCTAATGGACAGTACCACCTTGTACAATACCTACAAATCATTAATGAGGCACTTATTCCCAGCCACCCGGTGGTTCCCAACCCTTACTCTTCTTTCTCATATTCCCCCTTCGACCACTCACTTTACTGTCTTGGATCTTAAAGATGCCTTATTTATAGTGCCCCTCCATCCTGACTCTTATTAACTCTTTGCCTTCACATGAGAAGACCCTACATCTTTTAGGTCTCAATAGTTGACATGGACAATCCTACCCCAAGGCTTCAGAGACAAGCCTTGACACAGGATCTAACTGCTTATGAGTTGGGGGATAGCACTCTCTTACAGTTGGATAGAAGCCTTCCTTACCTCATGGTAAACTGCTGACACCATTGCCTCTATCCTCATTGAGCAGATCATTCCCAGGTTTAGACTTTCCACCTCCATCCAGTCAGACAACAGTCCAGCCTTTATTTCTCAGGTTGTTCAACTAGACTCCAAAGGCCTCAACATCACCTGGAGGCTCCACATCCCCCAAAGACCCCAATCCTCGGGTAAGGTTGAGAGGGCTAATGGCATTCTCAAGGATCATCTCACTAAACATGCCATTGAACTCAGGCTGTTCTGGCAGCCCCTAAAGCCATAACCCCTTTGAGCTACTCCATGGGCACCCTGTCTTAATCAACCAAAGCTTTCCAGTTACTACTCCTCCATTTGTGTCCTACCTGCCCTATCTCACACTTCTACACAAACTTCTAAGGGAACACGCAGACAGGTGTCTTCCTGCACCATCCATTACCTCTGGCCCAACACAACCAGTAACTGATGCAGTCTCACTTACTCAAGGTTTCTCGCCAACCCTCTCCTCCTTTTATTAATCATTAATCTCTCTCAAGCTTCTATCCCAACCCACAAATGACACTTCTACATCCAAGTGACATGGCAGCAGGATGGTACCACCAGCTCTCAGTTCATGGGTCAAGGTGATTGCCCTTCCACTGGCTGCAATCGGGCAGTCATCCCTAACATTACTAGACTTAACCAGGCCACCTCGTCCCACCTGTGTGCAGCAATGCAATGCTTCATAACAGACCCAACTGAGGAATCCTGTAAGTGCTGGCCTGATACCTATGGAGGGCACCCTTATAATTCATGCAAGAAACGCTTCCTAGAAGGAACTCCAACAAAGCTGACCCTTTCTCATGGATGGCCCTAATACATCAGGGCCTTCAGCTTCTCAATTTATCCAAAGTTAATAACATTTCAGACTGTTTCCTCTGCACAAGTTTGGATCCTACTCTGTTAACTGCAATTCCCACTGAGGAAGTACTTCTTTTTTGTAATCAGGAAATTTCCCTTGCTGCTACACTGCCTCTGGCTCAGCACCCTGTGACCAGATATTCAAATTTCTTCCCCAACCTTTGCTCCGCCAGGGTTCTTTTTCTGGTGCAATGGTACCCTAACAAAAATCTAACCTTCAACATGCCCTTTGCTTTTTGTGTTTCTTCCACTTTGCTTCCTCAGTTAACTCTGTACAGTGAGGCTGAATTAACATGGCTTGTTACTACCTCCCTTTCCAGGACAAGAAGGGCTGTCTTTCTATCCTTTAAAGCTCCACATCTCATGCCTGAGGGTTCCTTCCCCCTTCCCAAGGAGGACCTTCCTCAACCCGAGAAACCCTCACAATAACATGCCTCCCTCTAGTTCCACCCTTCTCTTTGCCACCCTCCTGGCATCCACTTCCCTCACACCTACTTCGTCTGCTTCGTCAGACATTCCAGATTGCCCCAATAATGGGGATTTTCTTGTTTTGTGCCTTTCTACCATATATCATAAATTCCTGCAGAATCAAACAGGCAAAATATCTAATCAGACCTTTAACAAGCTTCTCCTCAAGGATTTCAAGCTACTTGCTCCCTCGGAGGACACCTGTCCCTTATGTGAAGGCCTCACCAACAGCTGAAGAAACTTCACCATCGTGGATATGGAGCTACAAAATGGAAACACAACTGTGGGAACTTCACTAGCCTGTCACCCAGGGTTTCTAGGCCCATTCGCTTTCATGTGCCTCCTCCTGACGGCTGGTCTTTCTCAGCCAGTCCCTCTCACTGGGCCTCCAGCCAGAAGCTAATGTGGTGTCTCCTCTTCCCTCTTCTTCTCCTTGCCTTCGGGTATCTTTGGTGTTCTTAGGCTCATCAAGTGGCACACCTGGATCGCGGAGTTCTCGGAGGCCCTCTGACAGGACAGCTGGCTGACTCCCCCCTTTTTCAGGGACAAGGATTGGATGGAGACTATCCAAGACCTATGACTTCGAGGAACTTTCATCGATTTTGGCCCCAAGGAAATTCACATCTTCAGTGCCCTGGCCTTTACAGCTATGCTTCTCCTCTTGTCCCTGCACCCTGACCATCCCTCCCTTCCTTCACACTCGTCACATCCCTCTCCATCAGGAAGTAGACAAACAATCTCATTGCCCTACTCCCAACACAAAAACATAAAGGGAGGAATGTTGGGTGTTTGGGAGACTCCCCCTTCTCACAAGAACATCATGGAATCCCTTACCCCTCCTCCTCCTCTCTGAAGGATACCAAATACAAAGGTTTTCTTGACCAATTGCCATGGGATGCAGTGTCTGCTCATGTTCCTGAGTCACCCCACCAATCAGCACCTGACACATCGCCTATGTAACCCTTCTTAAGCCCAAGCTTGCAAGCTCTCTGTCTCTCTCTCTCTGCCCTCCTTCTCTCCTCTCTCTCTGCCCTCTGCCCCTCCTTCGGGCAGCCCCCCAATAAAGTCTCTTGATTGAATCTCCATCTCAGTTGAGTCACTCACCTTTCAGGGCTGCCCAGAGGGATTCCAAGCTGTAAAACACAAATAGATCAGGCAAAATCCAAACCTGGGGAAGTTTTGGGAGCAACATGTGGCTTTCCAGTGGAGTTGCTGGCAGAGAAGGGACAAGTTGCTGGTTTGTGACCCCACTTTAGATAGCCCAGCAGGCAGCTGTACGGCCCCAGGGCAACTGACAAAATGCCTGTGTATGTGATGTGGTCAACAGAGAAAGCCCAGGCTGGGAAAGTCAGACAGATTCCATGGAGTGAGACCAACTGAAAAGCTCTGGTTCTTGGCTTTCACTGCTTTCCCCCAGGGTGCAGCCATGATGCACCTTCTCCCTGGTTCCAAGTCCTGCTCCTGTGGGATGGACACAAGCGAGGGGCACAGGCTCAAACCATGGCTGAAGGCTGGATCGGCCCTGGGCCAGGGACTTTCACAATGGCAATCAAATGTGGCCACAGGACAGGCAAAAACAAAGACAACCAAAGGGAAACCTTTGTTACCTTCTGCACAAATGCAACAAACTCCAGACTTCCCTGGTTACTAAGGCAACTGCTCACAGGGAACACAATGTGAATGATGCAAGGCTATGGGCACATGTTGCTCAGTGTGGTGAAATACAACCAGGACTGCTAGTGTCAGAACAAACAATGCACAAAATAAAAATCCCAAAATTTCAGATTTGGGCTACAGAGAACTCAGAAGAATTTTCCAGCCACATGGCCAGGGCAACATGGTGGATAAGTCCCACCTCCTGCATTTTTCACAGGCTTCTCATTGGTCCTTCCACTGTGAGTCAAGCAGGGCTTCTGGGCCTGCCTCCCAATTACTAAGGTACTTTCTGTCTTATGTAGGCTAGCGAATGGAGCTGCAGAGCCTGCATGTTAGTTAAAAATGTTCACTTGTCAGTACTAATGAAAGATTTCTTTTTCAGGCAAAATATGGTTCAATAGGCTCCTACTTTGCTGCCCTAATCTTAACGTGTTCTCAAAGTTAAATAATCTGATTTTTATCCCTTGACAGGTTCCCTTAGAAAATTTTTATGGCTATATTATTAAAGAAAATTGCAGAAATAATGTTACACTTATAAGAGATACATATGCTTGCTTTTGTTTTATTTTTGGTCATTGTGAGGATGCATTTTGCTCATCACAGGAACAAAGATAGCAACCGGAGACAAATTTCTCACAATGGTCCCATGATATGGTCCCAGGAAATCCTTCTTTTTCAATTCTAACTATGTAATTACAAAAAATAAATAAAAATATATGCAAGGATCTTATTTCAGCTACATCATGTGACATCACATGTAACAGTGCACTCGTAGTTAAAAATAAGTTAAAATGGATCCAAATGTTTTAAGAACCACATGATTTCATAAGATAATTATAAACTATGCCTTTTATTTATCATACATATTTTTCCAGTTATTTAGATAGTCTATACTCTTTAGTCCATAGGATAATTAAAATATATGTCTATTTGTTTAATTAATGTATCTATTTGCTTCCAATCATTTTTCAATAGAAAACACATTTTATACCTTTTATACATGCATTTATATGATATTCTGCCTTTTATACTTAAAAATGTTTGAGATAAATGTAATTTACTATAAAATACAGATATAATTTTATAAACGGAGATGTCAAAAAGCCATTTCATTTAAAGTATCTCCTTCTTGTTAAAAAAATAACAATCATTTAGATTCTGAGATTTTCAGGAATTATTCCAAATATAGCCTAGAAGGAATTCTAGAAGGAAAAAAGATGCTTCAAAAGAAAGGAAACACACTTTAGAGAATCATAAGAGAAGAAAAGAAATCATCTTTGGGTAAAAGAAAAGAACCATTATATATTTAATAATTTGATGGTAAAAAAGATTTTCCTTAATAAAGGAATCTTTATATGATTATCTAGACAGTAAGATAAAAGGCCAAAGTAATTAAAAGACTTCTATGTAGCTGGATTGACTATAAATATATAAATGATCAGTTTTAAGATGTTTCAGGCCTTTTCCCGTGATTTTATTATACTGATATTAACCAAGATTTTGTCCATATTTTGACATGATTAAAAACCTATTGAAACACTGAGTTATTTATATTAAATAAGGTCATTGTTTCCTAATAATTCTTACTGTTTAAGACAAGGATTAATTTTTAATGAATCCAAGTCACACATCCTTGATTAAACAATAATTGTCTTCAAATACTACCTTGAGTTCCAATTTTGAAAGTTCTATTTTAAGATGAAGGTTTAATTGATCCCAATTATCACTGCTAATTCTTCCATATGTTAGTGTTAAACAAGAAAATTATAAAGTTTATTGGAAATTCATTTATATCACTTGGGATTCTCTCACTGGACCTACTGTAAGACTTGTATATTACTTCCTACTCTGGGAAGTAAGCTAAATTATAATTTTTAAAGACAATTAAGAGACACTTATTTAAAGGCACTATTATAAAATACAGGGATATTTTGAGACTTCTCTCAGGAAGGGATTGAAGTTTTATTTTAAATTGTCCATTTACATACAACACCAAATGGATCAGTTTGTCTATATATTGGGAAATTACAATGATTAATAAAATGTATCTTATTTTCATATATTATTAAATCTTGCCTCAATCACTCATGAGACAAGGCCTTAAAAATTGCCTACTGGAAAGTAAGAGCAAAGGGAACCTTTCAGAATTGACATAGACCAAGACAAATTCATTCAGAGAGATTTTTTTAAAAAGGCCTAAATACATGTATTTGAGTGTTTCAAAATTTATGTCAAATATCTGACCTCACCAAAAAAGATATTATACTAGTATTCAGCTAAATTTTAAGGTAAAAGATCATCCAAAAATAATTTGGGGAGATTTATCTTAACCATGTTTCCATAACGCAGAATAGCAACAAACCTGATAGTCTGTCTGGAGCATAGACAACCCCTCAAAACAGATTAATATCTGATAAACTAAATACAAAAAAAAAAAGATAATTTTAGTAAGCCTTTTCAAAAACCCTACTGTTTTCATGGAGAGACTCTAAAAACAGTACACAACACACTAAATTTATAGAGGACCACCTAATTTCAAAGGATTACAGAAATTGGCATGATCCTAACCAAATTTACCTGTTACCCCACAATGTGTACAGAGATCAAATAGAAGAAATAAAAACATTCAGACAGAAAGGGATTAAAATGCAAATTATAGCCCCAAGAAAAATAAGCTAGCTAGGTAAAAATTTTACTCTTTTTTTAAGCTATAAAATAAGCTTTGGAAGCCTCTAAACATTGAATCAGGGTCTTACCTTGAGCCCCTGTCAACACTTTATCACTGAGAAGGATAGCACTAAAAATGGTTGCCCCTGAAATATTGGACAGACAGCCATAAATGGGTTAGTTCAACAGCTAGTAGTTTGTCTCAATGAAAAGCTTGAAATGTGATAGGCCTATCCTCCACCTTAATTAAAAACCAGGCAATGCCTATATCACAAATTGACTTTTTTTAAAATTGGAAAAGTCTTAAATTATATATAATTATTAGAGCTAATTTTGCTACATTAAGTTATGATTAAGAATATTCATACAACTGTTTTTTATATACAAAGATTATTTTGACATAGATCCCTCAAAATGTCATTGGTAGCTCAGTGTCATATAAAATTCTAAATTAGATCACTGTCTTGAACCATACTGTTGACTCGTTGTTACCCATGAATATCTGAGACACTAACCACCCATACTTATGTCAACACTAAGTTTGATAATAATAATAACAACAACAGTTTTTCATAGATTGGTAAAAAAAAGATTATTCATTCTTCTATTTCATTCTTTGTTAATGGTAAAACCCAAAATATCCTCTATAGGCTTATTTAACTGTGTGCTTCCTATTTTGGATAGATGTCTATATTTTTCTCATGCCCCTAGTAAAGACCACCACTCCTAATTTTAAAACTCTGTCTCTAGCCTTATCCTAAATTAAGATAATTATTTAAGTTAATCTAAAGCTAATTTCAAAGTACAAATTTATATACAAGTTATTATATTTTCGATTTTTGGTAATTCTATTAAAGTCAAAATCAAGTCATATAATTAATAAAGATTAAGGTTCTATTTGCCATAGTCCCTTTAAATTACCTTTGTCAAGTTTTATGACCAGCTAAAGATAATAGATCCTTTCTTATTATTTAAATATTTGTACAATTGTCTATAACTTAAAGCTAATGATATTATGATTTATAGCAGCCTTTTATTCAATTTATTAAATAAAGGGGAAAGACAGTACCCTATATGCACAATCTAGATCTTACAAATATTTAACAAATTTTCTTAAATTGTAATATTGAGAGTCTTACTGCTGCCAAACATGATTCAGTAAATTAAATCAGATTTCAAAGGAGAGTTTAAAGCTGTCGTCATGAAAATGACTGAAAAACCTGGCACAGGAAGGTAATTTCCAGCTGCAGAGTTTACAATCATGCAGCTTCACAAGCTTGTCAGGTAAGTAAAAATTATGAAGAGACTTTTGTGGACCCATCTCTCAGGTCCACATTTTACGTGCATTGCAGTGAGGACTGGAAAGTCCACCCATATAACTAGATTAATTGTACTGACTGTAATGGTGAGTTATACCTATATGTCGATACTATAGTAAACAGGCTGTCTGGGAGTATCTTTTGAGAAAAGGACAGCAAGTGAGAAACCTAAGCCAGCCAATCACGCCGGTCCTTAGAAATTAAGACTATATATCTGGACAATTTTCAAAATAGAAAGATTGTTGAAATAGATTTTTCCTATACAGGGCAGTTATTTACATAAAATATCCACCAATGTATTATTGACCTAATCATTCTACAATAGAAATTGGCACCTTTCCTAAGAGGATGGAATGTGCAAATGACTTTCCAGTATAACATAAGGTGTATAGAAATAGTGAGTATATTTTAGACTGGTCTCCTAGGATTGACAAAAACAATTAGCGAGGGTGCTGTCATGACCCCTGGAGGCTTTGTTAGTAACATCTTGACCTTCAGCGAAGGTGGCATCTAGAAAGATGTTTGGCATTTGATTGCATTCTCAGATTTTTTACATTTTACTGATAAGCCTTTACCTGACTTTGTAGGCAGAAATTGTAAGGAAGGTTCTCATTATGGCCTGTGAGCCTATGTTCAATCCCCTTACATTTTAATTACTGGAGATGTGAAAGTCAAAAGAAAAGATGATGAATATCTTGTAGCCTGTAATAAATGTAATTTAACTAATTGTATCACCAGATACAATAGAAGGAAGGGAACACTGATACTTCACCAGCCCTCTTTTGTCTTATTGACAGCTAATATCTCAGGGCCGTGGTATGCTGATGCTGGTTTTCAAGTCTTACAACAAATACATGCCCAGCTGACTAGACCTAAGAGAGCTCTTGGACTTATAATACTTGGAGTGGCTGCTTTCGTTTCATTTATTGCTTCCATGGTCACAGCTTCGGTGGCCACATCTTATAATATTCAGCATGCAGATTTTCTTAATAATGTGGCTCAGAACACGTCTAAATGTTTATTATCTGTTTGCAGTGAGGACTGGAAATTCCACCCATGTAACTAGATTAATTGTACTGACTGTAAAATGTCTAAAGTTCTTCATAATCAGATCAATATTGATGAAAGGATTGAAACTAAGCTAAATGCTTTAGAAGCTACTGTCATAAATATTGGTAATGAGCTTTCTGCTTTAAAGTTCAAGGAAAGACTCAAATGTCATGCTGATTATACATATGTGTGTGTTACTGCTGCCAAATACAATGCTTCCCAATGGGATTGGGAGAAGATTTAAAAACTTTTATTAGGTATTTGGCAGAACAATAATAACAGCTTGGATTTTTTGGAGTTACATCACCATATACAAGATATACAAAAAATTAAGATTGATTTTTTGGATCCTACCACTTTAGCTGATCATATACTTCGAGAGGTAAATAGTTTTAATCCTGGAAACATACTAAAACATTCTGCATGGTATATTGTTGGACTGTTCTCTTTGCTATTAATCCTCTCTTGTATTGAAATCATAGGATGTTGTGCCTTCAGAACAAGAATTCGGAAACTCAAGATAGTGACTCATCACCTACTTTTGCAAAGAAAGAAGGGGGAAGATATTGTGAGCTGCTCTGGAAATACTACCCTTAAGTCCTAAGCAAGAGATGCTAAAGAATTATTGTGCCCTGCAATAACTTGGGCTTTACCTCCACTTGGATAATGAGGCCTGGCTGGGGTTGAGTTACACTCACCTGTTCCTTTGTAACCCTACTCCTTTGCTCTTTTGGGGATAGAATGTTCCATGGAACCTTCCCCTGTGTGTCCCCTATATAAGAATAAAGAATTCCAGTGGCTTTCTTTCTTTACAGGGACCCCTAAGGTCACAGAGCCATCCCTAGATTTTGAAAAGGTACTTCTGTGTGTTTGTGTGTTTTCTTTGCCATTTTCTTAAGTTATTGGAATAATCAGATTTGTGAACCCAGCATAGGTTGCCATCTAGGATAGATGGTGATACTAAACATCTAAAATCAATTTAATTCATGAGCAGTATGCAAATGGAATATTACTTCTGACTCTCAAAGTAAGATAAAATTGTACCTTTCATTTATAATTTTATTTTCATTTTGGTGTTAAATTAAAGTGATATATTTTATAGTTGAAGACCATGAGATAATCCTTGAGGCAATGCACAGTGTACCCAAACTGATTTACACTAAAAATCTGTCAACTTTTCTGTAGGATCTAGTTGTACAAAGATACGCTTGTCATGTCTTCTAACAACATATAAAAGATAAGGCCTGGGCATAGAAAACAAAATACCAGGGGAGCTCCTATTTTCCCAAAGAACACAATTCAAAACACATGTATTTATGCATGGATTATACAACCTTATTCAGTTTTATATTTATCAATGCCTCAATATTAGCTTCTGAAACCTGTCACCCATACATGAGTTTTTTTACGTATTTTTGAAAATGGAGAACAGAAAATATGTGATGTGTACATATGATTATACTGGTATGAAAGAGTTAAAACCACCAGTTATTAATTAAAGCTAGGTAAACTTACATGAATCACATATCTTCTCATATTAGAAATGACTATGTATGTAAATTTAATTAAAATCCAAAGGCCAGCATATATAGACTTATTTTTTAGAATGATTAAAGCAGAGATTTCTACTGGAAATAATAGTAGGGAATGATCTAAAGCATCATAAACTATGCAAGTTTGTATTAACATACTTTATTATGCTGGAATCAAAAGGGACTACATTTCCAGGTCTGGCCTGGTTTAAAAAACTGAATTGCAAGATCACTCAGTATTCCTTAGTGGAGAAAAACAGCTCCCAATTCCAGGAAGAGCTCTAAGAAAGAGATAGCCAAATGAAGGGACAAAAGGATCTTAAGAAATTTCACTGCAGAGCTATATTAACTTCATTCATGCAGCGAATCATCATTAGAGATCATTATCATTAAAGTTAAGGCCCAGCTGCCCCATTTACTTGCTGAGTGCTCTCAGGCAAAACATATAACCTTTCTGTGTCTCAGTTCTCATTTGTGAAAATCGAGTTGGTATAGGCTCATTTTCTTTTACAATCCCATTCCCTGCCCCCAAGTTCAAATAAAATGTTCTTTGAGAATGGTTTGAAATTTGTAAAAATCTATAAAAATGTAAAGAGTTGATATTCCTATGACTATTATCATTAATCAGATAATAATGACTTTATGTAGCACTTACAATGAACAGGTACTGTTCCAAGTGGGTCTGTGTGTATTATCTCATTTAATTCTTAAAACCAACATGAAGTACTAACTATTATTTCCCCCGTTTGACAAATGAAGAAACTCTATTTCAGAAAGGTTAAGTAATCTGTCCAAGGACAGATAGTAGGGGCTAAAGACACGATTAGATATCTAGCAACCTGACTTAAAGCCTATACTATTAAAGAATGTTAGAATAGGAAAAGTGGCTTGTGTTATGGTCTGGATGTGAGGTATTCCCCAAAAGCTCATGTGTGAGACAATGCAACAAAGTTTAGAGAAGAAATTATTTGGTTAAGAGAGCCTTAACCCAGTCAGTGCATTAGTCCCTTGATGGAGATCAACTGAGTGGTAACTGAAGGTGGGTAGTGTGTGGTTGGAAGAGGTGTGTACTGGGGGCATGGTTTGGGGGTCTATATTTTGTATCTGGTGGCTGGAGTCTTTGTGCTCTCTGATCATCATGTGAGCTGCTTCCCTCTGCCATACTCTTCCACTGTGTTGTTCTGCTTCACTTTGAGTCCTGAGGAATTGAGCCACCTGTCTATGGACTGAGACCTCTGAAAGCATGGCCCCCAAATAAACTTTTCCTCAACAATTGTTTTTGTCAGATATTTTAGTCATAGCACCAAAAAAAATGGTTATTTGAAGCTATACACCTCATGTTCAGGTGATAGGTCAAATGCTCCCCTGAAACAGCATAAGAGAGTTGTTGGGGTAGGCCCCAAATGGTTATATTTAGACTCTTTGCTCAGGCTTCAGGTGGGCTATGTTACATTTTAGAGTGGAGCCAGGACTAGGAATCTGCTGTTATGTGACATAAACACTCTGATTCAGCATATATTCAAGGTCATAAACATTAACTTGTGAGTATGCACCCAATGATGTAACCTGTTTTGTGTCTTCTTTGACATGCGTATAAAAAATGCCTATCAAAAATACTCTAGGAAATAGGTGGGTAAATGGTACTGATGGGGAATAAAACAGAAGCTGGAGGCTAGAGGCTATTAATACTTCTTAATAAAGCATGTCTACTATTTTATTTGCATTTTGTGTCTTCTTCTACCTGCCGGGTCCCTGTATCGGTTTCCTGGGTCAGAGCTCCCACATGACAGTTGGGGTACTCAAGCAGGATGTTTTGCAGATTTGGGATCTAGTGGATGGTTTCTCTGTGAGTATAGAGAAGACTTCTGATTGCCCAGTGGTGAACATGGAACCAGCAGAACAGACTATGAAATGAGCAGTGAAGCCCAGGCACCGGCCTGCAGCCAAGGACAATGACAGCAATAGAGGTACAGATGAGGCAGAGAAATGACTTGAGGAACTGTGTACGTAGCTGCTGGGTCCATGGAATAAATGTTTTGAGAGCAAAAACTGACGCAGCTTTACCACAGACTGCCAAGATGAGGGAGTTAAAAGATAAGGAAGAGACTTTGAGAGCCAGAGTATGGTCACTGGAGGAGTATCTCCAGACCTTGAAAATACCTACTCACCTCCCCATTAGTGCTGATGGAGTCCAAGGAGAAGGAGGAAGATTAACACTTGCAAGCCTGTCCAGTGGTAATGCAGAAAGTGAAACAGTAGCAACTGATGGCTTTGATGGGCAGCCACTGGCAGGGCCAGTCCAGGTAATCAAGTTCACCATGTTCCACTTGTAAAGCAGAGTTGGTGGACTTGGGAAAATAATTTGGACAGAGGCCAAGAGAGCCCTGGTTGCTTTGTTGTTATGACTGTTAGATTTAGGGGTGCTGGTAGCTGACAGGAGTAGAATACTCCATGTGCTACATGTTATAGATCCTACACAATCTTATGACTTAAGTGTGCCAGCCAGCCAAGAAAGCCTGGTTGTTCTGGAGGCTGGCAGGAGCCAAGAGAGCCCAAGTGTGCTATAAGCCAGAAGGAGAAAGAGACTTCAGGTAGTGCTAATACTGTTATCTATATAAGGGAACTAGAAATAAGCCCATATCTCACAGGTAAGGGACCTATACTGTTCAGTGTTTGGTACACTGATGACTCCAGCTATGGACAACTGCTTGTGTGGATGGCAGTGGCAGTGCAGTCAGAAACATACACTGTTTGATTTGATACCAGTACAAGACAAAATAGCCACGGAGCTGAGCTGAATTGTAATAGCAAGTGAAGCATAACCCATAGTAATATGTACTGACAGTTGTGCTGTGTATCATGGGCAAGCTCTGTGGCAAGAGCTTTGGGAGACAGGCCACCAGAAACAGGTGAATATAGGGTATGTCACTGCAACCTGACTAGTTCATGGAATGATGAAGCAGATCCATTAGCTAGGGTGCAGTGGTTAGAGCAGGTACCTCCTACCCTCTTGGCAGCTTGGTTGCTCTGCCACCTACAGTATACAGATATGAAAACTAAGTGGAATGTAGTCAGTGGGGTCTTCCTTTAACATGGGATGCCTTGATAGAGGCATCTATCAAGGCATGTGTGGTTTGTGCTCAGAAATGTCCACACCCCAAATACCTTGGAACCACAGATGGCCAGGTAATGTGGGGATGCTTCCCTCTGATACAATGGCAGGTTGACTATATTAGCCCTTTATCAAAGTCAGAAAGAGCTATGTTTGTCTTGAAGGCAGTGGTTATGGCTACAGGCTTGTTGTCTGCCTGGCCCAGTGGTCAAGCAAATCAGTGTGCTATGATTTGTGCCCTGACAGTGCTGATGGCCTTGTATGGATGTCCCATCACAACAGAAAGCAGCCAAGGAAATCATTTTGCAGTTCAGGATGAGAAGCAATGTGCAACTGAGTTACAGAGTCAATGGAGACTGCAGTCCTGTATCACCCACAGGCTACAGACATGATAGATATGATGACCTGCCTAAGCAAAAACTTAGGACTGCAGTGAACTCACCTTCCATGAATGAGCATCCCCAGCAAGGAGGACTAATTCCTATGGAAGGTTAGCTGCATTGCACAGCAGCACTAATATGGGTCCAAGTGACAACAAAGAATGTTGTACTTAAATCTGGGTTTTGGTAACAAGGGAATGTGCTTATTCCTACTTGATTGTATAGAGGGTAAACAGTGGATTGGACATGGCCCTGGACAATAAAGACTCTTCACCTTCGTTGGGTAGCCCTGTTAGCCCCATGAAGAAAAGGTTTGGAATGTGATCTCCTTGCAACTAGTAAATGTCCCCCTGGGTACTTGTGACCTGGTCAGGTCCCACAGATGGGACACAGATTTTAAAGGGCACATTTTTTATTTCCCTTTGGCCAATTATAAGTTCCCTGGTGCTGGTGCACACCAAACCTACTGAAGTTCTAGACCAACCTGTACAAGTGTGCTATAACTGCCAAGGGAAGCTGCCTCAGGCAGCTACTGAGCTTTCAAGGGACACAAAGCTGGTATGCATTTCCTGGATGGATGTGATTTACCTATACTAATATCTGTAACTGCTTTGTCCTTTCATCTAAAGGTGTGTCCTCATCAGCACCATTGTGAACTGGACACATACCTACACAAGAGGTGCTTGCTAGGTACACACTGAAATACCTGTGAGTTTTACTGGACAAATGAATCCAGTCTGTCCGTGGACAATTGTACATGGCTAGAAAAGACTTTTATTGCCATCTCAATATAGGCTGAAATTGGCAATGGTTTTTAGTAATCATAAGTGATGGGGCTTGTCTTTTAGTTGTATGTCATTATAGTTTGTATTGTTGTTGTGGCCTGTGGATGCAGGGCTCTGCCCTACTTGCTAAGGGATCACAGATGCACAGAGTGTACAGTGAGGAATCCTAAAGGGATGCATTGTTGGGGCAGGCCCCAAATGGCTATAGTTAAGCTCCCTTGCTGAGGCTTCTGTCAGTTTATTTTATGTTTTCAGTGTGTAACCAGGGCTAAAAATCAGCTGTTATGGTTAGTCAAGGTCATAAACACTCTTGATTCAGCATATACTCAAGGTCATAAACATTAACTTGTGAGCATGCACCCAATAATGTAACCTGTTTTGTTCCTTCTTTGTTTAGCCTGTATATAAAAAGAGCCTATGAAAAAGACATGGGGCTAATAGGTGGCTAAATGGAACTGATCAGGGTCTAAAACTGAAGCTGGAAGCTAGAGGCTATTATTACCTCTGAATAAAGCATGTCTACCATCCTAATGCATCTTCTTCCCCTGCTGGGATGCCAAATCTATTTCCTGGGTCAGAGCCCCCATACAACAAGAGTCTAATGTTCATAAAATTTAAATTGTTTGATACGATCAGTTTCTATAAATTGGTACAATTTAAAGCAAGAATTCTGCTAATTTGTCAAATAAACCAGAATTTTCAGATCTATGTATCATAAATATCTGTTGTATGAAAGGAATAAAAATGAGAGTCTATCCTAATCTAGTGTTTTTCTGCACTGCCTTGAATCTAGATTCAACTAACATTTACAAAATGAGGATAGTTTTGGAAAATGGAAATATACAGAAAACTCAAAAACTATTATTTTCTACTCCATCATTAATCAACCTGCTTACCAGAGCTGTTAAAATGAACTGATTCACCAGGCACGGTGGTGCACACCTGTAACCCAGTGGCTCAGGAGGCTGAGGCAGGAGGATTGTGAGTTCAAAGCCAGCCTCAGCAAAAACAAGGTGCTAAGCAACTCAATGAGACACTGTCTCTAAATAAAATACAAAATAGGACTGGGGATGTGGCTCAGTGGTCCAGTACCCGTGAGTTCAATCCTCAGTACCCCCACCCCCAAAATGAAGTGATTGGAATTTTCCCTTCTCTCTTCATACCCAGAAGAAAAGGGATGCTTAAAGAACAGAGTTATTATAATGAGCAAAAAGAAACTGGAAACTATCCAAATCACCCTGAATAATCTATAAGCTCTACTAAAAATATCTTCTGCTTATTCTATAGATTATTTACTGCTCATCTTTGTTCCTTCACACAGTTGTATATGTTTCTGTCATTTATATATGTAGATTATTATTTCTAATTTTTTTGCCTCACTAGATTGCAGATCCCTAAACATGTAAAAGGTTAAAATTCTGGTTTTCGCCAGAATACTATGCTGTGTCCATGGCTTTGACAGATATACTTGACAACCTCATGTTATATAGACCTAGCTTATCAATTATTTTTGTTTGTTTACTATATCACTGCCAGCAGCAGGTGACATGTAATAATCAGGAACATTCACCTAGACTAATCTGAACCTTTTTCTCCCAACAACTAACACTAAATTAACCTCCACATTCAGTTGCCTAAATCAGGAATTTGATTTTTTTTATATAGCCTAGACTCAGCAACTCTAGTTAACTTCTTTTCCTCTATGAAAAAAAAGGTGATTTTAATCTCTAATCCCTCAACATCCCTGAATATGAGCATACAGATTATTTATGCAATTCCTTAAGTGTTCTGATAAGCAATTTCTTAAGTCCTAGCAAAAACCTTATAATCTATTTGGTGCTACCAATTCCAATGTTTCCATGTAAAATTCCTTATAATGGCAAAAGTACATAATACAAAAGTTATTTATTCATGTACTGGACAAACATTTATAGAGATCCTACTTGTTGAGATCCTATTCATTGAGATACTACTCTGAGCCAGACACTGGCACTAAACAAGACAAGCAAACCCCATCACTTTATGGGTTTAAATTTTAGAAAAATAAGTTTGCCACGCACGTAAGATAGAGCACTAATCTCCAAGATATATAAAGAACTCAAAAAATTTAACACCAAAAAAGAAATAACCCAATCAATAAATGGGCTCAGAAGCTGAACAGACACTTCTCAGAAGATATACAAATGATCATCAAATATATGAAAAAATGTTCAACATCTCTAGTAATTAGAGAAATGCAAATCAAAACTAAGATTTCATCTCACTCTAGTCAGAATGGCAGTTATCAAGAATACAAACAACAATAAGTGTTGATGAGGATGTGGGGGGAAAAGCACACTCATACATTGCTGGTGGGACTGAAATTTGGTAAAACCAATCTGGAAACAGTATGGAGATTCCTTAGAAAACTTGGAATGAAACCACCATTTGACCCAGCTTGCCCACTCCTTAAAAACAGCATACTACAGTGACATAGTCACTTCAGTGTTTATAGCCGCATCACAATTAACAATTGCTAAACTGTGAAACCAACATAGATGCTCTTCAATAGATGAATGGATAAAGAAACTATGGTGCATATATACACAATGAAATATTACTCAGCATTAAAAGAGAATAAAATTATGGCATTTGCAGGTAAATGGGTGGAGTTGGAGAATATCATGCTAAACAAAATAAGCCAATCCCCCCAAAACAGGGGCCAAATGTTTTCTCTGATAAGTGGATGCTAATCCATAATGTGGGGGCATGGGATGAATGGAGGAAATTTTATGGGGCAAAGGTGGGGGGAGGGGGCAAGAAGATAGAAAAGATAGTAGAATGAGACATCATTACCCTAGCTAGGTACATGTATGATTTCACGAATGGTGTGATTCTGCTTCATGTACAACCAGAGATGTGAAAAATTCTGCCCCATTTGTGTACAATGAATCAAAGAGCTTTCTACTGTCATGTATAACTGATTAGAATAAAAGAATTTTCTCAACTACTAAAAACTGAATAAAATTAGTACATCACAAAATAATTGATTACAAAGATGCAACTATACTTGGCCTAAAGTCATACCTATAGCACTATAAATATTTGTCATGCAATTTACTTTTCCATTCTGTTTGCTGTTTTAATTTTTACCTTTCTGTTTCGCCTGGTTCATTTTTGGTGTGCCCAACATATAAAGTCAATGATTTCTGTGTTCATGGCACAAAAACCAAAGACCGTAATTAAATCTACAGGGTGCAACCTAAATAATTTGGTCACCATTTACCTTTTCCACCTTTCCTTTTTCCACATTCACCTGTACTTCAAACTCAATGACCTTCTTTTGATATCTCTCATATATCATATTATTTCCACCTAGGGCTTTGGCCATGTACTATTTCCTTCCCTAAGCACAATCTGAAAGTCATTCATTTATAAAAGCCTTTTGTTTAACTTTATTTTTGTTTATTTATTTTTATATGGTGCTGAGGATTGGCATCATATGAGCAGGGCAAGTGCTCTACAGTGAGCCACAACCCCAGTGAAAAGCCTTTTTTGATGTCTTTGAAAAAGTCAGGATTGATAATTATACTCTGAGAGGGCCTTGTGCTTTATTTACTACTCATCATATTAAAATTATTTAATTTTTATGTATCCATTTAATACCATTTCCCCTATTAGATTATCGGTTATATAAGGGAAAAATCCATGTTCATTTTGTTCATTATGGAAGCTCTCAAAAAATTGATAGACTAACATGTTATTAATTAAAAAAACACAGAAACCATCTCCCAACCCAATTTCTTCTATTGCTGTATTATCTGCTTCCCTTTTTAGCAAAGCTTCAGGAAAGATCTGTTTGTACAGAGTTTTTGATTTCTTTCCTAGTCTCTCTTTAGCTAATACCAATGGGGCTTTCATCTCAACCATTCCACTGGAATTTATTTTATCTAATGGCTTCCACATCCACTAAATATAAGGATCAACTCATTATCTTAACTTCATAATCAGTATCATCTGACAGAATGAATCACTCCCTCCTTGAGCCACTTACCTCAATAGGATTCCAGGATAACACACACTCTTGGTTTTCCTCTCACCTTTCCAAAGGTGTTTCCTTCCAGATTCCTTTTCAGGTGCTACCACTTTGACCAGAGATAAATAAGAAATGCAATGTTTTCTAAAGCTTTGTAATAACTTGGCAGTAAATTTTAGATATAGAATTAAAACTAAAACTAGAAACAACAAAAATCATAGCCAAATTTAAGAAAGTGTGTTGACCAAGAAAAAGGGTTTTTTTTTTTTTTTAATTCAGGCAAACAAATCACCCCCTTATAAGGTGGGTGAGAACTTTCTATGTTAGGTATTTATTCAATTGTAAATATACTATAAATAACTACAGACTGCTTCCTGCTCTCACTTTTTCTACCTATAATTGATCACCTAATATATTCTTTGCTCATTGCCTATTGAAACCCCCTCCACAGTCAATCAAATGATTGCTCTAAAATCCAGCCTCTTTAAAAAAAAAAAATTTCCCCATCTTCCACACACCTATTTTGTATTTCTATAATGCTTTCAAATAAACAAAGTAAATTAACAAGAATGACACCATAGCTATACTTATTTGTTGCAGTAGTGGGAATTGAGCCAAGGGGGCAATCTACTGCTGAGCTACAACTTTATCCCTTTTTATTTTCAGTCTCTTGCTAAATTGCCCAGATAGCCCTCAAACTTGTCATCCTCCTGCCTCATCCTTCCATGTTGCTGAGATTATAGGCATGCCACCATGCGTGGATCAATAGTGATACACTTTTTACAAAATAATTTTGCAAGCTGGGTGTGGTGGTGCACACCTGTAGTCTCAGCAGCTCTGGAGCCTGAGAAGGAGGATCCTTAGTTCAAAGCCAGCCTTAGCAATTTAGGGAGATCCTGCCTCTTAAAAAAAGGGGGGGGATATGGCTCAATGGTTAAGTACCCCTGTATTTAATACCTGGTACTACTACTATGACTACTACTAATTTTCCCTACCATAAAAACCTAGGGAATGAATTAATTTTCTATTTTATTGTGTCCAAAATTCTGATGGCAAACACAGAGTAATTAACTTACAACTTCCTGATAACAATTACAGCTATTACTCTAAAGTTAGAACTCAAAGTATAGTCACAGGACCCATTGAGGTCTCCAAGAGTCTTTTTTGATGTCTGCAAGGTTCTTTTATTTTCTATGTTATATTCATAAGGTCTGATTTTCTTCACACACTTCATTTAAAACATCACATTATAAGCCTATATGCAGAAGTCAGGTATTAAGGAAATTTAAGAATATAAAATAATATTCTCACTAGTTTCAATTTGTAAGCTGTAGTTTTTTAACTACAATTTTATCTACTTAACATTCATTGGGGGTAGGGATATGGCTCAAGCGGTAATGCGCTTGCCTGGCATGCACGGGGCGCTGGGTTCGATCCTCAGCACCACATAAAAATAAAATAAAGATGTTGTATCCACCGAAAATTTAAAAATACAATTATTTTTTTAAAAATGAAATGGGTTTATTCTTGATATTTTCAAATTCATTAATACATATTTTAAACATTTCTCAGTTGAGCTGGGCATGGTGCATGCCTGTAATCCCAGCTCTACTGGAGGCTGAATCAGGAGGATTATAAATTCCAGACCAATTGCAGCAATTTAAGGAAACCTTCAGCAATTTAGCAAGATCCTGCCTCAAAGCTTAAAAAAAATAAGAAAAGAAAATAAAAAAAGGATTGGGGTCTTAGCTCAGAGGCAAAACTCTCTTGGGTTCAATCCCCAGTACCAAATAATGATAATAATAATGATGATGATGGTAAACATCAGTTTTAGTTTTTAATACCATAAATATCAGTAGGTATTATATATCAGATATTATTTAGCACATTAGCAAATGCTATTTACAATCCTCAGTAATTTGTAATAGTGTGAAGGAATCCTAAGATCCTAAAGATTGTGAACCAGTGTTCTGGAAAAAAAAAATGTTTCTTAAATAATGTCCACTGACCACCTGCACCAGAGTCATCTAGGATACTTTTTAAAAATATAAATTTTGGATTCCATAGAAGATCTACTAAGTCATAATTTTGGGAGAAAGGTCATGAATTTACATTTTCAACTTGGCCCTCAGGTGATTCTTAGGCACACTAGTTAACAAAATCAAGTAAATAGAGTTTCATGGATTCAAAACCTAGCTCTGTGGCACACTGTTTCTAACCCTAATCTATATGACTCTTAGCCAATTCCCTGCTTTTATTTCCCACTCCCCCATCTCCTTAGCCATCTTCCAAATGCATATCCTCAATAAAATAGTTGCTCATTTCCTAAGGAAGTTCAAATATGTCTGTTTATACCACTTACACTTTAGAGACAGCAATCTGAATCTTGGAAAAAGGGCACTTAAAGTTATACTTCCACTGTAGTCCCAGCTCCCTCTTCCAGAAGCTAAGACAGGAGGATTATTTAAACTCAGGAGTTCCAGGCCTGCCTGTAAAACACAGTGAAACCTCATCTCAGAAAAATAAATTAAAAAGAAAATAAAGTTGCATTTCCATAGGAAGTACACTGCTTTTATTTAGACCATTTCATTCTCGGTGGCAGTGAGGTGGTAATAGCATTAGGAAGTCTATTCTCAGAGCAGAGGGCAGGGTAGGGGCTCAAGGGGATAATGTCTCCCAGGCTACTCTTGTCATCACCACTTACCTATTCACTTTTGCTCATGAACAGAGAGGACCTCCTCAGAAGAGTTTATTTTCTGTTTTTCACCCAGGAAGCACATACTGCGGCGAAGCCGGCAACCATTTTGTCTTCCCTCACCCCTAGGCCTGTCTACTTTCTCACTGTCCCCTTAAGATTTGAATACTCAGTCCTGACCAATCATACACCTGAAATAGATTATGGTGTTGCCAATACTGTCAATTAACAGAAACCTGAAAGAAACCAATGAAATTTTGCCAAGCAGTGAACTGAAACCTTTGAGAATCATAGTTATTTTACATTAGCAAAGTTCTCTGTAGAACAGTGCTGCTTAAGGTTTATCAGGGGCAGAATCACATCCTCTTTTTTAAAAATGTCGTTTCTGGTGCTCCATTCCAGATCAAATGTGTCAGAATCTCTAGGAGTAGGATCTAGTAATTTATAATTTAAAAGAATTTCCAGACTAGGGGTTTAGGTTTAGGGCTAGAGCAGTTGCCTAGCAAACCCAAGGGCATGGGTTGGATTCCCTAGCATCCCCCCCCCCCAAAAAAAAAAAAAAAAATTCAAATATTTAACCAGTAAAGTCTATGCAATATTCCAAAATCTGAAAAAAAAACTCTGAAATCTATAACACTTTGGGTCCCAAGCATTTCATATGAGACACTCAGCCTGCACCATAAGTTCCCTTTCACTTCTCAGCCACTTCTGATACAGATCATAGCAACAGTCATCTTCTGTGGCATCCCTCAAAGGACACCAATCTTTTCTCGGTCAAGGCTAGATGATACTCCTTATTACCCTGGCCTGCTGTTCTAGAAACTCCTGAAGACTGTTAAATGCAACCCTGAATATACCTGCTCCAGGAACAGCAGTGGTATCACAGGTTAGAAATCACATAAGAGCTATGCAAGAGGGCAGGAGTGGAAGAGAACAGACTCCACAATTGGGAAGCCTGTTTTCTTTCTTTTTTTTAGTACCAGGGATTGAACCCAGGGGTGCTTAACCACCAAGCCACAT